>NC_047085.1:410243455-410546485 GCF_902459505.1 Geotrypetes seraphini
CGTACACGAGAATTGATTATTTTCTCATCTCATCTTATAACTAAAACTATCATTCACCCAAACAGCCTTACGGATCATGCATCCATTTCATTATATCTACTCAATTCTTCTCAACCACTCAACAAGCCCTCATGGAGATTAAACAACCATCTATTACTTGATGATGATATTATGGAAAAAATAGGAACATTCACGAATGAATTTTTCGAGATTAGCACAAAAGATCCTGAAATATATCCCTCTATAAAATGGGAGGCATACAAAGCCACCTTAAGAGGTGAGCTAATTAAACTTTCTGCTTGGAAAAAGAAACTCACATTGCGAAAGAAAAAGAATTAGAATCATCTATTAAACAATTAGAAACTCAACATATGGCTAATCACATACATGAACCCTCTATTTACCATCAATTACTGACACTTAAATATGAATACAATTCCATGACATCTTATAAAGCTAGAAAATATATCTTTATGATGGCTTCGGGTCATTACATGGGGGACAATACTACGGGGAAACCTCTTGCAAACTATCTCAAAACGAAATCTAAAAGATTTACTATTTCCTCTATTCAAACACCCACTGGCCAAGTAGTCACTTCTAACAATTCTATTTCTTTTCAATTTGAGTTCTTTTACTCTAATTTATACAAATCCGAACTCACATCACAAGAGTCTGATTTTAGTTCCTTTCTAGATAAAATCCAACATCCACAATTGAATGCCTCTGCAAAATCAGAATTAGATCTCCTATTACTGTAACAGAAATAATTTCAGCAATCTCTTCAATAGCAAAAAATAAAGCACCAGGACCTGATGGGATTACCAACGAATTCTATAAAAAATTCAATACTATTCTAACCCCATAGCTATTAAATTACTACAATTTTATACACCATTCATCGGACAAACAATACAACTTCGTGGATGCTACTATTGTAGTTTTTCCAAAACCTGAGAGAGACCCAACCCTAGTTAAAAATTACCAACCTATTTCTCTCTTGAATTTAGATTATAAAATTTTGGCTAAAATCCTTTCTACCAGATTAAATCAAATCATCGCCAATCTGATTCATGTAGATCAAGTAAGTTTCATTAAACATCACTATATAGGAAATAATTTGAGACTTTTCCATCACATCAAACCTATATCAAATCCATTTTGTAACCAGCAATAGGATTGGCCAATGATGCTGAAAAAGCGTTCGATTGTGTGGAATGGCCCTTCTTATTGCAGATCCTCAATTGGTATAATTTTGGGGATTATTTTATAAATTGGATTAAAACATTATACTGGCACTCTTCTTCGCGAATTCTCATCAATAACACTCTCTCCAACAAAGTCTCTCTACAAAGAGGCTCCCGACAAGGATGCCCACTATCACCCTTATTATTCAATCTCACCCTGGAGCCCCTTCTATCTGCCATTCATCAATCTACTCTTGTTGAGGGTATCCCATCTATGAATAGACAAATCAAACTGGCGGCTTATGCTGATGATGTTCTTCTATTCATCCATAATCCTGTACACTCTCTCCCAGCTCTTGTCACAATCATTAATGAATACTCATCATTGTCTGGATACTTGGTTAATTGGGAGAAATCTGAAATATTCCCACTGAATAATTCCGCCACGTGAGCGGAACTATCCCATCTCCCATTTCATTGGTCTGAAGCGGCCATTAAATATTTAGGTATTATGATACACAAGGACTCCTCCCTTATTATGTCCTTAAATATATCCAAAATCAAATCTTTGATAAAACAAACCATCACCAAATGGTTTCCATTATTTTTGTCTTGGTGGGGTCGCATTGCATCTGTGAAAATGATTCTAGCACCATGAATCACTTACATATTATCAATGTTACCCTCACTTTGCAAAAAATCTTTATTTCAATGGATTGATAAAAATCTGTCCCAGTTCATTTGGAATAATAAAAAAAACCTTGTATCTCTCTGGCCAAATTGAGAGCATCCAAAGAGAATGGTGGTATGAATCTTCCAGATTTCCACCTCTATTATTTAGCTTTGTTGGCTAAATATGGGGCCTATTGGGTTCAACCTCAACCCTTTCCAGATGTACCTCCTTGGTTAAAACTAGAAATACATATGTGTCATCCCTGCCCTATCTATGCTCTTTGCACGATGAATATCCCCACAAAACTAAAGACTTATGCCCTTATGGGTGCGACATAGCAGGCCATATGACATCTGGATGCTATGACAGAATAGTCATTATAAAACACCTCGAAAATGTCTGTTTGGAATAACTCAAAATTAAAACATAATGGTAAACAGTTTTATTGGAAAAAATGGCAAAATGCTGAAATATAGTTTGTGAAACAACTAATCTGGGACAATAAGATAATTCCTTTTTCCTCCTTTTGTACATGATTTCCTCAGCTTGGGAAATCTTATCCTCAATGGCTACTGTTGTCCTCATCCATTGTATTTGTGATACCTCACTTGGCTTCCTCAACAACTGTGATCTCTTTTCATCATTGGAGTGACTCGGTTATTGCTCATGGGAAAGCAGTGTCAGTATTCTATAAAATTTTGCGTGATCATAAATATACTTTCTCATCTCAAGTTTTGATGCAATGGGAATCTATGCTAACATCTCCTATCTCAACCATTGATTGGAGATCATATTGGATGAAAACTAAATGCCCGTTACTATCTTCCAGAGTATCACAAGCTTTGTATTTTGTTATATGGCAGGCGATCTGGACTCCTCATCGCATGTGGAAAGCTAAACTAAGACCTGACCCTACATGTTGGCATTGTCTGGGTCCAGACGGCACCTTAGATCATATGTTGTTTCACTGCTCTGCTATTAGTCCATTCTGGTCCAGCATTTGGAAGACCATTAAAAATATTACGACATGTCACTCAGATATCTCATTTGATATTGTCATGCTACATTCTCAACATCCCTGCTTTGCCAATACTGATTGCCCTGCAAAGCTGATTGACACTATGTTTGCTCCTGCTAATGCACATTCTCAAGAATTGGAAATCAGCCTCTCACTTGGATTATACTTTCTGGTTGAATTCATTATGTCTATATAATAAACATGAACAATATGCGATTGAAAAACATCATATTTCTAGACTGTCTACTGTTTCTGTTGTATCACCTTGGAAATTTCTTGAAAGGTTCAAATAATCCACCTTACTGACCATTCCATAGTCTTAACTCTGCTGTATACTTCTCCCTTTATTCTTTTTTTTTCTTTTCACCATCTTCCTCTTCTTATCCTTATTATTTTCATAGAGATTTTTACATTGTGTAGTCTATTTATTGTGTGATACATTGACCTTCAAACATTGTATGTGTTCATTGCTCTGTTTTTGATTTTATTTTATATTGTCTCAAATCTTTCAATAAAAAATTTGAACTAAAAAAAAAAGAATTTTAAATAAGCCTTTCATCTTTAGAAAGTCAGATTGATAATAAAAAAAAGGTGTATTATGAAGTAGCCTATGGATTCTATTGCATTAATAGGTTCCTCTAATAACCGCCTGCTAAAGTAATTGACATATGTTATGGTGGGCAAATGTGTGTACCACATATAAATATGAGAGAATGAATGCAAAATGTTTGGGGTTTAGTAATTCATTAAATAAAGTGTGGAGCTCATTTACTACATTGGTTACCTCGCAATAATGGTCATGTATCTCTCCTTTTATTAGATTTCCTTACACATCCAAGGGGGAGGGGAGGGAAATCTATTTTGAGGATTTAAATTACTTAATTATAATATTGTAATCACATATGTCTTATTGTATTAATAATTGGGAGGAGGGTGGGAGAAAATTATTGTTTTATGTATTACTTGTGTAATTAATAGTGCGTTTTATGCAGTGTTTTATGTTCAATTAATTGTATTGCACTGTCAAAGTTTGAAAATCAATAAAGATTAAAAAAAAAACCAACCCAAAAACCCCCAACACCTAATCTTTTCCAAACAGGAATGATGAGTTTAAAGTCTTATAAGAATTTTAAATAAGCCCTTCATCTTCAGAAAGTCAGATTGATAATAAAAAAAAAGGTGTATTATGAAGTATCCTATGGATTCTATTGCATTAATATGTTCCTCTAATAACCCCCTGCTAAAGTAATTGACATATGTTATGTCCTCCAGATGGTTCAGCAGTGTTTTGCACAGTTCTGGTGTGGAGATTTCTCTTTGTATACTTGCCAGCTCCCCACAAATAGCCAGGTGTTTCAGAGGATGACTTTTATTCCATACAGAGACACAATGAGAAAACCAGAAAGAACAGTTCACAAAATCTACGAGCAATTAAAAGCAAAATGTGCAATTGCATCAAATAATTAAAAACGTAATAACATAAAGAGACGACTGAATCACTATGGGGCTCACTTTCATCTGAAATGTGGCATAAAGGGGCAGATGGATATTTTTCTCACCATAACTTACCAATTTGCTAGTTTTGAAACCCATTTGGTAGACAGATTTCTATGTTGGTTGTCCGCATGACTTTTAAGCTTCCTCTATATGTGCCGAACCAGTCCCTCCGCTCCCAGGATGAAATATGCCTCAAAATGCTCCCTGGCCATGCCCTTCAACAACAAACTGCCAACTGATGGTCCTATACCCACTTCATACTTTCGCAACCCCTGGGCTCCTGATCACTGCAGCGATCTGGGTTCACAGCGACCGTTACTGCTCACAGCGCATTCCCTCCAACTAGGGAATTCTTCAGGCCACCTCGGCATCGGCCTAGGGTGAAAACCAATAGGTAAAGTGTCCACAGTGAAAGCAGGCAAGGAAACCACACACACTCAAAAAGGTTCAAAAATAAAGATATACTTTTATTTCTGACCCTGGGTCAGACAGTTCTGATATTATCAGTAGGTTATAACATTTTCCAGTACATTTGTTCAGAAACCAAAGTATGCAAAAACAGGGCCAACCTGGCCACACTGGCTTCACAAGCACTAGAATGAATGTTATACCAAAAATAAAAAAAGTAAAGAAAACACAAAACCAGAATTATAGCTGGACTTCATTCTCAGTAACTAAGTCCTCTTCACCAGCATTTCAAGGAGAGTGGTAAGTTTAGCAATGTTCTTTTTCTATGGAGGAGCAGTAAAGAACAAAACACAAGGCTCTGGTTTACATGACCAAAAGACTTTTCCAAAACCACAAAGTATACTGCCCAAAGCTGACACTCTGGTACAGACTGACTGCAGCTAGGGAATTATACCAAACAGAGCTCCTCCTTGGTTGACATTCTCTGCAGTAGCTTATCAGTAGTTAATTAACTTCCAGCTGTGAGGAGAGAAGAGCAAGCAAAAAATGCTGGGTCGTTTGCAAATGTCCCAATAGTACAAAGCAACAAGCAATGAGAGAGAATACCTCAGAGCCTGGCACTGGAAAGTTAGACAATTCTGCTCCCAAAATAAACTTAGTCACAAAACTGCACAAAACAGGTAAGCATAAAAAAAATAGCATAATACTTCCAACCTCTTAGCTTATGTCCATGGCTTCCAACCTCTCACTAGGTATACTTGGCATATCAGTGTCCATGGGTTCCCAGCTTTGTGACTGTCTCTCTGGTGGGTTCAGACCCTTCTGACATATCCACCATTTCCCAGTCTCGTCCCAGTTCTTCAGCATTCAACTGGGGAACTGAGTTGTGCTGCCTTGCAGGCTCATGTTCCAAGTTTCTCTGCCCCTTCCCCTCTTGGGTCTCAACTGCCTCGTTTTAACAGGTTCAAAATCACCCCTCCCTGCTCTGAAGAGGGGGAAGGGAGAAAGCTCCCTCTGCAGCTGTGATAGGTCATGTGACAGCTTCCTGCTGGTTCTCTGCCTTTCTGGGAGATGTAGTTTCCTGGCCCCTGAGGTCTTATGAGATCCAATAGCAGGCTTGGGAGAGTAACCTGCAACTGGTCTGAACTCTTCCTGGCAGTTGCTGTCTGTCTCATCAATATTGGTGTAAGGGAGGTCAGCGCTATCACACTCCGCAGAGCCAACCTGGTCAGCTCTCCTGCATAGGGGCTTACTGCTCTTTCTAGTTACTCCTGTGACAAAGCTAGGAGGAGAGCTAGGTTTGTTACAATACTGAGCTACTGGAATTGACTGTCCCCACAGATCAGATCCCTTGAAAGACTTCTCAGCTTTAGAAAAGCAATAAAAACATACCTCTTCACCTAAACCCATGCCCTTGATCGGTGGACTACAAAGAAATGTATATTGTTTGTTTGTTTGTTTATTTCTCACTCGCCCTTATCCAGGGCGAGTTACATATTAACATACATAATAAAAGATTTACATTTATCGTACAAAACACTTCAGAGACATACTATAATAAATTACATACTTATATATCAAATCAAATTACATATAACATACACGTCGCACCCACACATACAACAAAATATAAAATTCCATAAGGCATACAAGATGCCTCAATAACAGACATCAATAAACCAAATAAAACAAACCCGACCATCGAACACCTCCGTGACTCTCACTCAGCACTCGAGTCATTACTCCTTCTCCCTCAACCAAATTTGGCCCCTATATTGCATTGGGAGGGGAAAAGCCCGTCATTCGCAGCACATGGCCCTGTAGGCAGGAGGGGGTGAGCTTCCCTCCTGCTGATTTTGCATCAGAAGATACGAGATACAAGGGTGTCAGGTGATGTGTGTAGAGGTGTTGCCTCATGTCAGAGGTATCGGGTGATATGAGGGGTCCAGGAATGTTGGGGGATGTGGGAGGGATTTTGAGGGGGGGTCAGGGGGAGGGGTATAGGGCTCCAGATGATCCTGGCAGGGGGAATCCTCTTCAACTTTGCTGGCAGGAATCCCCAAAACCAGCTCAGCTGATGGGGAATTATCTGCCATGATCAGCTGATGGCAAGCCCTCAATGTGCTGTTCCCCCCCCATCTTTGGGTGGTGGGAGGGATTTGTGACACTGAGGAAGTAATGCCTTAAACCTTCCAGTGGTCATCTTGTCAGTTTGGTCACCTTTGGAGCACTTAGACCTGTTTTACTTTGGTCTAAGTCCAGGCATGTAAGTTCCACCTAGGATGTCTTGAATACGCTTTGATTATTGTTTCAGGATGTCCAAGTAGAAGCCTGCCTGAATCCCATCCATAACACACCTCCCATCATGCCCCTTTGGATGCACAGCAGCTCAGATGTGCTGCTGAACAATCCCCCCCTCTTTCTCTGCCTCATTCTCTCCTTCCTTCCTCCCTCCCTCCTTCCTATGTCCCCCTCACTGCCTTCCAGCCTTTGTCCCACCCCCTCCCCAAAGCCAGCCAGCCTGCCTGCCTCCCCCTCACTGCCTTCCAGCCTTTGTCTCACCCCCATCCCCAAAGCCAGCTAGTCAGCCTCCCTCCCTCACTGCCCTGCCGAATATGAGAAAGCTCAGCAACCAACAGCCTGCCTGTCTGTCTGCCTCCCTCCCTCCGAAGTCTACCGCTGATTATTCTGCTCCCCCCAGTCTGCTGCCGCCCGCTGCTACTTCCTGCCCACTGCAATAACCGCAGGAAAGGCATGTCCAGGCGCTGGCCCAGAAGCCTTCTCCCCAACATAGTAGGAGTGTGTGGCTCAGTGGTTGGAGCTACAGCCTCAGCACCCTGGGGCTGTGGGTTCAAACCCCGTGCTGCTCCTTGTGACCCTGGGCAAGTCACTTAATCCTCCATAGCCCCAGGTACGTTAGATAGATTGTAAGCCCTCCGGGACAGATAGGGAAAATGCTTGAGTACCTGATTGTAAACTGCTTAGATAACCTTGATAGGCGGTGTATAAAATCCTAATAAAACTTGAAAAACTTGAAAACTTGAGAGGAAGTTCCGGGCCAGCCACCCCAACCTGTCCCATGTGCCTAAGGCCCCCCCAAAGGAGAGGCCTAAGGCTACTGGGCCAATTCTGGTTGGCCCAGGCATCTCAGGCCCTACCTGTGGGCAGGGTTTGAGGCGCCTGGGCCAATCGGGCCCTGAGGCCCACCATTCGATGGATGGCAGACCTGCCAGATGGACGGTCTTGGGACCTATCCATCCAGCCAACTTTTTTACAGTTACGGGAAGGGGGTTGGGGGTGGGGGAGTCGAGGGGTCGACAGGAGGGTTGCTGGGTCGGCGGTGGGGGCTGATTGGGGGTTCAGGGGGGCGATCGTGGGAGGAGGGTGCATAGAGAGCAGGAGGGCCTGGGATCCCTCCTGTCTATCGTAGTTGGTGGGGTAGGGGTCGCCTGAGCAGGAGGGGTTGGGCTTCCTTCTGCCCGATCTTGTCAAGGGGAGGGTTACTGGGCAGGAGGGGTTGGGCTCCACCTGCCTGATATTGTAGGGGGGGGGGGTGATGCATCATGGCAGGAGAGATTGGCTATCTCTCCTGCCATGAAAGCAATCCAAAGTGCTGCGGTTGATAGCACTTCAGGATTGTTATCACAGCAGGAGAGATTGGCTATCTCCCCTGCTGCGATGGCGATCACCCCTCTACCCGAACTGCCACAAACTGCGGCAGGAAAGATTGGGCATCTCTACTGCCGCAGGTTGTGGAAGTTTGGGTAGAGGGGTGATCGCCATCGCAGCAGGGGAGATGAGCCATCTCTCATGCCGTGATGGTTGCAGTGGGGGGGTGGGTACGTTGCCGGGCCGCTGAGCTGATTGCGCCAGCCTCCATCAGCTCAGCGGACCTTTTTTCGGCACTTATACCTGTTTTGACTTGGTCTAAGTCAAAACGTATAAGTGCCAACTAGGCAACCTGTCAAAAGGTTTGGTTATACTTGCTGTACGACTAAGTGTAGGTCAGCCCACGTCCTGCCCTTTCCCCTTCTCTAAAAACGCCTTTTTTTCGCTCTATGCGTTTAGAGGCAGGGGAAAGGCCTAAGCTGGTTTTAGATATGTCTAAAACCAACTTTGGTTATGGGTACTTGGATGATCAGGTTTTTTGATCATCCAAGTACCCATTTAGGCCACTTTTTAGACGAGTTTTTTTTTTATATGAGCCCCTTAGGATATAAGTGGTATATAAACAAATAGAATATAATAGTGGTGCCATTTTACTGCATACAATTTTAATGTAAAAAAACATCATAAAATCGCTATCTAATGATGTCATAATGCTAAAACACAATAACGTTTTTTTTAAAATTATGAGCCCCATAACATATAGAATATTATAAGTTGTGTGTGTATCTCCATCATGTAGGCATGAGCACTTATACCAGCTCAATGGCTTTGCATAAGTGCTCAGGCCTAAATTATAGGCACCTTTTTCACATAGGCACCCTCCAGGTGTCTGTATATACAGTAGATGACTGTTGTAGAATTGCTTCAAAGCATCCACAGAGATAGGGCCTTGAAGAAAATCTTCCCACTCTGTCTCACCTTTTTGGACTCACACAGAAAGTAAGGCATTGACTCCCCTTTCACACAGCTGCAGCTCAAATTTTGTTTCCCCACTGGTTAAAGGATGTAAATTTAAAAAACACCAACAACATCTTCTCTCACATCAAGCGGCATTATGGGGCAAAGATCTGGAACAATTGCTCACGCCTACTTCTTGTGGGGAATTTAGGAAACACCTAAAAACATATCTGTTCCTGAAGTATTTAGGCAACTAACCTGTACAATCCTCCTCCACAATAACTGATCTCTAGCGCTGTTAATAGCTAGCTTCTAACTTTGTTAATTCTACTTAATTTGTAACATCTTTTTAACCATTTTAAACCTCATAGAACTTCACGGCCCTGCGGTATATAAATTGTTATTATTATTATTATTATAAAAGATGATCTGAGCGCTTGCTGGAGAAGATGGTGCTGAATAGCAACTTGGAGGGTCTGTAATCCTGATAAAGTCATGTACACCTGTCTGATAATCCACTTGAAATCCACTTTATTCAAGATCACCATTAGATGGGTGGGTCCAAATTTTTTTTCTGATGTGAGCCAGTATTCTAACTTCTAACAAATACATCACCCATTGCTCTCTGGGTGTTTTGAATCTAAGTATACAATCTTCTAACAGAGAAAGCCTTTATAATTTATTTTTTTTTTTTTAATTTGGCCTGGACTCTTTAGCTTCCTTTAGGGTACCTCACTATTAGACCTAGTATAGCTGTCAGTTGGATTAGTTGTTTTACAGCTATCATCATCTGTAACCACAAGGGCAGAAAACAAGAGACCTATTTGTCTTTGTCATGTTTACTTTCTCTCGTATTTTCAGCTAATGATTTTTTTCCTAGCTGCAGTGGTGGCTGCCATATGATCTTGCTGTTTTTCAGTCTCAAACTCTGAGAATTCTGTCTCACTTTTACAATTACTGGCAGATTTATGACGATTGCCCCTTGGCTTCTCTGCAGAATCAGTAGATGAAAAGTTCCTTAACACTGACAACAGCAAAGCTGTGAAATGTACTTCCAAAGGAATATTTACAGCAATATATTGAAGAACAATTTTTTAGTGGGTATGAATGTTTGCTTAGGTTTTAGGTACAGATTCCCCAAAATTGCATTTCTGTGGCCATGAAAGCTATTCTTTAGCAGGAACTAATGTTTTCTGTGCCAAGCTGTATTTCTTCTCCCCCCTCTCCTTTTTGTGCAAATATGTGCTTGTCATGTTAGTCCACATTAATTGTAACTAGAGATTTAAAAAGTTTTTTTATTGTACTTGGGGGTGGGGGTGGATCGGGGAACTGGGTGCCATCTGGGTGCAATTGCGGTTGAGTGCTTAGATTGTGATTGCCAAGATTTTTGCAGACATGTGGCTATTTTGGGCCATTTCCAAGCTACGAAGGCTCATTGGAGGAAAAGGCACCTTGATACAGTCATTTGGTATTGATCCAAAGTCAAAAAGTTCATAAAGCTCTGAATGAGATTCTTCCTTTGTCTCCACTTTGATGGGTAGAACTTGACCTATTTGTCATACAAAACCAGTAAAGTATATGCTCTCTGGAGATGGAGGAGAAGGATCAGAATGTATGCCATAGGATTCTTCTGATGAATAGTCTGTTAAATCCTCATCTGAGTGGTTAGAGATGTCTGAATCAGACTCCTCAAAATATTCCCATCTGGATAAATCAGGGAATATGCATTGAGAGGCATCAACTATGCGTTAAGGTGCATTGAGGCATGAGTCGATGATGTGATCCAGGAGAGAGCTCCTCTGCTAATGAAAACACATGTTTTGAATAGGTCAGTGCTGACCCCAATGCTCGACATTGAGCAGGGGTGTATGACCTCATCCTTGATTGATGCCTCAACATATCCTCAGGCTGAGCTGAGGCTGACATGAATGCCTTTAAAGCCTGTGTAGACTGCATCTACAGTAGCCCCAAAAGCTCTTGTTTGAGTGTAGTCCGGTTCTCCTCCTGTAGCGTTGGCATCTGCACAAGAAGAGACATTGGTATAAAAGTAATCTGTGGTGCATGTTGTCTAGGCATGGCAGACCTTGATGTCGAGGTATACCTGGGTGAAGAAATAAACTTGCAGTAACGAAGAATGGTCCATAGTGCATCGATGCTTTCTATGCATAGAGATATCTATGATGACACCATGCCATGGGTAGAAGGGGAAGAATGTGCTTCTTAGCTTTCTTACTTAATGTATCCCCCATTAGATGATGCATGAAGGAAGATGATTTTGAGTTCTGTCTCTGAAGAGAGTCTGATAGTCAACACTCTCTACTTGGTAGTGCTGCCCGATTCAGGGAAAAAAATTTTGATTCGATTCAATTCAGCTTATTGAATCGATTTTTCGATTCGATTCGATTTTCCTGCCCAATTGGGTGGTTTTTTCTAAATATCCTGGTGGGTTTATTTTATAGCCTCTTCACCCCCTTTGCCCTTTCCTACCCACACTGGTCCTGTGGTGTAAACAAAATAAACAAACAAAAAATACTTTTCCTCTCTCTATTAAATCCTAGCTCACGTTTGCGGTCCAACACCAGCTCTGGAAGGATACACATTTCAAATCTGACATATTGTAATTACAAAACAGAAAATAAAATTATTTTTCCTACCTTTTGTTGTCTGGTCATTTGTCAAATCTTGTTGGTCCCATGTTGGTCTGTTGTCTTCTGATCAGGCTCTCCTTCTTTCTTCTTTCTCCATGCTAACCATCCATCTTCCATCTCTGTCCTCCCCTTCTGTTTCCCTTTCCTCCCCCAGAGGTCTGGCATCTTTCCTTTTTTTTATTTCCATCCCCCTGCAGCTGCAGCGATGGACCCCACAGATTCACCTTCTCTCCTTTTCTCATCTACCCTTTCATCCAGCATCTCTCTTCTGTGTCCCTATTCTCCTCTCCTATGCTCCCTCCATTCCCAGCATCTTATCTCTCCCCATATCCAGCTTCTTCTTTCTCTCTTCCTTACCTCCTGTATCCCCTTCCCCAGGTACAGGCTTTCTCCTACTATCTCTCCTGCTATCCTGCACCCTGCCCACCTACTTTGGAGCAGTATCTGTCCCTCTTGTACCCTTCCTCTTGTGATCTTGCATTTCTCTCTCCCTCTTTCCCCATTAGTCCAGCACCTCTCCTCTGCTTTCTTCCACCTCTTTGTGGTTTGGTCTCTTCCTTCACTTCACTTCACCCCTGGTCTGGCATCTCCCCTCCTCTCTCTTACTCCTTCCTCCTCCTCCCTCTGCACAGGCCTGCCTCCCCACTGCCAAAGGAACTCTTCCTCCTCCTCCCTCTGCACAGGCATACTGCCTCCCTGCCCTGAAGGCTTGCTCCCCGCCGCGAAGACCTGTTCCCCCCATGAAGGCACTTGCTCTCTTTTTCCCTGCCACGAAGGCCTGCTCCCTCCACGAATGCCTGCTTCCCCCTGCCGCAAGCACTCTTTTCCTCCTCTCTGCCACGAATGCCAGCTCCCCCCAGGAAGGTCTGCTCCCCCCTGCTGCAAATGAATGCCTGCTCCTCCCCGCTGAAGGCACATTTTCTCCTCCCCCCCGCCACGAACAAATGCCTGCTCCTTCTGCAGCCTGCATCTTTCCCGCTCTTACCTCCTTACAGCTAATAGGGCAGCTTGCAGGCTCACTGGTGTTATAGCGATCCCTGCAGCTGCCCTTGGTCCTCATCGGCATGTTCTCTCTGCCGCAATCCTGCCCCTGACGTCAGAGCAGGGGCAGGACATAGCAGGAAGAATGTGCCGCTGAGGACCACGGGCAGCTGTAGGGATCGCTATAACACCAGCGAGCCCGCAAGCTGCCCTATTAGCGGTAAGGAGGTAAGAGCGGGGAAGCTGGGGGAAGCCTTTCTGACCAACCCTCCCCCCCTCAAGCAGGAGCAGCAGCGGACAGCCAGCAAGAGGCAACGATGCAGCACCTGCTTTAGGAAGGCACGGGGGAAGGGTCGGCCATTGAATCGGGAGGCCAATTTTTTTTAAATTGAATCAATTCGAATCGATTCACCTGATTCGAATCGTGAATTGGGCAGCACTACTACTTGGTGTTGGTACACATGGTGTTGATACTGACGCTGGTGTTGATGCAGGCTGTGCATCGGGTCTCGAATCTCCTGCTATGCTTGATGTTGATGCCGAACTAAAACATTTTTCATACTGTATATATTGAGCTTTCAATGTCCTCTTGTGCATACTGAGACATAAGGTACAGCAAATGTTTCATTGGTCAGGATCTAGACACAGTACAGATCAGTTATGGTAATCAAAGCCTGAAATGGTTCTGTTATATTGAGTATATTTTTTGAAGCCACTCGGTACTTTCTGTGACATGGAGGGAAAAATGACTGACACAAAGTCAAAGGGCTTGATGGCCCAGGGAGTTTGAATAAAAAGTATACAAGGAAATGTGGATTCTCCCTGGGGCAAAAAAGTCTTTGAAGTGGCTTGAAGGTCAAAACATGAAAAAAACGACCAATTTGTACCAAACTCAAGGGAAATGTGAAAAAAAAAAAAAAGATGGGGATAATGGTGATAATGGTGGACAGGTCAATGAAGCCGACGGCACAGTGCGCAGCAGCTGCTAAGAGAGCGAATAGAATGCTAGGTATAATCAAGAAGGGTATTACAACTAGGACAAAAGAAGTTATCCTGCCGCTGTATCGGGCGATGGTGCGCCCACACCTGGAATACTGCGTCCAGTTTTGGTCGCCATACCTTAAAAAGGATATGGCGTTACTCGAGAGAGTTCAGAGAAGAGCGACACGTCTGATAAAAGGGATGGAAAACCTTTCATACGCTGAGAGATTGGAGAAACTGGGTCTCTTTTCCCTGGAGAAGAGGAGACTTAGAGGGGATATGATAGAGACTTATAAGATCATGAGGGGCATAGAGAGAGTAGAGAGGGACAGATTCTTTAAACTTTCAAAAAATAAAAGAACAAGAGGGCATTCGGAAAAGTTGAAAGGGGACAGATTCAATACAAATGCCAGGAAGTTCTTCTTTACCCAACGTGTGGTGGACACTTGGAATGCGCTTCCAGAGGACGTTATAGGGCAGAATACAGTACTGGGATTTAAGAGAGGATTGGACATTTTCCTGCTGGAAAAGGGAATAGAAGGGTATAAATAGAGGATTACTACTCAGGTCCTGGACCTGTTGGGCCGCCGCGTGAGCGGACTGCTGGGCAAGATGGACCTCAGGTCTGATCCAGCAGAGGCATTGCTTATGTTCTTATGTTCTTAATTATGAGGAAAAAAGACAAAAAAAACCTAATATTGGGAAGGCACAAAAATTACATAGAAGTTTAACACACTGAGGAGAAACCAAAGGCTCCACAGAAAACTGATGGTCCTTCAAGCCAACATTGGGCAGGAAAGCACTGACACATGATATGGGCACTGCATAAAGATTTAAAGTGATAGTACACTTGGCAATGTCCATACAAGGTTCTGTGGATGGCATCACCAATTATGTGAGAATATTATGCCAGCTTGTCTTTAGAGAATGTAAGACTACAGAGGATCCCTAAGATGACAGAATATCACAATGCATTGGAAGTAACCCAGAAAATTTATCAGTAGTTGGAGAAATATGCATGAGTGCAGTGGTTGAATGATCCTCAAATTGAAAGGGTGCATTGTTCTTTGGGACCCTCTACTCCTGAGCATTCATGAGACATTGTGATTTATTTTCATAAATTTACTGGTAAGGTGAATATGTTGCATCAGGCTCAGGCTAGAAGATCCTAATACTGGAATGCAATAAATAAGTGCTCCAAGACTTAGCACAGCTTACACTCCAGAGGTGGAGGGCATTTTGTGACATCACTAGCCATCTTTTTACAAAGATGCTGTAACTATTCTCCCATGGCATAGGCACTGAAGTCCATAGGAACTGAATGGGCTTCGGTGAATTTGCCATGAGATAATTGATACTGTGCTGGTATAGGCAAATTTGCACTACGCATGTTAAGGGACTTTTCCCTTCGGTCTGTTGGTAACTATTAATGGTGTCCACAAGAAAGTTACAAATGTGGATGAAGCTTGATCTCTGCTGTGGAAGGAGGGGGTGCTGGTGGAATTCTACCAGGAGGAAGTCTCTGATGGCAGAAAGTGGAAAAGCTACAGAATTAGGATGTTGCAAAGAGAATGTGACTTAGTTTTCTTTTTTTAATGGCCTTTCATAGACTTGTGTCTGTGCTTTGGTGGCCACCATCCATGTTATGCTTTATGAGTATTTTTGTTGAATGTGAGTATGAGTGGTAACAGGGTCTGAGTAGTGATGGGGATAGTGAGTGTGAGAGTAGAGGTGTGAGAGGTGAGCATAGTCTTTTTTTTGGGGGGGGCAAAGGCTGGCTGGTGTCTGTATAAGGGATGAGTGGGATGATTCATGGGAGGTTACTTCTTAGATGTGGAGTGTTTAAAGAAGAGTCTTCTGATTGAGTGGGAGTGTCAGATTTGAAATGTATATTCTGCCAGAGCTGGTGTTAGACAGTAAGTGTGAGCTAGGATCTAAAAGAGAGAGGAAACTTTTTTTTTGGTTTATTTTATTTACACCTCAGCACCTGCGTGGGGTTGGAGAGGTTGTAACCCTATGTAATGTTATATTGTAACACTGTGAATCTTAAACTCTAACCCATTCTGAACTCTCTGGGGAGGATGGGATATAAAACTAAATAAATAAAATTACTAAAAATATTTTTTTATATGGGGAGGGTGTTAAAAAATGATCAGCCCAGGATGGTATTTTTGAATAACATCCACGCCAGATGTAAATTTTTGACCTTTGCAGCTGCTCCTTTAAGTTTCTTTTTTACTATTCTCATGTTAACATAGAGAGGCATAATCAAAAGGGATGTCTAAGTTCATTTACATTCATTTCACAAGTCATCCAAAGTTAAAAAGAGCCTAAGACACATTTTCAAAAGATATGTCCAACTTTTTTTTACTTTTGAAAATCGTCTAATTATACGTCCTGCCGATCTGACCGTCCAAGCCGCTAAATCGTCCATCTTCATACCACATTTTCATCCAACCTTCTGTCCAAGTCAAAAATGCCTAGAACAAGCCCTGTTGGACATGGGAGGAGTCTGCAAAGTGATGGATGGTACACCCAGACATGCCACCTAAATAATAATAATAATAATTTATTTCTTATATACCACTATACTGTGAAGTTCGAAGCGGTTTACAATAAAGATACATTTGACAATACATGGGATAGAAACGGTTTACAATAAAGATACGTTTAGTCAGTACATGGGATGCAAGTGGTTTACATTAAAGATTCATTTTGTCAGTACATGGGATACAAGTGGGTTACAATAAAGATATATTTTGTCAGTACATGGGATGCAAGTGGGTTACAATACAAGTGGTTTACTATCAAGGTGCATTTTGTCAGTGTAAGGGATACAGGTGGGTTACCATAAAGATACATTTAGTCAGTACATGGGTTACAATAAAGATATGTTTTGTCAGTACATGGGGTGCCGTGGGTTACAATAAAGATACATTATGTCAGTACATGAGATTCAAGGTGGAAAGTATAATTAGTTTCGGGCCTTGGAATTAGGGGGCGAGGTGGAAGGGTCATGGTGAGGAAGAGTTGGGTATGGGAATTTAGTATTTGTTAAACAGTCGAGTTTTCAGGGATTTTCTAAAGTCTGCGTATGTAGTGGCCTCAAGTATGGGCTTTCCAAGCCATGTGTTCAGCCTAGCTGCCTGGAATGATAACATTCTATCTAGAAACTTTTTGTATTGGTAAGATTTCAAGGAGGGGTAATTAAATAGGTTTGTTTTGCGAGTTCTCTTGTTGGACTCGTTGGGGGAGAACTGGGAGATTAGGTAAGCTGGAAGAATAGTGGGGTACCTTCCATGGCACTGCTGTGAACTTCACAAAAAGGGTGCCATGGATTCTTTTCCCTACAGCTCCCTTATAGGTGACAATGAGCCACCCAAACCACCTCCAGAATCCCCTAGACCCACTTATCTACCACCCCAATAGCCCTTATGGCTGCAGGAGCCACTTATATGCCAGTATAAAAGGGTTTTGGGGGTGTATAGGGCAATGCACATGTTTCAGTATCAATGCAGTGATTTCAGGGGCTTATGGGCATGGTTCCTCCTCTCTATGGGTCCCTAACCCACCCCCAAGACGACTTAAGCTGCCTCTGGGCTGGACGACTAGGCTTTCCTATGCTAGGCGGCCAGGTGATGATGGTCTGGAGGCTGAAATTTAAATTTGTGAATAAATTTTTATGGGGGTGGGGGGTTGGTGATCACTGGGGTAGTGTGTGGGGGTCTGTGTTATATGTTTTCAGTGCTTATCTGGTGAGTTTAGGTGGGTTTTTGTGATTTAGACCATGTTTTACATGGTCTAAGTCACAACGTCCAAGTTCCGTCTAGGCTCTGTTGTTAAACTTTGGGTTATACATGCTGTACGACTAAGTCTAAGCTGGCCGACGTCCCGCCCTCGACACGCCTTCCGAAATGCCCCATTTAGCTTTGGACGTTGATTGGCACTATGAAGGACTAGGTCGTTTATTATCGGCGCTTGGACGTTTTTGAGAAATGTTCGTCCAAGTGCCGACTTAGGCCGGTTTTTGGACTTTTTTCTCTTTCGATTATGAGCCCCATAGTTTCCTTTTTTTAGTTAATTGCTGTTGGATTATATTTCCTGTGTGAGCTTATTCCTGAGATTATATCAAATCTGATCATGTTATGATTACTGTTTTCAAGTGATTTAATTTTATTTTTATCAGTGGTCTCCCACCTGGCTGCAGAGTTGCTTTACAAAAGTCATCAAAAAGGCATACAAACAACAAGGATATCCAGTGCCTTCCCATCTGCCTCCAGAGTTGTGCAAGTGCTTCTTAGGTGACTTTTGTAAGACAAACTCTAGATTAAGATTTGCTTATATGCGCACCGATTATATGAGGCTCCAAAGTCTTTGCCTTCCACCTACTAAGTACTATCAGTAGCACAAAGCAGCCTTGGCATGCAAATATCTAGGCACGACTGATTACACCATGTCAGTGGCATATGTAAATTGCCTCACTTAAGTGTGCTTTGAGCCCGCGTAACTCAACACATTCTCTAAGTTATATGCATGGTTAGGTGGAATGCAAATGACATCAGCTGCTCTTCTTATTCTCCTCCTGCCTTTGCACCAAAAGCAGCATCTCCATCACATCTCTGTGCCGGGATGGTCCACTTACCCACAGTGACTGCATGACAGCTCAGTGTCTTGAACCATTATTGCTTTTCTCTCTCTCTCTGGTTTCCTAGATTCTAAAGACCTTAAAAGCACTGAAAGAAGGTGCAACGTGAAATCCTGGTTTCTTTTTGGCCTTCCTTTACTTTTTACTATAGAATGATTGTGTTTCTTTCCTGTCTTTTCATTTTCTATATAATTTTATTATTATGTGAACCGCTTTAAGCTGCTTGACAGAAAGAGGCGGTATAACAAATTCCTAATACACAATAAAAAAACAAACAATAAAATGCCCATGTTCTACCCACAGCTGTGGCACACTAACGCTACTTATGCATGTGTTTTCCAATTAAGGGGGCCAATCCTGCATATAAGTGCTAGTATTTTATGCACATTGGCATACAATTGGTACCTTAATTTAGACCTTATAGAATTGCCCTTTATGGGCCAGATTCTTTAAATGGTGGTTAAAAATGGGCAATACAGAAACCCCCCTCCCCCACAAAGGGCCTCAATGAACAGGGACTTGCCTTTATTGACCCAACATGAGCTGTGTTTCGGCACACAACACCTGCATCAGGGGTTGACCAATAAGCAAAATACAATTATAAACTTTGGGGAACAATCTCTTAGTTCTGTGTTGCTTCAGCAGGAAAGTGAAAGTAAAAAAAAAAAAAAAAATGGCAGAAAATATCATCAACAAACTTGATACAATAAAGCAGGGGTGTCCAACGTTTTGGCTTTCCTGGGTCGCATTGGCCGAAAAAAATGTTTCTGGGGCCGCACAAACGCGCAAATGCTGCAGCAAGACAGAGGAGGGAGCCGGCAAGATGGTAAACACCCAGGGGCAGCAGAGGAAAACACTGCATCGCCCTCGACCAGGGCCGCACAAAATACTTCACTGGGCTGCATGCGGCCCTAGGGCCACAGGTTGGACACCCCCGCAATAAAGGATACATACCCTTTATAGAATTATGTTTAGTACTGATGCCCAAACCCTAACTTTGGCCACCACAATTACGCCTGCTGAACCTAGAGTAGATGCTGGCACCCAAGTTGGACATGCTGACTCATTATTCCGTAACAAAATGTGCAGCTATTTTGAATACTCCTGACATGCCCATGCTCTTCCCATGACCACTCCCCCTTTTGAGTTGCATGCTATGGGATTTTGGTGTCAATTGTTATAGAATAGTTCATAGTCAGATGCATGCACAAATCCTTATTGGTGCCAATTAATCTCAATAATTAGTTGTTAGTGGCCAATTATTGCTTGTTAAAAGCACAAAGGGCCTCAATCAACTAGGACTTGTCTTTATTTACCTAACATGAGCCGTGTTTCAGCGTACAATGCCTTCATCAGGCATAGGCCATTATTGAGATGGTTTGGGGAAATCTACTGCTTTTTCCTAGGATAAGAAGCATAAAATCTGTTTTATTACTTGGGATTTAGCTAGGTACTTGTGACTTGGGTTGGCCACTGTTGGAAAAAGGATACTGGGCTTGATGGACCTTTGGTCTGTCCCAGTATGGCAATTCTTATGTTCTTATCAAGGGTCAGCCAAAGAGCAAAATGCAATTAACTCAGGAATCGGAATCAGTCCTTAAGCCAGAACACAAAAAACAATCTCAATGTCCTGTTCTTGCTTCACTTTCCTGTTGAAGCAAGAACAGGATGTTGAGACTGCTTTCTGTGCTCTGGCTTAAGGACTGATTCCGATTCCTGAGTTAATTGCATTTTGCTCTTTGGCTGACCCCTGATGCAGGCCTTGTATGCTGAAACACGGCTCGTGTTGGGTCAATCAAGACAAGTCTTTGTTCATTGAGGCCCTTTGTGCTTTTTTTTTTCTATGTTGTATTTGCTGTACTCTATCCCTCTCTGTGCTGCCAATTATTGTTTGTTAGCCAATTAATTTGCATGCATATCTCAAGATTGTATCTAAATTTAGGCACCCTGCCAGAATCTGGAGGTATGTTTTTAAGTATTCACTTTTGCTTCAAAACAACCAATTTTGTATGTTGGATACGGATCCATATTGTCTGCTGCTTAGCAAATAGTAAAGTTAAGCAGAACTGGATCCAACAGCAAAAGTGGATTCAGTTTCAGCCATTCACAATTATAAACAGGGTCTGGTTTGCTGGAATGCTCTTCCTTTTTAGTTAAGGCAGGCTCCTACTTTGACTCAATTCAGGAAAGGTGTGAAAACAGTCTTATTTGCACATCGATTTATGAGGTTATAAATTTGCCTGAGGTAGGTTTTATTGTATGATCTTTTTTAGTTGTCTGATCTGATTTTTTTAATGCAGTTTTTATGATGTTTTAAATGTGTTTTTAGCTTTTGTCATATCATTTTTGAAATTTTTGTGATTTTGTCTTGTTCTGTTTCCTATTTTGATTATGTATATAATTTTGGAATCTGTTTAGCATTGTTGGACTTGCGGGATATAAATATTTTAAATAAATAAACTATAATTCAGAGTGCACCTCACCTCAGCTGCTCAGTCAGGGTTTGACAACAGTAGATTGGCAGTTTCTTCATATACGGTGGGTAAAAGATGCCTGGAATGTCGATTGAGGGGTAAAGCATGAAAAACTATTGTTGACAGAGGCACAGAAGTAGAGTATAATGATCAAAAAAATGAACTTTCACGATGTGGGAAAAGGTACTTTTTAGTGACGAAAGCACTTTCTGCCTCTTTGGAGACCAGGCTTGAGTTTAAGTAAGGTGAATTCCAGGTAAAGAATGCAAGCCAGAGTGTTTGAATGTTTCTGTCAATCATCTGTTGAAGATCTTGGCTTGGGGATATCTACAAATCACGAACAGGATGGTAAATGCCAAGGAATGCATAATTGTATGATTCCGTCAGCAGAGAAAGGTTTTCCAGGTGACGACATGTTCCAGGATGGTAATGCCCTATACCACTGAACAAAAGCAGTTGTTGACTGAAAAAAGTCTCTGAAAAGATTTCTTACCTACGACTGGCCAACCCATTTATGGGAACTGGTGGCATGAAGTTGCACTGGAAATATCCAAGCAGGATCCTGCATCAAAGAGAGCTTACAGATGTACTTGCTGCAGACTGGAATCGTGGTCACTAGCCACCTTCTAAAGTCAGTCCATTCAATGTCAAGACAGTGCAAAGCTATCTGCAAGTGTAAAGGCTGAGCTATCAAATATTAATCATCACTAACAGATACCCAAATGATTATTTTCTTGCCACAATAAAAATAAAATAAAATACCTTTATTTTAATCATATAATGTTATGGACAAAGCATCCGAATAGCAGCTGAGCCACACTGAAATTGCAATGTGTAGATCAGTACCTGAGTTTTACACTTTTTGACATGTGTAATATGCATTTATGACTAAAACTGCATTACAGGATCATTGTGCAGGAAGCCACTAAATAAGAATTCATTTTAAAAATGAAAATGAACACCAACAATATTGAAATTCCACATTGCAAGCAACCTACCGTATTCCAGACTTTTGCTTACAACTGTACGACAATTACAGTTCAATTCTGGTAAATTTGATATTAAATTATATACGCTACTAAATAAATTAGCTCCTAATAGCAAAAAAAAAAATTAATCTATCATCTGTAAAGTAGAAAAATAGTCCATAAGACTTATTCTCACATGCAGCTGTTTGGTAACTGAGCTAACATAAAACTGGTATAAGGCTGCTGAGTTTCTGACTAGATGGGAAGAAGGACAGATCAATTAATCACTGTGCACCAACTCTCACCCCCACTACAGATATCATCTTCCTCTCTCAGTACAAGATAATTGTGTTTTCTTTACTGCATTCACATGTGGTGTTTTTGCAACGGGTAACCATATTTCCATAGACTTATTTCACGCCTATTCTGTGAGTCTCTGTAAAAAAAAAAAAAAATAGGAATGTAGTTCTAGGGTTTGCTTTTTCACTTCGAGGCAAATATCAAGTCACCAAGTGTTACCTAATGCAATTTAATTTGTTAACTGGAATTTGTTTGACCATTTCCAGAGTGGTGATGAGGCCATCTGTGTCTCACTTGATTTAATCATAACAGCAACAATGTACACATTCTGCTTCCTGATCACATACTTCAGGAACAGCTATATTCACTAGATTCATGTACTGATCGGTTTGCGAGACCTTTGCGACCCGATTTCCCTAACCGATTTCACTAACCTCTCCTCTGATCCAATCCCGATCCATGCAAATGAGGGGAATCGGCATGCAAAGCAGGAAGGCCGCGATTCACTAAACTTATCGACTGGCTGGCCGATCAAAAAACTAGCGATTTGGTGAGGACCAGTCGCTTGTGCTAAAACCCCCGATTCTCCTGCTCTGGCCACCCTGCTCTCTGCCCCGATTCTCCTGCTCTGGCCACCCTGCTCTCTGCCTCGATTCTCCTACCTGCCGTCCTGCTCTCTGCCCCGATTCTCCTGCTCTGGCCACCCTGCTCTCTGCTCTCTGCCCCGATTCTCCTGCCTGCCGCCCTGCTCTCTGCCCCGATTCTCCTGCTCTGGCCACCCTGCTCTCTGCCCCGATTCTCCTGCCTGCCGCCCTGCTCTCTGCCCCGATTCTCCTGCTCTGGCCACCCTGCTCTCTGCCCCGATTCTCCTGCCTGCCGCCCTGCTCTCTGCCCCGATTCTCCTGCTCTGGCCACCCTGCTCTCTGCCCCGATTCTCCTGCCTGCCGCCCTGCTCTCTGCCTTGATTCTCCTACCCGCCGCCCTGCTCTCTGCCCCGATTCTCCTGCTCTGGCCACCCTGCTCTCTGCCCCGATTCTCCTGCTCTGGCCATCCTGCTCTCTGCCCCGATTCTCCTGCCTGCCGCCCTGCTCTCTGCCTTGATTCTCCTACCTGCCGCCCTGTTCTCTGCCCCGATTCTCCTGCCTGACGCCCTGCTCTTTGCCCCAATTCTCCTGCCTGTCCCAAATCTAAAATTTAGGTGCGACCGTTTATGCCAGCTAAAACCTGGTGTATATTCCTTCACCAAAATTAGGTTGTATATGTGTCTTGTGTGTGTATCTCTGTGTTGCATGAGAATGTGTACTTGTGAGTGTGAAGGGTGCATGAGAGTGTGGTGAGTCCATAGGTCTGTGTCTGGGAGAGGAGAACAGAAAGGGGGGAGGCAGTCTTAAAGGACCAGTTCCCTAACCACTAGCCCCTGCTTTTACAAAACCATAGTGCAGATTTTAGCTCTGGCTACGGTAGTAGCAACTCAGACGCTCATAGAATTCCTTTGAGTGTCAGAGCTGTTACCGCTATGGCTGGGGCTAAAAACCATGCTACTATTTTCTAAAGAGAGGGTATTTTATTTATTTATTTTAAAAACTTATATACCGCCTATATCTAGCCATTTTCCATATAAAACATACATAGCATAAAATCAACATTACAAAAAGCTGAGTCTTCATGACATTTCTTGCCCACTTCCATCTATTGCCTGTATCCGTTTCTATGCTGTATAAGCTAGAACTGCTTCTCCTATAAAAATGCATCCAACAATTTTTTTGGGGGGAGCTTATTTTTCTGGATTTTCCAGTCCAGCCTAGTCTATTTCTGAAATCAATGTCTTTACAAAAGATTTTCTCCATGCAAAATTTGATCCTGGTCTGTTAATTATTTGAAGATTTATTTTGCCCCCAGACAGACAGTGAGATGGACAAGTGACAGAAAAACAGATAGATGTTCTTAACCCCCAAATATATATGGTTTCCCCCCCCCCTTCTATTAGGGTAGAAAGAATAACAAGAAACAAGGGGGAGATACAGGAAAATTGAAATAAAGGATAAATCAGCTATGGCCAGATCTATTTTATTTGCTAAACACTTCGGAAATCAGTCACATTAATATTTTTTTTCTGTTATTTTCTTTATATATCTTTTAGTTTCTGTTAACCGACTCGAGCTCCATTTTGGTTGAAGACCTGGTATACAAAGCTAAGTTTTAGTTTAGTTTAATTTTTGAGGTGCTTTAAAAATTGTCTGCCCACAGCAGACTTTTGTAGACAATTCTATAAGTGGGGTGACCCTTTTAGGGTACTCCAATGCCATGTTTTAAGAGCCTGGTCTATAAGAGCATTGTCTGGGTGCCCAGATACTGTTACAGAATATTAATCCATAGAATATGAATATGACGGCAGAAAAGGGCTGCAGCCCATCAAGTCTGCCCACGCTAATGACCCACCCCTAGACTTCACCCGGCTAGAGATCCCACATACATATCCCATTTCTTTTTAAAATCGAGCACGCTGCTGGCATTAATCACCTGCAATGGAAGTTCATTCCAATGATCGACTACCCTTTCGGTGAAGAAATACTTCCTGGCGTCGCCATGAAATTGCCCGCCTTTGATTTTTAGTGGATGACCTCTTGTGGTTGAAGGTCCTTTAAGAAAGAAGATATCGTCTTCCACCTCGATGCAGCCCATGATATATTTAAAAGTCTCAATCATGTCTCCCCTCTCTCTACGTTCCTCGAGCGAGTATAGCTGCAGTTTATTTAGTCTTTCCTCATATGGGAGGTTCTTGAGTCCCGAGACCATCCCACCTTATATTTTGGCATGCACTCATATCACTTATAGGCGTAATTGTGGGCACCTGTGGCAAGGCATGTGTAACCTACTGCATTCTGTATGTTATGCACATAAATAGGAGTTCTGCCAATGTCCTGCCCATGCTTTCTGCCCACATGTATGGTCCTCTTGCAGTTTGTGCTCTAGCACTTACATGCACCCATAAAGAACAGTACTTAGTTCTAATTTTCTGTGAATTAATGTATGCAAAAGGGTGCATATCCATAAATGCCTAGTTATAGAACTGCCCTTTTGTTGTTTTTTTTTAATATGAGCTGGCTTGGACAACTTAGTGCTGGGTCTGTCAGACAACGGGCCTATACACAAAAGTTTGGTCTAAGGTTTGAAGGTTTTTTATAGTACAGCTCTGACCAGAACTCAGCACACACACATTCGGGTTTCCTGGCTATCTTTTGAGGCAGAGTCTCATTGCTTGTGCCTGATAAGATTTCTCACCTGAAGTCTCCATAGAGCAAGGAATGTTTTCTTACTTTTTGTGACTCTGTGCAGCGCTGTATGTGTCTGATAGCACTATAGAAATAATTAATAATAATAGTAGTAGAGCTCAATTCAAACATCTAATTCCTAGCTGTGCCAGTCTTTGGCTGGTCAATTAGGCATTGCTATTTAATCTGTGGTTTGTTTGGGTTGGGTTTTTTTTTTTACTGTTACTGTTAAAGACCTCTCACTGGCTCTGAGTGATTGTCAATCAGCTTAAACACTTTAAAGTTGTAGCCTAAATATTGCCAGGCTGGGGATCTGTGAGACAGATTCTATATAGGCTACTAGTCTCAGCAGATGCCTAAGAAGCGGCTAAGAATCACATACTGTCATTGTATATAGAACCATAGAAAGAGTGATGTCACCAAAATCCTACTGTACTGCCATATAGGTGCCACCTGTAACCATAAAGGATATTAGGGCAGTATACAGGTGACTATGGTAGGTTTTGGATGAGTTTTGGAGGGCTCACCATACATTATAAGGGGGTTATGGTGTGAGATGTACTTCTGGCATCCTTTATGTGAAGTTCACAGCAGTGCCATCTAAGGTGCCCCACTGCCCTGTTTGCATGTCTGTGTAGC
Source organism: Geotrypetes seraphini (assembly GCF_902459505.1). Taxonomy (NCBI): domain Eukaryota; kingdom Metazoa; phylum Chordata; class Amphibia; order Gymnophiona; family Dermophiidae; genus Geotrypetes; species Geotrypetes seraphini. The sequence continues at coordinate 410,269,713 of NC_047085.1, forward strand.
GAGTCCATTACAATTCTGGTCTTTACTATGTCCAAATGGTCTGGATTTGGACATTTAACATTTTTGTGGTAAAAAATGGCCATAAATGTTAGGTGTCCTAAGATTGGATGCCCTGAAGGCCAAGATGTCCAAATAGGCAATTAAAAAAAAATAATAATAAAAATGTGGACATCTAGTGGTTTCAAAAATGGACATTTTCAGTATTCCAAAGTCGGACTTAGACTCAGTATCGAAAATGGCCTTCCATGTGCTCAAAATGGTTCATAGTCAAATGCGCACAAGACAAATGCACACGGACAAATGCGCGAAGACATCTGAGCGCAAAACAACTAAGCGCAAAGGGTTCAAAGTCAAATGCGCAAGCAAGACCTTACATCCTTATGTGAACGTGCGCATGATTGTGTTAACATTTTCTGGTGTCCGTGCAACTGCGCTGAAATGTCTTGCGCTCAATTGTCTTGCGCTGAAATGTCTTGTGCTGAATTGTCTTGTGCTGAATTGTCTACGCGCATTTGTCTTCGCGCATTTGACTTGCCACCGCTCAAAATAATACATTTTGAGTAAAAAGTAAAAGTACCACAACTACAATGTCTATTCATCAAGAATTGCTACCAGCTTCATATCCACTTTAAAGTGACCTAACTTATCTGACCAATTTAAACATAGGCAACTCTACTCTTCATATGGACTATATTTACTGAGTGGCAAAATTTAAGATGAAATGATCCACTGTTTGTATGATGAGGTTTGCAATAGCAAAATCTTGTTCCCAGTTTTGCTGTTTCATTTGGTTTGCTGATGAATTGTCATTTATATCTCCTGCCACTTTTACTTTTTACTTTTAACTGCAAGCATCAAATGTAACTAGGTAAAAGTAGTAAATATTGCCAAAATTATTACTTCAGTAAAAGTAACAAATGTTTTCCTGTACTTCTTTACAAGTAAAAGTATCAAAACTTATACTTGAGTATAGTAGTTACATTTACTATACAACACTGACCATGCCTCTCCCACATCCATGTCTACCTAGAAGTTGTACATAATGGAATCAGCGCACACAACTTCTACAATAGTGATTAAGGGCAGTTTGTGCAAGTGCTAACTGGTTCCAATTAACATCAATTTAAAGTCAATAATTGGTTGTGTATCTGCCCTTATTCTATAACTTATGCGCACTCAAATTTACATGCCAGGCATAAATTTGAGCCAGCGCCATTATGTTTGTGAACGGAAGCTAAGTTGCGCACCAAAGTTGATTTAGACCCCTGAAGAAGACTGTACAACGGCGAAACGGGTCCCGTAGTGCGTTAAGCCACAAGAAGCTACTAATATCCAACTGGTGTTCATCCATAAGAAATTATCGATTTCGAATAGAAGCATCGGCACCGTCAAAGACAAACAAGATAGTTGCTGAGCTTCTAGTTCTAAATTAGCACTTTGAATTAGTTTTTTGCACAACGCATTTGCACTTTAAAAAAGTTTTGATAGTCACTCAGAGCTCGATGAAAGATACCTTATACCTGCATGTACTGTTTCATAACAACTGTGAATTGAACAGTGCAGGTTTCTGAGAGCTCATGAGTATATTTATATGTGTATAGTGTTTGTAGGTACAATTATTCACATAAGTCCTGATTATACGTTTGTCTTTACAATATAGAGGATTTAGTCCATTGTGACATATTTAGTGTCGACCACTGAAAATTACATACTGTGGAGAAGGCCTGAGTGTGAGGTTATGCACCATGATTTGTGTGGCAAAAGTGTATCCTAAAGAGCAAGCAGAAAAAGCAGTGAAAATGTATGTCATCATCGATGAACAAAGCAACCAGCCCCTGGCAAGGACAGAGTTCTTTGATTTATTTAACATCCAGAAAAACCACTACCCCTACTACCTTAGAACCTGTTCAGGGAGGACAAGGAAGACAGGGTGAAAAGTAAGTGGTTACATGATAGAAGTGATAGTTGGCAGCATCAAGAGATATCTACCAACTCTAATTGAGTGCAAATACTAGACATCAGGGAAGAAATCCCTACTGTGCAACATCACCCTAATTTGTAATCAATAGCAGAAAACTTGCAGCCAGTGGATCCAAAGGCGAAGATCCTATTCTTACTAGGAAAAGATACACCAGCCCTGGTCAGAGTTCTTGGAACAAGAGTAGGTCCACCTGATACTCCATATGTTTACTGACTCACCTTCATATGGGTGATAGTAGGTAACATCTGCCTCAAAGGGCTGAGGAGACCAATTGCAGATGTGTACAAGATGTGCGTCTTGGCCAATGGGTGCACCACCTTGTTCAAGCCTTATCAGAACCATCTGCAAATAAAATACATTTACAGCTGGGAACACTTCACCACCAGATTCAGATCATCTTGGTGATAAAGTGTTCTAAGTCACCAAGGATGACAAACCAGTTCTTTCAGTTGAGGATAGAGAGTTCCTTAAAATCATGGATAAGAAATTCTCCATATATGAGTCCAACACTGGGTGACTCCTATACCATTTTGGACACCTAGAACATAACTTCACAACAACAGGGAGCAAGCTTTATCTCGACTCACTTCACTGCAGAGTACCCTGCAAAGAAATCAGAGTTGAAACAGCACTTCATAATTTTTGTGCAGAATATGCTGGACAATGACCATGCAGAATCAGTTCCACTACTGAAAGATAATGAAGAATGCTGGTACTTACCTATCTTTGGCATGTACCATCCACAAAAACCAGGATCAGGATTTTGTTTAACCAAAGATCAGGATTAAAGGAGTGCTAAAAGAGGAAAAGCAATTGCTGACAAAATGAACACATTTTTTGCGTCTATATTTACCGAAGATGTACACAGCATACCGGAACCCATCAGGCTATATGCTGGAAACGAAGACGGAAATCTAACAGGATTTACGGTCAGTCTAGAGGAGGTATGTAGGCAGATTGATAGGCTTAAGAGCAATAAATCTCCGGGACCAGATGGCATCCATCCGAGGGTCATCATGGAACTGAAAGGGACCATATCTGAACTGCTTCAACTAATAGCCAATCTGTTGATCAAATCGGGAAAGATTCCAGAAGCCTGGAAGGTGGTAAATGTTACACCAATCTTCAAGAAAGGTTTGAAGGGAGATCCGGGAAACTACGGACCTGTGAGTCTGACCTCAGTACTGGGAAAGATGGTAGAGTCACTGATAAAGGACAGCATCATTGATCACCTTGATGGACACAGGCTGATGAGGACCAGGCAGCATGGTTTTAGCAAAGGCAGATTGTGTTTGACGAACTTGCTGCACTTCTTTGAGGGAGGCAAACAGACAGCTAGACAAGGGCGATCCAGTCGACATTGTATATCTAGATTTTCAGAAGGCGTTCGACAAGGTTCCGCATGAATGACTACTTCAGAAAATTGTGAGCCATGGAATCGAGGGTGAAATACTCACGTGGATTAAAAACTGGCTGGAACATAGGAAACAGAGAGTGGGGGGTAAATAGATAATACTCAGACTAGAAGAGCGGCACCAGTGGGGTGCCGAAGGGCTCGGTGCTTGGACCTGTGCTCTTTAACATCTTTATAAATGATCTAGACATAGGTACGACGAGCGAGGTGATTAAATTTGCAGATGAAACTAAGTTATTCAGAGTAGTGAAGACGCAGGGGGATTTCTAAGATCTGCAACGTGACATAATCAGGCTCGAGGAATGGGCATCGACATGGCAGATGAGGTTCAACGTGGATAAGTGTAAAGTGATGCATGTCGGTAACAAAAATCTCATGCACGAATACAGGATGTCCGGGGCGGTACTTGAAGAGACCTCCCAGGAAAGGGACTTGGGAGTTCTGATCGACAAGTCGATGAAGCCGTTCACACAATGTTCAGTGGCAGCAAAAAGGGCAAACAGAATGCTAGGAATGATAAAGAAGGGGATTGCAAAGGTTATCATACCGGGCCATGGTGCGCCCTCTCCTGGAGTACTGTGTCCAGCAATGGTCACCGTACATGAAGAAGGACACAGTACTACTCGAAAGGGTCCAGAAAAGAGTGACTAAGATGGTTAAGGGGTTGGAGGAGCTGCCGTACAGCGAAATATTAGAGAAACTGGGCCTCTTCTCCCTCGAACAGAGGAGATTGAGAGGGGACATTATCGAAACATTCAAGGTACTGAAGGGGATAGACTTAGTAAATAAGGACAGGTTGTTCACCCTCTCCAAGGTAGGGAGAATGAGAGGGCACTGTCTAAAGTTGAAAGGGGATAGATTGCATACGAATGTAAGGAAGTTCTTCTTCACCCAGAGAGTGGTAGAAAACTGGAACGCTCTTCCGGAGGCTTCTGTAGGGGAAAACACCCTCCAGGGATTCAAGACAAAGTTAGACAAGTTCCTGCTGAACAAGAACATGCACTGTTAGGGCTAGTCTTGTTTAGGGTGCTGGTCTTTGACCAGAGGGCCGCCGCGTGAGTGGACTGCTGGGCATGATGGACCACTGGTCTGACCCAGCAGCGGCAATTCTTATGTTCTTTTAGGAACTCAATGAGTATCGGGAGCAGTACGGGCTATTCAGCGCAGCTCTCTGCGCTAAAAACCACTAGCATGGTTTCATAGAAGAGGGGGTATTTGATAACAAGTCATGATCTATTTTTTCCGACCAAAATTGCTAGTGATCTACCACCATGAAAATTTTAATCCAATAAAGTTGGAGGATTCCCCCCCCCATTTTTAATGAACATTCTGTCATTTACTTGGATGTGATCAGCTGTTAAGCAAATTAAGCAAAAACAAAACAGAGAGACGAAGATCCAGTAACAACTGCGAGGGGAAATGGAAAGTACATTTTTTCTTAAAAGTTTTATTGAGTAATAACTTTCTTTAACTGTTTTAATAACTTTCTTTAACTTTTATTGAGTAATCTGTGGTAAATTTAGGTCGAGTATTGATCCAGGCTGATCTTGCACAATATTTGATATTTTGCTCTTGCTCATTAGTAAGACGTCTGAGCCTGCATTTCATCCACCAGCTTTTTGAAGTTGGGTGAATATTGCGTGAGGGCCAGTCTCAGGGAATTCTGGAGATGTTCATTTGTCATATTGGAATGTTGTGTACTCTTTGTCATTTTCAGATGGGAAAATTCAAATGCACACAAATAAGATGAACTGAAACAGGAGTGTACAGCTTCACTAAATCTTCTCAAGTTGGGAAATTTGTCTTTAGGCACTAGGTTCCAAAACGATTCTTGCTCAGCATGGGTCTTGAGAAAAATGGCATTTTTAAGGGTTAATATTTCATTTTCAAGAGATGGCTTGTTCAATGAGTAATTTTTACTGATAGCAGCTGCAGTTTCTTTAATGTCCACTTCTACTTTGAATGGGTATGACAAATATTCCACAACTGTTCCAATTTTTTGGAAGTCACAGAATCTATTTTTGAATTCCTGGATAACAGAATAGATTTCTGTCACATACTTCTCATTCTGAAAAAACAAAATTTGGATATTGTCCCAGATGGTCCTGTGTATTAGGAAAATGATCAAAAGTGTTGTTTGCAAGATCAGTCATCATTAGCTCAAATTTGCTCTTGTAGGATGAAACTGTACTCATTATCTCACCAATGCATTTGTTTTTACCTTGTAATTTCATATCACTTAATTCGCCTGTAAAGTCAGTGAGAAATGCCAGATCACATAACCACTCCTCATCTTCCAACTCTGCATGGTCATCTCCCCTCTCCTTCAAAAAACTTCTTATTTCATTCAGCAAATCACAAAATCTTTGCAGAAATCTGTGCTTACTTAGCTGTGTGCAAAATTATTTGCGCTGCCCCTTCATCAAGTGTAAGATTGAAAAACCATCTTTGAAGTGATCTTCCACGAATTGAATTTACAATTTTGAAAGTGATGTCCATGACAGTCTTTGTATTGAGTCCCTTGCTTGCCAAAACATTCTGGTGAATGATGCAGTTGTAAGAAAGGAAATCTGGGAAGTCGTCATGCTGTCTACAGAGGGCTATGAAACCCTTAACCTCACCTGTCATTGCTCTTGCTCCATCAGTAGTGATGGAAACAAGTCTATGCAATGGAAGATTACACTTTGTCACAAAAGAATGGAAAGAACTGAATATTTCCTGACTGGGAGTTCTCCCTTTTAAAGAAATCATTCAAGTAGTTCTTCTTTAACACTGAAGTCTTCAAAAACCATCTGGATTAAAGACTAGTAACTGGGCTATGTCTCTTATGTCTGTAGATTCATCCAGTTGGAGTGAGAAAGCAACACAATTTGAAACATCCTCCAACAATTATTTAGTTGTGTCTCCACACATCTTTTCTATTCTCCGCACGACAGTGTTTCTTGATAATTGTACATCTTGAATAGCAGCTATGATCTCTTTCTTATTTTTAAATCCTACAAAAAGATTGGCAGCTGCTTCAAGAAAACAATCTTTTACAAATTCCTCTTCAGTGAAAGGTTTGCATTTCTTTGCGATCAGGTTGCTGACCTTGAAGGATGCTATGGTTGCATTGACCAAATGTGACCTTGGCTTCGCCATCAACTGTTGCTGAGTAGCCAATTTTGATTTAAGTTCTTTGAGCTTCAGTTTACGCATCAAACTTATTGCTATGCAGAGCCTTATAATGACGTTCCAGATTACCCTTTTTGGGCAAGGATACTGGGGCGTTACAAATTAGACAAAAACACTTGTCTTTCACCATGATGAAGAAGTAGTCCATTTCCCATTCATCATGAAAGTGGTAGGTTTTGCTCTTCTTTGGAACACTCATCTTCGTTATACTGGGGTGGCTGGATATAAGAAGGCCAAATCTGCTAAGTTAGTATAAACACTGGCTGAATCTGGTCCAAAACTGTCACAGTCCCAAAGTATTAAAGATCAACAAGAACTGAAGAACTCTGTATAATGTGCAATACAAGGACTTGAGATGCCAAAACCACACATTCAGTTCTAAAAGTAAAAATAAGAATTCATCATACTGGCGCCAATAATCAAATACCACCAAACAATCATCAAAAAAACTCAAACACCTGTCAAAGCAGATTAAATCAAATACCGCCAAACAAGTTCAAATACCACCACATATAATTTAATAATTTCTGCACACAGTATAGAATCAACACAAAAGCAAGGCAAAATAAATTTGCAGTGTAGAATCAACGCAAAGGCTAGGCAAAATAAAATTGCAGAGGCAAGCAAAAGTCACAGTGGTTTGAACCAATTTGAAGGCAAGGCATAGGCAAGTTAGAACAAAATTGGAAAAGCCTGCCAAAAACACCAAATTCTTGACACTTTTTTATGTCTGCCCGAAAATGTTTAATGAAAGCAAACTATAAAGTGAACAATGATCAGCACAAGACACAACTAATACGGTAAGTGTATTCAGGTAAAGCCCAGGGTGGCCCCCTGGGGTACCCACAAACTACTGGCACGAAAACAAAAAGTGCCCCCAATAGACCCACAGGCAAGATTCCCACAGGCAGGGAAAAAAGACAGGCAAAGGATCAGAAGCGGCGGCAAACCCTCTCTTGTGCCGCCAGGTCGGCACAAGCCCTCTCTTAGCGACGGAGCGAGCTGCTGGAGAGATGGAGCCAAGTGGAGCTGGCGATTTACCTCTGACCCCTCCATGATCTACAGGTAGATCGTGATCTACCTGTTGGACATGCCTGAACTAGAGCATGTCCAGATTAGCTTTTGAAGGTAATTCTTCTTCAGATCAGAGATAAGCAAATGAAGACAGGTGCTTGCTGTAGTTCAGAAGGTGTATTTTCATCTTCAGTTAGTTAATGGTTTGAGACCTTATCTAACGGCCACATTGTTTAGGATGGTGTTACAGTCGATGGTTTTGTCCATTTTTGATTATTGCAGTCTGGTGTTCTTGGGAGTACCAGAATCAGTTTGGGGGCACTTCAGGTTGCCCAAAATTTAGTGGTGTGCTCACTGTTTAAATTGGATAGACTTGAGCATGTAACAGAATATTTTATAAGGTTGTATTGGCTGAAGGTAAAGGATGACATACTGTACAAGCTATTGGTGAATGTTTTTATGTGCCTATAGAAGTTGACCCCTAAACACCTGGTCCAGAGCATCTTGTGCATGAGCCGGCTCGACTACTCCGCTCAGTTGAGCATTGTGATCTGTCTGTACCATCTGTGTGGGAGTTAAGACCTTTCACTGCATTGGCCCCTGGAAGTGGAACAACCTTCAGGTTACATTCACCAGCAGCAAAATGTTCAGAACTTTAGGAAACTGCTGAAAAGACATCTGTTCTGTGAAATGAAATATAGGGTCTGAGTTTGGCTGAGGGAGAAGGAGTGATGACTCTTGAGTGCTGAGTGCTGGTCACGGCGGCATTCGATGGTCTGGTTTGTTTTATTTGGTTTAATGATGTCTGTTATCGAGGCATCTTGTATGACTTTTGGAATTTTATATTTTGATGTATGTGTGGGTTTGGCCAGTTGTGGCCTTAAATTATATTTGTTGCTGATCCGACGTGTATGTTATAGTAATTTGATTTGATATGTAAGTATGCAATTTGTTATACTGTGTCCTTGTAGTGTTTTGTACAGCAAATGTAAATGTTTTAATTTGTATGTTAATATGTAACTCGCCCTGGATAAGGGCGGGTGAGAAATAAACAAACAAACAAGACAGCTATCATTATATAAAAGTAAAATATCAAAGTATTCAAACACCAGTCTTACAGGAAGTGGGAGGGGACTTGGGGCTAGATTCACTAACCTGACTTCCGGGTCCGATCCGGGACTGATTCCAGCAGGCCCGACCAATTCACAACTGTCAAATATTGAAATGAGGGTGATCGGAGGAACGCCCCCTCTGCCTGCACAGATCACTAGTGTGCGATCCTGACACATGCGCAGACCATCTGTTTTCCCTGTAGATGGTCTGCGCTTGCGTTTTGTGTCCGTTTTTTTTTTTTTTTTTTTCGGGCCCCGACTCTCCTGCTCTCCCAGGGAAGGGCTATCCCCGGTGGCAGCAGCCTCTTCCCTTTCGCTGACATTGTCAGCTGGGCATGTCCTGCTGTCTGCTGCCTTCCCTGTAGTACGAGCCCGCGGGTTTAAAGTGGGGCTGCACTGCGGCGTGCAGCCCCGCGTTAAACCTGCAGGCTCGCACTGCAAGGAAGACAGCACAGATTCAGGGCTCGAAGCAGAGAGGATATGGGGAAGAAATCAGGGCTGGAAGATCGGGCCTGGACAGGCTTCTATTTTGTTGCTTGCAGAACCCCCTCCCCCCCCCCCCGAGACTGACTGCTAAGATCAGGCATGGCTGGAAGATAGGGGCAGAGTGCAGGGTGGCAATGGAGCAGGAGAATCAGCAGAGACGTGTGCGATTGGTCCCCAGCAGTCGCTTCTTCTCTTGATCAGCCAGCCCAATTGGTGTCCCAAATTTGTTTTGTGAATCGGGTCCCTGCCTACTTTGCATGCCGTTCCCCTCATTTGCATGCGTGGATCGGAAGCGGATTGTAGGAGAGGTTAGTGAATTGGGCCGGAGGGAAATCGGTACACGATCGGTTTTGGTATGTGAATCTAGCCCTTGCTCTGCTATCATATCAAGCACTCATACAAATTGGAAAATATCAAGGACATAGTGTGAAGACAAACTTACAGCTGTATTTGTTTTCCAGGTAATCCAAAAGAAAGTATTTAGTTGAGATCCAGTCATATTCTCCAATAAAGAATTACTATAAACAGCTGAAGGTCTAGATGATTGACTTTAGAATCCAGAAAGCATGGAAACAAGCAACAACACAATTGAAAAATTGGCCAGTGCACAATTACTGCACAAGAGAAAAACAGAGAACACTAACAAGCAATTTATTTCCCTCAACTTATGCTTCGAGGGGCAAAAAAAGGGTTGCAACTTGTCAGCTTTATTTATCAGGGCACTTTGTTATTGGACCAAGGTCAAGATTTATCACTGGTTTTCTCTCTTTAATTCACTCAGCTTTTTTGCTGTTGCTGGTAAAATTAGTTTCAGTGACTAAACATACATAGCAATGACTTTATGTTCCGGTCCTACAGTTCCACAAATCAGAGAACAGATTCTGCTGATTGCAGTGATCTTATGGTTCGAGGACATGCCTGTTTTCTCTGGAAATATGCAATCTTTATTGTCAAAGAAATTGTCATCCAGTTCTATAGAAGACAAAACATAAAATGGCTAACTGAGAAATTAAGGGGCCCTTTTTACTTGTTTCCAAGCTTATTTGTTACTTATATATTGCCTGACAATTGAGAATGTCTAAGGGTTTTTTACATTCAGGTACTCAAGCATTTTTTCCCTATCTGTCCCTGTGGGCTCACAATCTATCTAACATACCTGGGTCATTGGAGGGTTAAGTGACTTTGTCCAGGGTCACAAAGAGCAGCACTGGGCTTAAACTCACAACCTCAGGGTTTTGAGGCTGCAGCGCTATCCATTAGGTCACTCTGAAGTCTTAATGCTTAGCACAAAGCATTTTGCAGAAATTTGCTATTTCCTATGTGCATTATATATTAAAAAAAAATATTTTTGGAGGGGCGCATCTTAGGCAGGGAATGGGTATGGAGACATTTTTCAGGTAGCACATTATGATTAGCATGTGGTACTTGGATAATGCAGATTTAACACATGAGTACTTAGCACCTCCTAAATTGAAGGCAGCTTAGGATATTCTAAGTGATCCCATATTAATTATTTTCAGATGCTGCATGCTAATGACAATATTAGCGCACCATCTGCAAATTAAAAAATAACTAAAAAACCTTAATTTACTAGCATATTAAATATGGGATTAGTATGCAGGAAAATCTTGCATTAAAACATGCAAACCTATTTTTAAGGCATTTTACTAAAAGGGTCTCTAAGGTTTTTAAATTTAATAATCTTCTGTAATAATTAACATATTTGCAACTGATTTGTATTTTAGAAAACACAGCTATCAGCTCCTCACATGAAAAATTTACCTTGTTTTGATACCACCAGATATCATATGATGGGGATGCAAAAAGTTAGCCCAAACCAACCAACTTCCTAAACTCACAGCCTCTTTTACAAAGGCGCACGGCAACAGCCCCAAAGCCCTTTAAATCTCTATGGGCTTCAGGGCAGTTAGCGCAGCACAGCCACTAGCGCGGCTATGTAAAAGAGGCCGTCAGTCCGGCTGTTTCAGTGGTCACCTGATCCTTACAACGCACCTGCATTTGGCATTGCCGAACCTCCGATCCAGATGTCAAGCCTGTATTTTGACATTGTCCTGAATCAGATCCAATTTGTCTAGCCTGCAATTTGGTATTGCTCTGACTCTGATCCATTTGTCTAGACTGGCATGTAATCTTTATGATCATTTTCATCAGATCACATTGGCTGATTGGAATTTATTTTATCTTATATATTCTTTATTTTTTATTTTTACCTTTACTACTTAATCCTGATTTAATATACTTACTGAATACTTGTTAGAATGTTCATATTCTCGTCTCTATCTCTATTTCTGTCTTTTATATTATATTTTTACTATTCATTAATTGTTCCTCAGGTACTTTAGCTAGATTGTGAGCCTTCGGGACAGTTAGGGAACTTCCAAGTACCTATCTTTATTCATTTTATTTTATTGTATCTTTAATGTATCTGTATTGTAAACCGCTTTGAACCTCACAGTATAGCGGTATATAAGAAATAAATTAAATTAAATTAAATTAAATTATGGATTACCATTAAGATAGGCTATTTTACCACAAGTTGTGATATTTTAGTATAAGATCCCATTTTATGCAATGAGCTCCCATGCTAAAATGGCACGATTTGTGGTAACCCACATAAATAACTTCCCTCCTTCATTGGCGTCGAAACTGGGGAGGCCACAGGGGCCATGGCCTCCCCAAAAATTGGTGGTCAGAGTCAGGCTTTACTTCCCACATGTCTTCTCCCACCTGCTATAATTTTAAATCTGGCTGCCACCGCACAGCGTCGCTGTAGAATGAAGACTATCGGAGCAGGCCTACTCGTTGATATTATCCACTCTTAACTATTCTCTGAGTGAAAATAAATTTCTTCACACCCAAAGAAGGATCTCTTTGTTTTGGAAAATGGAATTTTAGTAAAGATAAAGCTAAAAGTGGTCTTCTTAATCATCTTGTCAGAAAGACAAAAGTGTTTAATCATAAAAGAAAAAGCTGATATTTTAATGTTGCATGAAACCCATATGACTTTCTCATTTTGTTTTAAATAAAAAATATATTGGCTGATTTGGATTTTCACAGTCACCTTGTAAAAGAGATGAAGTATATATTTCCTTTCATAAAATCTTTCTGGTAGAAAACCTAAAGCTAAAGACTGATGTATATGAATCAAAATTGGTTATGCAGGATAAGGAGATCTCAAAATGTTTTTAGAAATATTATCCTAAGCTGTTTCAGTCTGAATGCTATGAGAATGAGGATATACAAGCAAGATTACTTGGCTTTAACAGAGACTAATAGGGAAAGAGGTTAAACAGGCTATTGGTTCCCTAATGCAAAATAAAGCTTCTGGTTCGAATGGTTATACAATGAAATTCTATAAGCAGTTTAAACATTGTCATTTCCCTTGTGTTTATATATAGATTATTAGATCATAGTATTAGGTCACTGAAGCACAAATACTGTAGTTCTTATCCCTAAACCTGGTAGGGATATCAAACTGGCACAAAATTAATACACCATATTTCTGAACACTGATTATAACATTCTTACTAAGATGTTGGCTGCTAGACTCCAAAATGTGCTAGATCAGGGGTGCCCACAGTTTTTTAACTCGCGAGCTACTTTTAAAATGACCAAGTCACAATGATCTACCATCAATAAATTTTAAAAAAAACACAACGCACACTGTACGCATAGAATTGTTAATTATCATTCCTATTCCGGGGTTTTTTCAAAGAGGTCAAAGCAGATGACTCTATGCACTATCACCTCAGTAACAACCATACAAAAATAGACAAATACCCACCCCCTCCCTTTTTACTAAACCATTTTTTAGCGCAGGGAGCTGCGTTGAATGCTCAGCGCTGCTCTCGACGCTCATAGGCAACCTGCGCTAAAAACCACTATTGCGGTTTAGTAAAAGGGGACCATATTGTAAAATATAGACAGCAGATATAAATTCAGACACATTTTGATCACTAAATTTAAAATAAAATAATTTTTCCTACCTTGTCTGGTGATTTCATGAGACTCTGGTTGCATTTTCTTCTTCTGACTGTGCATCCAATCTTTCTTTCAGCCTGTATGCTTCCTCTCTTCCACACCTCATTCCCTCCCCCAACTTTTTCTTCCTCTCTCCCTGACCTTTCTTTTTTTCTCTCTTCATGCCCCCTTTCTTTTTTTTCTGTTTCTCTTCTTTCCTTCTGTTTCCCTGCCTGCCCCTTTCTTTCTTTCTCCCTGCCCTTCTCCAAGCCACTGCCACTGCCGCTGCCATCGGGGAACAGGACCCAAACGCCACCAATGGATAACAGGCCCCAAAGCCGCCGCCCCTGCCGCCCCATGCTCTCTCTGCTTCGGGCCGATCAATCTTCCTCTCCCCGATGTCAATTCTCCTGTCGGAGAGGAAGTTCCGCCCAGCCAGATGATTTTATTTATACTGACCAGGTAAGCTTCATGGTCAGTATAAAAATCTCTTGATTGCATAAATGGCCCTATGTGGGGTAGAATTTTGGCAATGGATATAGACCTTATATGCATAGTGCATGCTAGATGCTAACACCAGCATTGAGCTGGTGTTAGTTCTTGGCGTGTAGCGCAGGGTTAGTGTGTGCGGCAATGCAGCACGCGCTAAAAACGCTAGCGCACTTTAGTAAAAGGAGCCCTTAGTCTCTCGATGAACATTATCTTATCAGATCGCATGTGTCTTAACAGGTTACATGGCATGGATGCGCTTTCTCTCTCTCTGTCTTATAATTCACCTTTGCCCTTGATTCTATTTTTATTACAGTAGGATTACAATATAATGGAGTAAAAATGATAGGGATTCATTGCAAATCAGTTGCATGTACTGAGAAATTAATGGCATTTTTGCCTAACCCGCAACTGTTCACCCCTTTAATCTAAACATTCTTTCTTTTCTCTGGGTATATGATAAACTGGGAAATATCTGGGTGCATGTTCATAAATAAGATAGATGTGGAAAAAGAGGTGGGTGATCTGGGTCTACAATGAACTCCAGTGCAGTTAAAATATTTAGGTACTCTAATAAAGATGCAGAGCACACAATACAGATGAAAATGGACAGAGTTTTCATTGAGGTCTACAAAATTGCTCAAGGATGGCCCTTGCTTATGATCTCCCAGTGAGGACGCGTGAAGGTGAATGAACTAGTTTTAGCAGCACGAATGGATTTGTGTTGAGTAAGTTAACTAGCTTGTGCCTGAAGTCATTTTACAGCAAGTTGAGTTAGATATTGATTAAATTCCTGTGGCAAGGCAAACCTCCTCCTATAGCACTTAAATACTAGAAGGCTTCCTCCTCCTCCTGCTAATCATTTCTAAAGTACCACTAGATGTATGCAGCACTGTATATGTTATATGCAGGTACTTTCTCTGTTCCTAGTGGCTCAGAATCAAAGAAAAAGAGTGAATTGAGATCACAAGACTTCCATTTGTATCATGTGGCTTTCTTGGCATGAACTGCAGCATGGTGGCTGGTGGATGAAGAACCATCTCTTCTTTGTGGTAGACTGACTTTGAACAATTGCCAGCAACTATTCTGCTACAAAGATGCAAATACCTAAGTAAGTTTCAGAATTCTCCCCTTTTACAATATGTGGAGTTCTTGGAGTCCTGGATATTTGTTTTAAGATACCTTGGTTTGAATCTTGGTAACTCTATTATGGTATAATCTAAATTATAGGTTGAACAAAAGAATGAGCTCATGGTCCAGGTGGCATGAAAAGAACATCTATGTGCTCCTTCATTTTAAGGAAGTCTGTAATCAGTTCAGAACTCCTGATAATCATTTCTTCAGATAAACGCAAAAAACCCACTATGTCACCCAGTTTGTACTGTTTTGCCTCTATTTGATTATATTTTAATCTGTTCATCGCTTAGAATTTGATTAAGCGATCAATCAAGAAAAATATTAAACTTGAAACTGTTCCTCTAGAGCTAGAGATCCAGATCCAGACATTTTGTTTATGGGCTCTACAAGGAGATCATTCAGCCTGAAATATTTATAAGAGCTGAAGGGCCACTATTTTTTTTTTTTTTTTTTAGGACATACTGAAAGTGTAACAGAAAGCTATTCACATCACTGAAGACATTATTGTATGGGATACATTTCAATTTTATAAACATACCTTCTATGTCTTCCATTATTATCTAGTCCCTCATTTTACAGATCCATGTAGACTCCTTCAAAGGTATAGAAAGTGGGTTTAGCATCTAATGACAAGTGTTGGCATGGTTAGACTACCCTGTACACATGCTTTTTGAATGTCCAGTGTTACAGACTTTTGGAGAGAATTGTGGAACAGCATCTGGATGATTTGTTCTTTTGATTTTCTGTTAGCATTGATTTTGGTAATAAGATAATTGAGTTTAATGTCTTACTGAATAAGGTGCTTGGGAAATTTGATTTGTTAATGGCTATTGCTTTGCAAATGTGCTAATTTATAATATATACAGTATTTTGGGGAAACACTGAGCCAGATTCTATAAACAGTGCCCTAATTGCAGCGGCCTAGTGAGGTCTAACTTAAATATACATGGAAGTTAATTTGTTTAACTGATTGGTAATTGACCACACCGCTAAAAACTGATTAAACAAAATTATTTTAATTGATAAATGAACTTACTTGTGTGATGCCTAAATTCACGCACCCTCTGACATCTAATGACGCCTACCTGAAAATTACATAGAAACATAGAAATAGACGGCAGATAAGGGCCACGGCCCATCAAGTCTGCCCACTCCAATGACCCTCCCTATCTATCTTGGTTTAGGGTGGTTTAGGGTGGTTTAGGGTGGTATTAGGCATGGTTAAGGGTGGAGAATAGTTGTGGTAAACTTAGGCATCACTAGGCATCCGAGATAGGCGCTGGTAAATTAGGCCAGGTGATTCTATAAAGGATGCCTAGTGGTTGATTGACAACCATGCAAACTGGCACCTAAAAGTTAGGTGCTACTTATAGAATCAGGCCTTCTTGCCATGTGACGCCTAAGCTGAGGCACCCTCTGATGCCTGATGATCTACCTGAAAAGTATTGTTTATTGAAAGCTTCTATACCACTGCTAATGGCTGGGGGGGGGGGGGGGTTAATTCAGAGTGGTTTATATGAGCTATGTAATGGTGTTACAATACATGAGCTTCTGTAATGGTGTTACAATACAGAGTTAGCGTTTTTTGAGTTGATTCTCAATACAGCCCTCTTAAACCATAATCAATCCGCTTTCTTATTTCCGCCTATAATATCTGATCAATCTACCAGCACATAGGCATAGTTAGTGGTAGAAAATAGGTGTGACAAATTTAGGCATCGCTAAGCATCCAAGATAGGTGCAGGTTTATTAGGCCGGGTAAAACCTGGCCTAATGTACTGGCACCTACCTCTAGTACACGTAGTGATGCCTATGTCTACTTAGGTGCTACTAGATGTGATTCTATAAAAAATGCCTAGCATTCAACTGAAAACCATGGCACCTAAAAGACACGGTTAGGCACTGTTTATAGAATCAGGCCCTCTATGTTGTCCACGGATATGAGAAAGAGATGGAAATTAAGTGACAATAGAAACATAGAAACATAAAAATTGGCGGCAGATAAGGGCCACGGCCCATCAAGTCTGCCCACCCTACTGTCCCTCCCCTACCTTTATAGAAACATAGAAATAGACGGCAGATAAGGGCCATGGCCCATCAAGTCTGCCCACATGGATGAAAACTTCATGACCTTCTCATGACTCTTCCAATCCAACTGTTCGAAGTATAATGCATTTTGTGGTAAGCATTTTCTTATGTTTTAAATCCACATTAAGGCTTAATACCCTTTAGTAAAAGGGACTTTTAATTTGTTGTTGAGTGGAGTAGAATGGGTACAAGTAGATCGATTTTTCACTCCATCAAAAATTACAAAGACTAGGCGACACTCAATGAAGTTACAGGGAAATACTTTTAAATCCAATAGAAGGACATTTTTTTTTCACTCAGAAAATAGAAAAGCTCTGGAACATGTTGCCAGTGGTTGTGGTAAGAGCAGAGAGCGTAGCTGGTTTTAAGAAAGGTTTGTACAATTTCCTGGAGGAAATGTCCATAGTCTGTTGTTGAGAAAGACATGGGGGAAGCCAGTGCTTGCCCTGGATTGGTGGCATGGAATGTTGCTGCTCCTTGGGTTTTGGCCCGGTTCTGGTGACCTGGATTGGCCAACGTGAGAACAGGCTACTGGGCTTGATGTACCATTGGTCTGACCCAGTAAGGCTATTCTTATGTTCTTATGTTATTGTATGTCATCATCTTTAAAAGCAAAAAAAAAGTCAGAATTGTTGATGTTCTTTTAGTGCATGAATATTTGCATAACAGTTACTCCCACTGTACATGCTTGTAAAATACATGTGCACTCTTGCCTGTCCTCATGCATATCTTACAAAAGTTTCTGCTTTTGGCATAGCCTTTTGTAATATACATGGGTAAATGAGCATATTCCAAATTGGATGTCTCAATTCTAATCTCATCAACCTTTACAAAATGGAGTTTCACGTCTAAAGATATGATAAATATATACTCTCATAATAGAAAACTTTGCTGATTTTGTCTGTAAGCTGTTCTCCTGATCTTTTTCCTATTGCTTTGATCATTTTAGAAAAAAGAAAAGAAAAGCTGAAGGTATTTCAAATATATGAAATGCACAGTTAAATCATGTGTATGTTGCTTTTCAAAAAAATGTGTTCTTTATATCCATGCCAAGGTCATAAGAACTGTAACTGAATGACAGAAATAACCATAATATTTTTCAGTGACTCCTATCAAGTTTATAGTGATAACTTCCCTTTCAGGAAGTCATGCACCACAGATTTATGGAACGGACAAAAATAAGGTAGAATGGAAGACAGGAAACATAGAGACAGGATGGATTTGGAGATGCCACAGTAATAAAAATGGTTTCATTGTCATTGCAATGAGCACTGAGCAGAAAACATTTAAAGTAGGCGCATCATAAAACAAAAGGCAATAAATACATCACCCAAACTGCCTTTAATTCAAAACATTCATCCTTGGAATTACAATCCTTATACAGAGAAAAACTTCCTATTAAAACAGTTTAATATGTAAACAGAAAAAAAACCTCCGTGCTTTCATATTCTTCAGAAAAAAGCAAACAAAAAGACAAAAAAACATAAAAAAATATTATAATGTATAAATTCCAAGTTTCCTAAATTGTGATTCATATCCTAAAGGACCTGTAAAACAAGCAAATGAATGTCCATATTATCTTAATCAAATAGTTAAAAATCATGTCAAGCATAACAATAATTAGCCACTGAAAAAAAAATGCCAGAAAGCTGTTTGAACTAGATGTGAGCAGGTGCAAAAAAGAGACAGAATGCTGAGCCCCATTGAAGGCTGGACGATTGTTTTAGCAATGAACAAAGCTCGTTCATGGGGACTAGAAAACTGGGCAGCTTAATGACAAATATTAAAAACCTTATTGACGGCGAAAGCTATCATCCAGTTCAGTCGGCTTTTTGCTTAACATTTCTCTGTTTCAAATTCAGGCGTATGTTTGCTTTTCAAAGAGAGTGCTTAAGATATGGTTTATCTGATAGTCAATTTTCATGATATGTTTCTATGCTTTCATTAACCCCCTCTTTTACAAAGCCGATGGCATCAGAGCATTTGCCATGCAGCACTCGCTTGCAC
Source organism: Geotrypetes seraphini (assembly GCF_902459505.1). Lineage (NCBI taxonomy): Eukaryota > Metazoa > Chordata > Amphibia > Gymnophiona > Dermophiidae > Geotrypetes > Geotrypetes seraphini. The sequence continues at coordinate 410,288,596 of NC_047085.1, forward strand.
AGTTTTGTAGAAGAGGCCCTAAATTTTTAAAAATTTAATATCAGGCAGACACAATGTGCTCTCAAATCTTGTTAACATTTTTTTTTCTTTTGTTACCAGGATATGAGAATATATTGTATCTGCTTGATATTCAAACCAAGTTATGCATTGTTGGGGTTAGTATATGCATAACTTGCCTATCCATTTATTTTTTTACATTATGCTGATAAATATTAGGCCGCTTAAAGTGGCATTTGGTTAGATATTATCTGCATAGTGATGTGTTGACTTAGAGCAGGGGTAGGGAACTCTGGTCCTTGAGAGCCGTATTCCAGTCGGGTTTTCAGGATTTCCCCAATGAATATGCATGAGATCTATTTGCATGCACTGCTTTCAATGCATAGTCATTGGGGAAATCTTGAAAACCCGACTGGAATACGGCTCTCGAGGACCGGAGTTCCCTACCCCTGACTTAGAGGTAGTGCTACAAATTACACAAAAAACAGTGGGAACGGACAATGAAAATTCCAAAATAGTAAAAAAATATATATAAATAAAAACAAACTTGTTTATTCCAAAACAAAAGGACAAACATCTACTGTGGACCCGACACAGTACTGTGTTTCGGCGAATCAAAACGCCTGCATCAGGGGTCACTGTAGTGTTGTAATACACAGGTGAAGAAGTCCTATGTTAACACAAGTCAAAATCAAACCAACGCAGAGAAAAATCAAACGCTGAAAAGCTATCAGGCAGTTCAAATTACCCATTTACCTGGCCAAACTAAATGGATAGTACCAACATGATCAACATGCTTGTGTTTATATTAACCCAGTATCTACTTCAGCTCAAAATCAAGCTTTGTGTGTTCTTTACTGTACTGAAAAGTGGTCATAAGGGATTATTTTCCTGATAATGGACCATCATTTTTAAAGACCCATGAATTCATTTAAAAAACAATTTGGCTGATACAAGTTTGCTTTTTTGTATAATGAGAGTATGCTAAAAGAAATGAGACACCTTTCAGATGAAAAGTAAATCTAAAAACAGAGTTCTGGTGATTGTGTCTAATTTACACTGTGACTTAGGTCTTTTTTTTTTTACGGAGATAATCTTCTGAGGTTAATATATGTTTTGAAACATCCTTGAGAAGCTCTTCACTAACTGAACTAGCTGTTGGATAATGTGGCTGCTTGCTAGTACACTGGGAATGGAGGAGAAGGCAGCACACTAGGCTTAAGGTTTTCGGGAAAACAGGGTTTTGTTCCAGAAGACAAAGAAGTCAAATAAATCCAGGATTCGGTCAACCTGCCTTAAAAAAATGGCGTCAAAGTTTGAAACCCAAGCCAGAGATAAATAGGAGCTTTACTTTAATTTCAGCTGAGTTTACAGGTTGCAAAGGCTCACTCTGAAGGACAGTTCTAGCTTTTAACAGATCTGAAAATTCACAATACAGATAATTCCCTATAAGGTTTTACCTTACATTGATTTTTGTCTGATAGGAGGAAACTTTCTAGTAATGGTTATGGGGCTCATTTTCAAAAAATACAGACATCCGAAAGACAGCATAAACTGGCACTTGGATGTCCTAATTGCCAGGATGTCCAAGTGCCAATTTTCAAAACCGACTTTCTGGACGTCTTGTGAGGCATCCCAGCTGATGTGTGTCCAAAATTCAAGGGTTGTATTAAAATAGCCCATTGTTGTTTATGACGTTGTCTATGTAATATACACCATCAATCCACAACAGCATATAATAAACTTCAAAGTGCCTAATTTCTAAGTGATCTCTTTTTCAGATAATACCTTTCTAAGTACCTCTATGGTCTTCAGTTTTAGCCAACCACCAGCCAAATTATTTGAAGGCTTGTTTCTCTTTCTGGCTTTTATTCATCATCAGACTTTAGTTTTGTTTTTTTTTAATGTGAAATCTGTTTTTATTAAGCAACAACCAGATCACAGGTAAACAGCAGGACAAAAACATTTCAAATATAGAAAACAAAGCTCCCTACCCCCAAGAGGACTGGACTCTGATGTCCTCTCAGGTTACAAAGTATCCCAACCCCCCCATGCCCCCCCTACCCCCCCAAACCCCGCCCAGCACCCCACTCCCCCCAACCCCACTCCCCCAAATCAGACAGGCGGGATAGAATACGCAGGTAGTCTATTCAAGATATGACTACGAACCAGGGGAGGCAAACTGTCCAAATAAGGAGTCCAAATGTGAACAAAGTCTCTGCTCCGGTGGCGGGAGGAAGAAGCCAGAAGGGCCTCCCATCCGAGAAGGGCATGTAATTCATTCCGCCAGTACCAGAAGGAAGGAGGAACCTCCGCCAGCCAGAAATTCAAGATACATTTTTTCCCCAAAATATAACATTTGCTCAAAAACAATTTCTCCGCAGAGGTGTACACAGAAAACAAGGAAAAAGTGCTTGTGCTCTATATTCTATGTTTTGTATAAATCGATAAACTTTTTTATACAACTTTAAAACTTTTGTATTTAGCTTTAGCTATTTCTTTCTTTTTTTTTTTTAACCTCGGGAAGGACCTTAAGGCTTTTTCAAGAACGGGTCCTCCCTTTTGTTTTGCTCCACAGCATCCCGACATGTGTTCTTTACATAGAAGAACTAAGAACTAAGTCCAGTACTGGGCAGACTTGCACGGTCTGTGTCTGTGTCTGGCCGTTTGGTGGGGGATGGGCTTGGGAGGGCTTCAGTGGCTAGGAGGGTGTAGATGGGCTGAAGTAGGTTTTAACGGAGATTTCAGCAGTTGGAACCCAAGCACAGTACCGGGTAGAGCTTTGGATTCTTGCCCAGAAATAGCTAAGAAAAAAATTTAAATTGAATCAGGTTGGGCAGACTGGATGGACCATTCGGGTCTTTATCTGCTGTCATCTACTATGTTACTATTTTGTGTTGCATAGACTATCAAGAGAAACTAGAAACTTCTACTCATTTGCTTATCCAAAAATTAATGGGTGTAGATATAAGACCTTCTTAGATAGGACCTTAGCATTTCAAATGAGGAAAAAGGTAAGTTTTGGGAAACTTTGGAGGGCTCACCATATATTAGAAGGGGGTTATGGTAAGATGTACTTCTGTCACTCTTTATGTGAAGTTCACAACAATGCCCCTTAAGGCAGTGATTCCCAACCCTGTCCTGGAGGAACACCAGGCCAATCGGGTTTTCAGGCTAGCCCTAATGAATATGCATGAGAGAGATTTGCATATGATGGAAGTGATAGACATGCAAATTTGCTTCATGCATATTCATTAGGGCTAGCCTGAAAACCCAATTGGCCTGGTGTTCCTCCAGGACAGGGTTGGGAACCACTGCCTTAAGGTACTCTATTAGCATTGCTGTGTAGCCAATACATTATAATGCTGGCCCATTCCACATTCAATGGTCTGGATTTGGACGTTTTGAACTTGGATGTTTTTGCAGTTCAAAATGGCCCAAAAAGTTAGGCGTCCAAAGGTTGGACATCCTAATGGCCAAGACGACTAAGTAGGTGATTTTTTGGAAAAAAAAAAAAAAATTGAATGTCCAGCAGTTTCAAAACTGGATGTTTCTCCATCCTGACTTTTGGACTTCTTGCGGGATATGTCCAAAGTCGAATTTGGACACACTATCAAAAACATGAGAGAGAGATGCCTGAAGAAACAGAAAAATGGGGTACCTTGTTGAGTTCTAGAGCAGTGCATGATTAGCACTCCGGAGGGGTTTATCTGTGTGATTTAGCAACCCGAAGAAATAGCTTTGACTTTTTTTGCATAAATCTGGAGTCATCTGGTTAGCTTTTTTCACAGCACCTTAAAGATAAGTGACTTTATGAATAATGTTTTTGAGAAGTAATAATAATAATAACAACAGTTTATATACCGCAGGACCGTAAAGTTCTATGCGGTTTACAATGATTAAAAGGTATTACAGATTGAGTGGAATAAACAAAGTTAGTGAATAACAGTTCTAAAGATCATTTGTTGAGGACTAAAATTGTGTAGGTCAGTTATCTAAGTACTTCAGGAACAGATTTTTATTAAATTGCACATATTTTGGCACTTTGGAATTATAACGCTTTTTCTCATAAAAAGATAGAGGGGAAGCACAGGGATGTTATTAGGTGGAAGCTTTAAAGCCTGATACACATGTTTAGATCGTGAAAAGCATATCACCAACAAAGCTTCACCACGAGGTGGCAGTTATTAGTACTAAAAACTGAGGGCTCCCATTTTCTTTGATTATGAGATATATGTGTCTGTATTGAAAACCATCTCAGAAAATGTTAACTCTGTATTGTAACACCTTTGCAGAAGCTCATGTAAACCGCTCTGAATTGACTCCCCAGTTATTAGTAGCGATATAGAAGTTTTCAATAAACAATAAACATTTATATATATATATATAGTTATATCATATATTTGCAAAACATATAATTGTGATAGAGTGTGGTTAGTCCTTGTAGAGCAGTAAGCAGGTTCCTGAATTAGCCTGGTGAGCGGTGTAGTGAACCATAGTGATAGGGACTCAGGCCCATATTCCATTATAACCACTACATTTATGGTAGAATTCCAAACTCCATACTATAGCTACATTTGAGGTGTCACCTGCAGGTGCAAAGGCTATTGGTGAGGTGTACAGTTGGGCCTAGTTCTAGTTGGTTTTGGATGGGATTTGGAGGGCTCACCATATACCATAAGGGGATTATAGTGAGATGTGTACTTGGGACCTTTTATGTGAAGTTTACAACAGTGCCCTCTATGGTGCTCCACTGCTCTGCTGGGATGTCTCTGTGGCCAGTCTAGTACAAATGCGGGCCCCTCCTACATCCCAAAGGCTTGTTCTGTGCATTTTTCATTTGGATTTTTTTAAAAAATGGTTCAAAAAGCTGCACAGAGGGTACACACATCTATTTTTGAAAAAATAAGATAGCCATTTTTCAGTTTTGAAAATGGGCACGTTTGTTACTGGATTTTCATGCATCTTCCACAAAACATCTAAACTCAGATTTAGACGTCATATCAAAAATGCCCCTCCATGTCTCTCTTTCTACATCGTGGCAGCATTTTTCCTAATGAAAAGTTTTAAACTCTCAAGGGCTGGAAGGTTGTTCTGAAAATAAAAAAAGAGAACATACAAAATATTTCCTTAAGTGTGTACACTGCAATCTGTCCAAAGAAATTTAAAACCAAAGGTGTTAGTTTTTCAGCCAGCATATTCTAATTTTAGAATTCCTTAAAAAATGTCCATGTTAAAGAAAACTTGATGAAAAAAATAATCAAGTTGTTGCAATATAATTTATTTCTGTTTTCATCCTTTCCATTGCAGAACTTGTTTGGGAATTGATCTATTTCAAATCTGAAGGTACTTTATAAATGAGATCTTTCTGCACACTTTTATTTATTTGCTTTTATTCATTATGCAATTGCCGTTAAATTCATAAATCTTTGTAATCAAAGTCTAAAAGTCACTGAGGAAACATCCTCCTGTGATCCTTATTCCTTTTTCCTCCAAACTTGTAGAAATAGGTCAACTGCCAAAAGCCTAGATGCTCCAGCCATCAGACAAGATGATAAGCAGTGGTCATTACCGTGGTAATGTTTTTTATGATGGTACTTCCAAATATTTGAAGATTATATGTGACTTTAATGTAAATTACAAAATCTGGAGAGTGTGAAGATCTCACTTGTTTAGAGCTGCCTATCTAGAGGTTCTAGGTGGCTTACAGTGAAACATCCAAAACAACAACAAAACATAGACAAAGTACATACAACAATTTAAAATATATCATACTATTTTGAGAGTTTTATTTTGGATTACTAAAGTGTGTAAATAGTTAGGGGTTAGAGGGCAATTCTATAAGTGGGTGCCTCCATTTATGAGCATCGATGCTGTGTGATAAGTGCATATGGTGCCCTGATTCCATTATAGAATATTGGCATCACCTGGTATCGAAGCACCTTTTATTTATGCATTTACATTTATACATTTATCTCCTCTAAGTTTCCAAGTTCCAAGTTTCCAAGTTTATTATATAGTTTGATTAATCGCCTATTCAACATTCTAGGCAATGTACAAATAGTTAAAAATATAAAAAAATGGGTAACATAATACACAGACATACAATTTTTCATATTGAGTTTCTAACACATAGCTTAAAACATTTAGATTAAATAATTTATAAATACAATATCGAAACACCAGGGAAATTATTTAAAGGTTACAATCAATATAAATTTCATATAATAAAGGTAAAAACATTAGGAGGGAAGACAAATTAAAAAAAGGAATTATGAGATAAAAAGAGATAAAAGAATTAATTATTCACTAAAAGCATCATTAAAAAGGAAACTTTTAAGTTTAGTCTTGAATTTATCTAAATTCTTTTCCTGTCTAATATATAGTGGGAGATCATTCCAAGACTGAGGAGCAGTCACTGAAAAAATAGTATGACGCCTTGTATTTACGACTTTCAGTGTGGGAATAGCCAATAAATGTTGATCTTGTGATCTCAATGTTCTAGAAGTAGTATAAGGGATTAATACTTTAAAAATAAAAGTGGGAGTTTGAAATATTAAAGATTTAAAAGTAAGTAAACATAATTTAAAAAAAATGCGATGTGCAACAGGTAACCAGTGTGCCTCCTTAAGTAATGGTGAGACATGATCAAATTTTTTAGCTTTGTAAATTATTTTAATAGAGGCATTCTGAATAATTTGAAGACGTCTAACTTCTTTTTGTGGCAGGCCTTTAAATAAGGCGTTACAATAATCGATTTTGGAGATCACTAAAGAATGTATTAGGATATTCAGGGATTTTGTACATAAAAATTTGGCCACGGAACGAATTTGGCGAAGTCTGTAAAACGTGGATCTAACCACTTGACTTATATGATCGTGGTATGATAATTTATTATCAAATATTATTCCTAAGATCCTAATATTTTTGGTTATCTGCAATGGGATGCCTTTAATAGAAATTGGTATAGGAAGTGTGCTACAGTCCTTCCATGGAAAGAGCATGATTTTAGTTTTATGAATATTTAGGGCTAGTTTATTAGTGTCGAGCCAATAATGTATTTGGTCCAGTTTATCATTTATTGCTACTATTTCTTGTGGATTATTGGGATCAATTGGATGTAATAATTGTATATCATCTGCATAAGCGAATACCGAAAATACGATGGACTGACATAATGTCATTAGTGGAGCAAGGAAGATGTTAAATAACATAGGAGAGAGTATTGATCCTTGAGGGATACCATAGGGTAAAGAGACGCTGGTTGAGGTCATATTATTAAAAAAGACATTGGAGGAACGGTTTTCGAAGTAAGATTTAAACCAGTGCAGAACTTGATCAGTTACACCAATAGACTGAAACCTATTTATTAAGAGAGTATGGTCCTCTCTTATCTCTCCTTATACACCTTGTGAGAGATTTAGTTTTCTCTCACTGAAGCTGCAGTTATACCTCTGGTCAGCAGGGGAGTGCTAGGCAAATCAGGGAAAACTACAAGTACAAGAATGCCCTGAGCTTTGCAGGTCACTGCTGAGATTCATTTGGGTCCTGTTGGGTCAGAGGGGCAGGACTCAGGCAGAGAGGAGTACTTTTGCCCCAGACTGAAATCATCCGGAGAGGTCCCTGAGAGAGGAACTCTAAATTTTCCCTAGACATGGGCTGAGGCAGAAGCCCTAGGAAGCTGACTGAAGTTGAGTAGACAGACACGAGAGAGAGAGAGCAAGAGAGAGAATGTCAAGGTAAGACATCTACTGATGGCTTGGCTGAGGTAACAAAAAACAAGTGGGACATGGGCAGGTTTGCCTTCATCAGGCGTCAAGTTATATCTAATATAATAAAATACTAAGCGCGCATGTGCACTCCTACCTGATCCGTATGTCTGTGGCCGGAAGGAGTGCGCATGCGCGCCTACAATTACCCCACACTCGCGGCCCTCCAATTCATCGGAGCCGGAGGGAAGGAGGGTGGGAGGCAAGAAGTTCAGCAGCAGAGACACCATCCCTTCTTTGTTTGCAGTTCCGAGCCACTGAGGACTCTCCCGAAGGCCCTGCTGGAGGGTCGGCTGCTACCTTTGCGTGGGACTGGCGAACTGAAGGTGTTCCGCGTGGCAGCCAGCAGCGGCTCGAACCAGCGCAGGCAAAAATCCCTCTCCAACCTCTCCTGCCTCACCGACGCCAAAAAGAAGCCCCACCGCACATCCTTGGCACCCACCCCGGCCCCGCTGTCGCGCGCTTTCTCACGAAAGCAGGAGCAGGAGAGGGAGGAGGAGGAAAGGAAGAGAAGAGAGCCACAGACCCATCCTCCTCTTCTGCACTGCTGCAGCGCCGCAATACCTGCTGTCTCACTGGGGGGCTCGACCTTGGTGGTCAGGTAACCTGCTGTCACTGACGCCTACACCCTAAGCCCCTGGCGGTTGTGTTCTGTGCGAGGCGATTTCCAAGTCTCAACAGGGTGGCTTGCGCCAAGCCCCTTCTCAAATAAGCCTGTTTGGGGAAGGGAAATATTTTGCTTTAATTTGGGTGGTGTGTGTGCTTGGGAATCAGTGAACGATCTTGCATTACTTTAGGTAAAGGGGGGAGGGGTATTGGGAAGGGGGAAGGGAACAATCTTGTTTCCATTTGGGGAGAGGGGTGTGATTTGTTTGGGACAGGAAACAATCTTGCTTTGATTTGGGGGGAGGGTTTTAATTGGTTGAGAACAATAAACTTTTGGGGGGAGGGGTGTGATTGGGAGAAAGGCTATTGCTGGACAGGGGACATGGGAGGTAAAAGGAAGGGAGAAGATACAGAAAGAAAGAAAGACCGACAGCCAGCAAGGGAGAGAGACAGTAAGACGGGGGGGGGGGGGGGAGAGGGGGCAGGGAAGAGTCAGACAGAGACACACAGGGGGACAGAGACAGAAAGAAAGAAAGGGGGGCAGGGAGAGAGAACAAAAACATAAAGTAAGAAAGAAAGAAACGCCTCAGCGACCCATTGTTCTAAAAGTCTACACATATATTCTAGCACCCGTTAATGTAACGGGCTTAAACACTAGTGAAGTATAATTAGAGAGAAGCACTGAATGGAGCGTTTACCATATCAGAGTCACAGGCTAAGGAGAAAAGCTCTGTTTGAGATGGAGAGGGAAAATACCACAGCTAGTCAGTGCTGGATAAATAGGACTTTACAAAAAAAATTTTGAGAGTGAAAGCTACAGCAGAGTGCTGCCAGGCTTAATTAAGTTGCTGATTGCACATGATGAGCAGCACAGCCTAGGAGCAAACTTAGGCTGTGCAAAGAGAAGAGAAGAGCAGCTTGAAGCTTTTCCTAATTTAGTACGGGCAGCAGATTCAGGGCTATCACAAGTGGTTTAAAGGTAAAATAAGCTGCTATGGAGCAGTGGAAATCCTGGGGTGGAGTTACTGTGGATGTTATTGGGAATCTAGGCAGCTTGAGAAGTGAACTTCAAAATGGGAATATGGGAGCTGGAATGGCAAGAGCTTTGACTAACTATGTAGCAGAATCCTCTAAAGGTAGAGAATCACCAGCCCTGAAAGGGGAACATAGTAAAGAAATCAGCTGGGGTATCCAAGAAGGCACTAGGAAAAAGGAAGTCTCCAAGAGGGAGCAAGTCAAGTGGTCTACCAACAGTTAGTGGTCTTAAGGTTAAGTACTCTGATAAACCAGAAACTAGAAGCCAGAAAAAGGGCTGCATAGCCAAAGAAAGTGATCTCTGGGGAAATGGCTGAATTGCAACCCAAGTTCAGAAGCCCCAGGAAGGAAAAGGGGACCTGTGATGGGAAACAAGTAGCGGTTAAGTGCCAGTCTCAGGTGCATTTCAAAAGATGGGAGAATGCCAATCCAAGGGGTTTGGAGGGAACTGAAGACTTGAATTGGTCATCTGCCATGGAGTTTCTGCCAGATGAAGAAACAGAACCCTTGGAAGTTCACCAGATGGAGGATCAGGACCTACCTCAAGATAGATGAGGCTCATCGCTACGTTAAAGAACTGATAAAAGATCAGGAATATTCAGCTATGTGGTTCAATTGATGGAAAAAAAGAAGACCCTCTTATGGGAAAGGCCTTAGACATCTGGGTTAATCAGAGCCTTAGGTCCCTCCCTGGATGTACTGAAGAGAATCCTAAGGCTCTGATTGGCCCAGACACCTAAGGCCCCATAGGAGGGGCATTAAACAACCTGGGCCAATCAGAATGCACTAGGGAGGGGAAGGTCTGCCATTTTGAAGAGGCGGGCCTGATGGTCAGAGGGAGTAGGCATCCTTTAGCCAGCCATCCACCCTGTGACTGGCTTCTTCTTACTCGTGACCCTCAGCTTTGCTTTGGACACCAGTTACTGCTCTGTTCGCTCCTTACATTGACCTGTGTTGAATGCTCTATTCATGTGATAGAGTAATAAGCCCTTGAGACTCTTGACAAAGGCATAGATGCTGAAACACTGTCAGTGTCATGTCTTCGAGTCTTCGCAGTGCTACAATCAATAAAGTGTATCTTGAATTTTATATCCATGGCTGAATTATTGGCATCTTATCCTCACGACTCCTCTGTTGTGCTGTGCTCTTCTCGTCAGTGAGGCCACCTTGGGCTTTTTTCTTCAGTGTCAAACTATCACTAGGAACACAGAAATCATGAGGCGTTGCTACAAGCTTATGAGGGGGCCACCACGAAGCAACAAACAAACATTATTGTGAAGTACTCAGATAATGGAGAATCAATGAGCTCTGTGTTGGGGGTTCACCCAGAGCCTGTACAATAGATGCAAGGTAAAGAAGGGCAAGTAGCAGAGGCACAGGCTGCTAGCCTAGAGTACACTGTCTCAAAAATGCTGTACAGCAGAACCCAGAGAGCACCTGTGTTGCAGACCCAGCATCAAGGATGAAGGGGAACAACCAGAGCATTCTTTGTTCAAGGAGTTATCAGACAGTGGGACAGTGATTGTTTCATGTTCTTGGGAACAGAACTGTATTTGGCAGGAGCTACAATGTCCCAGGCAAGGGATACCTCGAGAACAGACAGGAGGGTCTATGAAGACTGCAGCAGAGAATGCAGGAGTGCCAAAAATCAAAGGGAGTCCCGAGGGACTGATGAACGGTCAAGACCAAAAATTGCAAGGCCATTGGTGTGATGAGGCTTATTGGTTGCTGTGTTTACCATACCCTGTTCACTTGAGCATATTTGAGGAATGTAGTGTGACAGAGGGTGTATGGGCCCTGGGGTGGTCCTGGAGATTCCTAATAGTGGCTAGGATCCTAGGTGCCCTGGGAGTATTTTACCATCTACCCTTGAGGATGGGGCTCCTGGCAGTAGCCTATTAGAACTGAGTTCAGGATGATGGTATGTGAGAGATTCAGGGGATTTCCCCTCACTGAATCTGCAATTATACCCCTGGGCAGCAGGAATGCTTAGGCAAATTGTGGAAAACTACATGTCTCAGAATGCCCTAAACTTTGCGGCTCAGTGCTGAGATCTATTAGGGAAGGAATATAGCCCTGCTGGGTTAAAGGAGTAGGACTCAGGCAGGAAGGAGTACTTATGTCCCAGACTAGAATCTTTGGGAGAGGTCCCTGTGAGAAACAGAGAAGAACTCCCAGTTTTCCCTAGATGTGGACTGAGGCAGAAACCCTAGGAAGCTGAATGCTGCCTATGGAAGCTGACTGAAGTTGAAGAGAGAGAGAGAGAGAGACAGAGACTGTCCAGGTGAGACAGCTACAGATGGCTTGGCTGAGGTAAGCCATTGTTTGTTGAAGTGAGGTTTTTGTTCCAGCTCTGGCTAGGGTCAGACCCTGCGTTAACCTTGCGTGTGAGGTTACTGTAACAAATAAAACCTTTTTGTTCATGTGCAATGGGTGTCCTGGCTGTATATGTGTTCAGACTTCTCTTGGCAATTCAAGTCAGCCTGTTACACCCCGCCCAGGAAATCCATTCATTGGGTAAGTCTCTCTTATCTGTACCCTTCTCTTCTACTGCCAACACCAGACTCTGTCCCTTCTGTCTTGCTGCACCTTATGCCTGGAACAGACTATCTGAGTCAGTACATCAATCTCCGTCTCTGATAGTCTTCAAATCTAGGCTAAAAGCCCACTTTTTCAGGCTGCTTTTAACTCCTAACTCCCACTCAGTTGTCAAGTACCCATATCTGTTTTATCATTCCTTCTGTGAGAAATTCCCTAACATTATTTGTTGTGTTTGTCTGTTTTAATTAGATTGTAAACTGTTTTGATTGTATATGTTATGTATAATATGTATTTTTGAAAATTTAATAAATATATATGGAAAAAAAAGAAAGAAAACACAAACAAATCCTACAAAGCTTTGGCTGTTTGTATCTCCACCAACACTATAGCCACTTTCACCACTGCTTTGTTGCACAGCAAGTTTTTAAGTCCAAACACAGCTTTAGCTTCTGCAGGTCATTACTCATAACAGTATTTTTTTCACATTTCCTTAAGAATAGGAGTCCCAAATCATTTCCTCCGTATTCACTCTCTCTGGCAAAACTCCAATACAGTCCATGGCTTCCTCATCCTTCCTCATAACAAAATTAAATTCTGAGCACATGGATACTTGGTCATCAACATCAGTTTCTTCAGGAAGGTTTACCTCTCAGCACCTGGGAAGTTTAGTCCCCTGTCCTCTCTCTAGGGGAGTAAGTCTTGACTGTGGAAAAGGCTTATCTCCTGGGCTCCTTCTGGCAGAAGAGAGGTTGTGCAACTTTCTATCTCTTTCTTCCTCTGAACCTTGGGAAGTTTAACCCCCCTCCCAGGTGTGAGTGATTCTCTAATTGGCTGGGGAGCTATGGGTGCTGAATTTTTACCTAGCCCAGCTTGCTTTCTGTTTAATGCTTCTAGGACTGGCTAGAGATTCTTGGGCTATTTTCAATTCATTAGAAACTTGCTTAGGGAAAGATAAATAGGCACCAGTTTCCAACCCTTTTCTTTCCAGTGGCAGTTCTGGGTTTGAAAGAGTAATCTTTCTAGGTCTGACTGTGATTGGCTTTACCTCATGTCCTTCTCACCTTTTCCCAGCCACAGTATGTAGCACTACTTATACATATAAACCCTTTAAACTCACCAAAGAACATCTTTAAACTCATCAGAGACTTTTCCATTCTATGGGAAAAAGAGACCAACTGATTTTCCTAACAAATTCAAATTTGTAACCAATGGACTTTCCTGCCTCATTCACCTCAAGCTCCAACCAATTGAGTTTGATGACGAACTGCCGACCTCACAGCATACCCTGAAGAAAGCCACAGAACAATGGCTGAAATGTTAGTTTTACCTGACAAGATGCAGCGAGACTCGGAAACCTGCAACAAGCATGATGCCAGCTACAGAAACCCTGAGATAATATACCACAAATAATTGGACTCCTGATGTAGGCTTTGTAGCCAAAACATGGTCTGTTGTAGCCCTACACTGCATAGTATTTTATTAAAGATTACTCTTCAGCTTGATGACTTGGTTTACTCTGCTGCCTTTGTTTTTGCGCTGAATGCTAGCAGCAATGATGTCACTTCTGGGGGCGGGAATGCCGCAGGATAATGATGGGTAACACTGTTGCAGCGCAGAAAGAACCGCAAAGCAGCATACCAACACAGCAGTCAAATTCAAGTACAAAAAAACAATTACTTGGACAAATTCTTTTGAACACAATCCTAATATTGCCTCCATTCTGCCTATATTCTTTCAGAAGCATTAGAAAAAAACTAAATACAGTACTTTATTTTGCTTTTTCAATTTGTGAAGCTTTATTCACATATAAAACTTTGCAAATGTATACATTGGACATATGGAGGCTGATATTCAGACCATGGGAGGCAGGACGGCTAAGTCCCAAGGTCAGTGAAGAGTCTGAATATTTAATGCCGAGCCATTTCTGGTGATGGCATTGACTATCTAGATTTTTGGGGGCCAGCATTAACTTAACCGGCTATGTCAATATTCAGCTCTAACCAGTTAACGGTGGCCAAGCATAGGCCTGCTATTTATGTGGACCAATTTGGCCGCTAAACTTGGCCTGTCAGCGCTCAATATTTATGGTTATTACTAGTGGCGCAGTGAGGGTGAAAAGCGCCCAGGGCAGTAGTGCCTCTCTCCTGCCCTCTTCTCCGCCTCCCCCGCCACACACACGCACCTCTTCCCCCCATATCTTTTTAACTTTCCTGGTGCGAACAGCATCACCACCATAAATGCTACCCACTTCTCCCTCTGATGTCACTTCCTAGGAGCGGGACCCAGAAGTGACACTGGAGGGAGAGCTGACTTTGGCGTGAGAAGTAGGTTGGAGTTGCTTGCGCCGGCAAACAGCTAGAGGTACAGTGGGGGAAGAAGTGAAGGCGCGCGCATGGTAGGGGGAGGAGGAATAGGAAGGAGCGGGGAGGTGGAGTGGGATGGGTGGAGAGGAGGATGCATCGGTGATCACCTGAAAGACATGGCAAGTAGATGCGAGGTCCCTTAATCCATGCAAGCTGCAAGAAAAGGTTTATGGAGACTTTCAATTTAGTGTAAATTGTTTTTTTTATTGTTGTACAACCAGCAAACAAATACAACAGAACAGAAGCACAACAAGGTAAAAAAAAATCCAAAAGTACAACAATAAGTGATTTGCAATTATTCCCCCACCCCCACCCAGCTTCCTCCCCTTTGTAAGCACTCAACCTGTACCCAAGCCACCCCCAAAAGAGCCCAAACCATACCCCCAAGCCCCACCAACTCTCGCCTTCCTGAATAACAAAACCCAGACCATAATGACTACTGAGCTAAGTGTGTTGTTATGCCGCTCAGCAAGCATCGAACAGAGATGGCCCCAACCCCACCCTTCCTCCCACAGAAACCATCACCATCCTTCTCAAATTACGAACAGCACACACCATCACATCCATACCAGCCAGCCTCACACAACCAAACATCATATCAAACACCCCGGGGAAGCATCAGAGGACAAGCGTTACTGTACCCTAGAATGAGTTTAAGCCCAAGATTCTAGCCCTATGGGACAGTGATTGAATATATAAGTCCCAGATCTGCAAAAAAAAAACTTTTTTTTGCTTGAGAGACAAGCGGGCATGGCGTTGCTCCAAGAGCATCAAATTATGAAAGCGGTTCCTCTAAGCCCAGTAAGCAGGTGCGGTCAGTTGCATCCAAACACTAAGTATGATTTTCTTACCCAAAACAGCAGCCTTCCGAATCAGCATCCGATATCCTCGAACAGACACCCTCAAAGATTCATACCTATCCAAAAGCAAGCCCACTGGTGACATCGGGAGAGATTATCCAAAAAGCCGTTCCATGAAATGGAGTACAGCTCTCCCAAAAACTTTCACACGTGTACAACCCCAAAAGCATGTATAAATGAATTACAATCTTGTTGACATTTAGGGCAGGTTGGGGAGGAAATACCCCCAATTTTGTACACTTGCTCCTATGAAAAGTATGCTCGATAAACCACCTGAAATTGGCATTCCCTCAGTTCAGCGCTAATAGATCTAGATGATTACTAAGGGAAGGAAAATCCAAGGACTCGACAGGTATACCCAGATCTCTTCCCCAACGATGTCCCAAAGCCTCCTAAAATTTCCTAGGGGAGAGACCCCTTAAAGCGCCATGCAACGCAGATACTGTCAGGAAACTATCATGAAACAGGGCAAAAAAAAAAAAAATGAAGTTGGTGCCCCAGACTAAACTGCAGGCCAGGGCCAGTCAAGGACCTTACATAATGCTGAAGTTGTTTATATGCTTATAAACTGCCCACTCCCAAGGGATGGAGCAGGGGGAGGGAGGCCCAGAGTTTCATAGTGCCATCAGCGTCCAACAAATGTTCAATAAGAATCAAGCCCTCCCCAGACCAGTGCGTAAAGGTGAGGTTATTGCTGCCAGGAAGAAACTGCAGATTCCCTTGGATAGACAGCTGATCTGAAACCAAAGGGTCACCCCCAAACAGCAGCACCAAGGCCCTCCTGCAAAAACACCAGGAACGAAGGAGAACACTGGAATGTACAGCCGGGGGTAAGAGGTGGCCGGGTAACTGGGACAGAGAAAACAGGTGCCAAGGATGAAAAAGAGCAGATTCAAAGTCCCGAGAAAGATAATTATCGCTCAGTAAGTACCAATTCCCCAGAAAACGGAGCAGGCAAGCCAAGTTATATTTGCCGATATCCGGAAGTCCCTGGCCACAGGACCACCATGGGCCAACAAATAGGGTAAGCGACTTCTTACCTTGCCAAAGATAACGGTTCAATAGCGTATGCAGCAGTTGAAGATTGGAGCGCTGGATACAGAGAGGAAGAAGCTGGAGCATGTACAGCCAGCAGGGGAAAAAAAAAACATTTTATACAATTGAACCCTACCATAAAAGGAAATAGGCAGATGCATCCACTGCGCAAGACTACATTTCGTACAGGCCAACAAGGTATCAACATTAGCTCGATACAGCGAACCCACACAGCGTGTGAGCTGGACACCCAAATATGTAAATGAACCGTCCACCCAATGTAAAGGAAACACCCCCGGCCACTCCAGATGAACAGAGTCCGCATTAGCCAATGCCAAAGATTTATCATAATTAAGCCGAAAGCTTGAGAAATCACCGTATTCGTCGAAAAGCGACATGAGGGTCGGGAATGAATCCCATGGGGAGGTTAAATGAGACTTTCAATTTACTCAGTAACCCCTGACGAAGCTTATGAAAGTGAAACAGAGCTCCCGTCAGGCAGCATTTATAAGTAAATTTGAACCAATGATGATATTCATACCCCAGTAAAAACACCAGCAAAGTACAAGTGTTTGGCTGTTTGAGGTTCATTACTCATATGGTTGATATAGATAAGACTGTTTTCTTATATCTTGTTCCTTTATTACCACGTGCAGGAAGGAGATGGGGGAGAATATTCATTGAGTGGTGATTATAGGGTTAATAAGAAATAAAAGAAAAGAGGGAGATAAAAGAACGTAAGAATGCGCTGCATTCAAGATAACACAACTCGTCTGTATAAGATCAGTATTAATGCTGAACCCAGAAGAACCTGGCATACACATGAATTAAGAATATTTTATTTTTCTATGAAATATTATTAGCTTTCACTTCATTTATTTCAAGATTATTTATAATGAAACTTTCTCCTGTCCATAATTCCTAAGCTGATATGCTCCTTCACTAAAGCACGTTATAATCCTCAGTTATTATTAATTAGAAATGACAGGAACAACATATTCATTTTAGTAGCTGTAGTTGACAGCTGGCTTTGTCTAGACCTATAAAATGTGACTTCAGCTACCTATCTCTATTTTTATTTTGCATGGAGTCTGCCAGGAGAGAAATTCAGCACAAAAGCCTAATAAAATATTTTGAAATTGCAATTTTAACCTTGGAAAAAAAATGTGCTACAGTAACTACAGAAGTATCAATCTATGTTTGATACTCAAATTAATGGTTTAAAGATATATGGATTGTCATCTTCTGAGCTATCAGGTTTGCAAACTTCCCCTCCCCACTCCCACTCTTGATCCTCATTCTTCCCAACCCTCTTGAAGAAACCCTTCGGTATAAGCCACTGTGAATACTCTTGGTCATGTTAATAGGGATAGCTGTTGCTGAAGGTATGAAACAGATCAAACAATTTTCCTGTAGCTGCTATCAATCCAGTAGAATGAGGAATTCTGACACTGCAAAATCTCTGGTAATTGCAAAACCCTGGGAGAACCTTCATTCTTTTGATGATTGAATTATGATTAGCACAGCTGCTAATGCTCTCTTTGTAGCCTTCCAGTCTTGCCTGGGGTTCTGTTTTACTGTTGATCTACAAGACATGTAATTGATCAGTACATGACTCCAACATGGCAAAAGTTAATTTGATACTACAAAGGTTCTAGATAGGATATATTCTTGGCCAAGGCTCACATTAGTAAATAGTTACAAGAGAATTTCAGTATACGTGGCTTTCCCTGAACACTTCATGATAACATGCTGCAAAGGACAGCATCACTAGAGAAATTCAAAGCTGTTTATTTGCAATCAGATTTGAATATAGGAAACATAGAGCATTTTCATTAAAGTGCAGTAAAAAAATTTTATCTACCACATGCTTTGGTCTTTATGGAAGAAGATGTAAGAGATCTACCTGAACCAGAAATGGTTTTCTAGGGCGATGATGCAGAGGAACAGTAAAAAATGTTGGTGAATCTGGAAGATGTACTAAACCAAATCAACAGTTAAAAAGTGTACATCCCAGGGTTCTAAAAGAACTCAAACATGAATTGCTGACCTGTTGTTAGTGACCTGTTGCTAAAATCGTCTGTAGTACCTGAAGATTGGAGGGTGGCCAATGTTACAATAATTTTTTAAAAGAGTTCCAGGGGTGATCTGGGAAATTACAGACCAGTAAGCCTGATTTCAGTGCTGGGAAAAATGGTGGAAACAATTATAAAAAAATAACATGATTTAATGAGGCAGAGTCAGCATGGATTCAGCCGAGGGAGATTTTGCCTCACCAATTTGCTTGACTTCTTTGAAGGTGTGAATAAACATGTGGATAAAGGTGAGCAGGTTGATTTTCAGAAAGCTTTTGACAAAGTTCCTCATGAGAGGCTCCTGAGAAAATTAAAGTCATGGGATAGGTGGCAAAGTTCAATTGTGGATTAGGAATTTGTTATCAGAGAGAAAACAGAGGGTAGAGTTAAATGGCCATTTTTCTCAATGGAGGAAAGTAAACAATGGAGTGCCACATGGATTTGTACTAGGACCAGTGCTATTTAACTTATTTATAAATGATCTGGAAATTGGAATGACGAGTGAGGTGATTACATTTGCAGATGACACTAAACTGTTCAAAGTTGTTAAAATGCATTCGGATTGTAAAAAATTGCAGGCAGACCTTAGAAAATTGGAAGACTGGGCATCCAAGTGGCAGATGAAATTTAATGTGGAGAAATGCAGAGTGATGCATTTGGGGGGGCAGAAATCTGAGGGAACTGTAAGTGCTGGGAGGTGATAGGCTGATAAGCACTGATGGAAAGAGGGATCTTGGGGTAATTGTGTCTGAGGATCTAAAGGCGTCTAAACAGTGTGATAAGGTGGTGGCTGCAGCCAGAAGGATGCTAGGCTATATAGAAAGAGGAGTAACCAGCAGAAGGGAGGTGCTGATGTCCCTGTATAGGTCATTGGTGAGGCTGCACTTGGGAGTATTGTGTTCAGTTTTGGAGGCCGTATCTGGCAAAGGATATAAAAAGATTTGAAGCAGTCCAGTGGAAGGCTACAAAAATGGTAAGAGGTTTGAACCAAAAGAAGTATGAGAAGAGACTGGAAGACCTAAATATGTATACTCTGGAGGAGAGGAGGGACAGAGGAGATATGATACAGATGTTTAAATACTTGAAAGGCATTAATATAGAACCAAATCTTTTCCAGAGAAGAAAAAACGGTAAAACTAGAGGGTATAATTTGAGGTTACAGGGAGGAAGACTTAGGAGCAATGTTAGGAAATTCTTCTTCACAGAGAGGGTGATAGATGCCTGGAATGCCCTCCCGAGGGAAGTGGTGGAGAGGAAAACGGTGATGGAATTCAAAAAAGCGTGGGATAAAAATAGAGGATCTCTAAGTAGAAAATGAAGGATGTAAAGTAAAGAACTAAGGACGGTATTGGACAGATCTGCACTGTACCATATAGGATGTACCATGTAGGATGGGCTGGGGTGTGCTGGGGTAGGCATCAATGTGAACTCCACTAATATGGAACAGGAAGATGCTATTGGCCAGACTTTACGGTAGATGTCCTGCAAACAACGGGATGGTTGGATAGGCTGGAGTGAGCTTGGACGGCAACTTCAGCATTTGAAACCTAGGATAATACCAGACTTTACAGTCTACAGCCCAGAAATATCAAAGAAGAGACGTTAATCTAATCATGTATTTTTTAATGAGTATAACTTATGGGCAGACTGGATGGACCGTTCAGGTCTTTATCTGTCATAGTTTAGTATGTTACTATATTACTATGAAATGCAAAGTGAAGAATAACCCAAATCACAGTTACCGGATGCTAGGGTCCATCTTGGGAGTTAGTGCCCAAGAAAAGGATATGAGTGTCATTGTAGAAAATATGATGAAACCTTCTGTACAAAGTGCGCTGGCTGCCAAAAATGAAAACAAGATGCTAGGAATTATTTAAAAAGGGTGGAAAAGCGTGGAAAAGAATATGTAATAACTCAGTTCTGATAAGATTTGATGGTTTGGTTATGTATTGTGAAATTTTTATATTTTTTTAGCTGTTTGTATGTAATTCTATTGTGCATGTTGCTTTGTGCTCCGCCTTCATAAAAGCAGAATATAAATAAATAAACCAACAAATAATGCAACTGTACCACTCTGTGGTGCGACCTTACCTGGAATATTGCATTGAATTCTAGTCTCCTTATCTCAAGAAAGACATAGCGGCACTAGAAAAGGTTCAAAGAAGAGCGACAAAGATGAGAAAGGAGAGGGAACTCCTCTCATATGAGGAAAGACTAAAAAGGTTAGGGCTCTTCAGCTTGGAAAAAAAATGGCTGAGGGGAGATATGATTGATGTATACAAAATCCTGAGTGGAGTAGAACGGGTACAAGTGGATTGATTTTTCACTCCATCAAAAATTACAAAGACTAGGGGACACTCGATGAAGTTATAGAGAAATACTTTTAAAACCAGTAGGAGGAAATATTTTTTCACTCAGAGAATAGTTAAGCTCTGGAACGCATTGTCAGAGGTTGTGATAAGAGAGGATAGCATAGCTGGTTTTAAGAAGGGTTTGGACAATTTCCTGGAGAAAAAAATCCATAGTCTATTATTGAGAAAGACATGGGGCAAGCCACTGTTTGCCCTGGTTCAGTAACATGGAATGTTGCTACTCTTTGGGTTTTGGCCAGGTACTAGTGACATAGATTGGCTACTGTGAGAACAGGCTACTGGGCTTGATAATCTTTGGTCTAACCCAGTAAGGCTATTCTTATGTTCTTATATTCTAAAAAGGTACCCAAACTGACCAGATGACCATTGGAGGGATAAAGGCATGTCCCTGCACACTCCCCTGTGGTCATTGATCCCCCTCCCACCACTCCAAAGATGTTAATGAAATAGTATATCTCAGCTTATATGACAACTTCAGATGGTATGGCCATACCTAGTAGAACAGGAAGCAGGTCTTTGCAGTAGCCTGATGGTCAGAGCAGTAGACTGCAGAGAAGAGGACTCAGGCCTATATCTCGCATAACTACTGCATTTGTGATGGGAAGTGTGAGCTCATTGTAAATCCCACTGTACCTACATATAGGTAAAACCTACAGCCATAAGAGCTATTGTGGTGCTCTACAGTTGGGTTCAGTAGGTTTTGGGTTGGTTTTAGAGGCCTCACCATACACTATCAGGTTATGGCGAGATGTGTACTTGGGTATTTTTATATAAAGTGATGGCAATAATAGTATTAAGCAGGATATAAAAGGGGCTCATAACCCAATATGCGTGAGATACCCCTTGCCTGGGTAACCTGAAAAAAAGATACCAATATAAAGCATATGCAATAAAAGTTGAAGCTGAATGATCTAGAATGCTTTCATTTTAGTAACAGAATAGAGGAAGTGCCTAAATCCAAGAACAGGAAACAGGTCACTGTACCCGCTAAGATGTCTAATGCATTGAAATAAATAATGATCTCAGCTAGTCTAAATGCAAATGTTGACAGGTGCAAAACCAATAGTGTGTGATAACTAAGTAATTATATTGTTGCTAGAGAAAATTACTAATGAAATAAGATTGACAAGAAATTATGTGATCAAAACTAATCAAAAGAACATTGCTGGAG
The DNA here is from genome assembly GCF_902459505.1 of Geotrypetes seraphini. NCBI lineage: Eukaryota > Metazoa > Chordata > Amphibia > Gymnophiona > Dermophiidae > Geotrypetes > Geotrypetes seraphini. The sequence continues at coordinate 410,310,420 of NC_047085.1, forward strand.
TATGCCGTTTATCACTGTGTTGTAATTGGATGATATACTAACTATGTATGTTTAATAATGAATGAAGTTATATCATAAACCTAATACAAAGGACAGTCACTTGTAATTCAGGGAGATTCTTGGTTGGTATTCTACCAGTTAGTAGATTGCCAAGAGCTCTCAAGGCCTTGATGCTTAAACTATAATTTATGTCTGGTAGTTATTTCCTTGGTCTCCTTCAGAGATGAAATAGAAGGGCTGAGAGATATGAAACCTTTCCATTTAGTTATTTAGAACAAACAACTTGCTGCCATGATTGGATTCCTCTCTGGGGGACACCAATGGCTTTATATTCATGTAAGACTGTGGTCGGTAGTTTGTGGTTGCTCAAAGGAATATGATGGTAAGGAATTGCAGAATATATTAAGAAAAGATGCCATGGGGTTGATATGGCTTTGACAGATCAGGGTAATGTTAAATTCATGATATGGAACTCTCGTGCCCATCCCTTGATGGCTTCAAATGATTAATAGAGTAAGGTTTTCCCTAAAAGGCATGATTTCCTTAGGGAAACCATTACAACCTGAGTACCAGGCAAGTGATAGGAACAGTCATGACTGGTAAATGTGTCAGTCTTTAGATCACACAGAGTAGAAAGTGAGAGATATTTATGTTTAAGTTCCAGTTTGAGGAAGGCACTGTGGTTTTAGAAAAAAAAAAAAAAGAGAACAAGATACAGGTTGAGGTCTCTGTATAAGGCAGAAGAAGATATATACCAAGGATTCAAGGTTTTCTCCACTTCTACTTTTGTCAGCACTCTCAGCTCCTTGAATGTATGAGAAGGAGAGATTCTGATTAAGAATGCAGGCTGACAAGGTGCAATTGGAGACAAAATATAAAGGGATGTGTCAGATCAGCACTTTAAGGGAATCCTGGAGGATTCCCATATTCAACTTAAATTGCTAGATTCTTTTTGTTATCACCACTGAGGGTTAAAGTTCCAGGAAGCTTATGTCTCCCCTGCTTCTAATCAAAGCTGACAGGCTCAATGATAGCTTGCTTCCCCTTTTTTCTTCATGGTGCCTACAAGTGTTTCCTGTCTCGTTTCACAGCAAACTATATGAATGGGTAAGAAAGAATATCTGGTTTGAAAATACTTTGCTTTCTACTGTAATTATACAGGGTTGTATGTCAGAATTTAGAATATTGTATTTGTGTGTGACTGTGTATTTGTGATATCTTGATTTATAAACAGTGTGCATATTTTTATTGAATCGCTTGTTAGAACTGCACTTTTGTATGCTATTGCTTGTGAATTCTGGGAATTGTATAATTAACAGGAAATTGCTTATATATCCTTTCTCATTAGTTAAGCCTCAATAATTATGTAACCTATAATTGTATATTTATTTATTGGATGGAAGTAAATTTGATGTGTCAGTATTGTCTAACTGGACTTAATAATTTTTAAATAATTTTTTGAAACTTTTTCTTTAGTGAAGCTTAAATAGTGTGATTAAAAGTCCAATCATATAAAATTTAACATTTAACTTATTTAACTTATTCAAAGTGGACCTAGAACATTGTCCATGAAACGCTGACCGTGTCATACACTAACTAAAGAATGGGACGCTTGAAATAAGTAACTTAGCTGCCTACTAAGCGAGTAATGCACTTTGCAGCCATAATCAAAAAGTTTGACAGGTTGTCTGGTCGGAACTTATACGTTTTGACTTACACCAAGTCAAAACAAGAATAAGTTCCAGATCAGGCCACTGAGCTGATCGCAGCTGCTGCGATTAACTCAGTGGCCCATGCAACCCATCCCCTCGCCCTGTAACGATCGCGGCAGGAGGGATGCCCAGTCCCTCCTGCTCATAGCCGCCATGACTCCCCTCAATGTTCCCCGGCAGGAGAGATGCCCAATCTCTCCTGCAATGATCCTCTGAACACTCCCCAGTGATCTGCGGCAGGAGGGATGCCCAATGAAGCCCCTTGCCAATGTTCCTTGGCAAGGAGGAACGCCTAATCCCTCTTGCTGACACCCTGCGAACCCTCGCACCAATGTTCCCCAGCAGGAGGGATGCCCAAACTCTCCTGCTGACAACCACCCCCACAAATGTTCCCCGATATTGTCCTTACCTCCTACTGCTGGCATTGTTGTCTCAACATTACTCCTGCTCATTATACTCCATCAACAGTCATATGGCTATTTTTTGTTTGTTTGTTTTGACACCACCCTCAGTCTATGAATTCCATCACTATTTTTGTCTCCATCAATTTACCACTTCCCTATGAAATAAATATGTTTATACATTAATACCTTTCAAGTATTTAAATGTCTATATCATATCTCCCCTTTTCCTCCTTTCCTCTAGAGGATCATATTCAAGTCTCTTTTTAAAATACAGATTTTGATGCAAAATCCACACCATTTTTGTCATCTTCCTCTGAACTGCTTCAACTGCTTTATATATCTTTTGCAAGACATGTCCTCCAAAAGTGAACACAATACTCCAGTGGGATCTCATCAATGACTTGTACAGGGGTATTAACACTTCCTTTCTTCTGATTATTTTATCTCTCTCTTTACAGCCTAGCATCCTTCTGGTTATGATCATCATCATGTCAGATTGCACCTGTGTGGTAGGTTGATTATTTCTCTCCATAAAGTACAGATAATAAAATCAACAAGGTCAATATTCAGCACTCCAGTGACTGCATAAATGTATGCGGTGTGATGAGCACCTAGGACTTAACTCCCAAGACAAGGAAAGAATGTAAGAAGCTCCTGAGGAAACCCCCATCTTAGCAATCAGGGTGAGATAATCTGTCTCTCCTTTGATAATATAGAACTGCATTGGGGAATAATGAATAAATATGGCCACCAGAAGGAACTATAACTCTATGAGGATGTATTGTAAGCCTATGGAGAATAAAGTAATAGGTGGAGCTGGACTAAGGACAAGTGAGTTCATTAAGGACAGTAGCTTCAGTTTGAAGTCTCTCTTACCAAAAATGTCCCTGCATAGGCCAAATCCAAAATGAGGCCCATATCTATCCTTAGGATCTTAGAAGGAGTAGTTGAGCCTGGAGTTAAAAAAAAAAGCACCAGTTGAACTAGAAACACCTTGAGATAAACATTGATGAAGTAGTTGGAGAAGTTGTCATAAGGTCACTGTAAGTGTTTAAAGTTTCTGGGGAAGCAACACTCTTTGTTGCATGAATAATATGCTTCTTTCCTATCTACACAATGGTGTTCTTTTCCTCTTTTTTGCCCAAAATTTTAGATTGTAAAATGCTTTGTTCTGTCCAGTACTGTTGCAGTAGTGCAGTAAATATAATTTAAAATAAATAAATAAAATAAAACTAAAAAGGAAGCATGTCTCAGAAGAAAATGAAGAGCTTCAGTTCTGCCATCCTGGACCAAACCCCATGGAAGACACAGTGAAGGAGGGTGTGGCCTCCTGCAATATAGGTTAGACATTGAGAGGAAGCATCAGTTCAGGGAAATAGATCCTGTAAGCTCCTGCTTGCTTGATATTAAGGAGACAGAGGGAACACATTAACCAGGTATCAGTTAGCAGCAAAGGTTACCTGTGAGTGTGCCCTGCCACAGACTTTAGTTTTTATGTGCAAGGGGGAACTGAGGGTGTTGCCGCTATAGCCCTAGTCTCCTCATGAGACCAAGAGTTGGGGTGAAGGAACACATTTTGGATTTAGGCTCTGCTTTTCTTGTTTGCCTTCTGCCTGCAAAGGCTGGAAGAAATGTTTTGTTGCTGATTAGGAGCAAGTTTTAAAGCCACCTGAAAAGCTGTGTTGCCATGGCATCAGGTGTTAGCTCAGCTGCTAAGGAACTATATGAGACTGAGCTCGTGAGCTAATTAATTCAGCAGCCTTCATTTGTGAGACAAGCCAAGGGCTGGTGGAAAGAGAAAAGCCCCGACCATGTGAACAGATTTAAATGACATGATACTAAAACGAGGACTGTTTTGTCTGGACTGTATTTCTTGAGCTCATGGTTAATAAACCTTCATAAATACCCCTTGAAGAGTTTTGTTGCATAGAAACAGAAAAATGAAGGCAGATAAAGACCACATGGCCTATCTAGCTTGCCTCTCTATGCTATCCACTACTCCCTTTTATGTACTTGTTACAAGCTGTTTGAATTCAGATTTATTTATCTATTGACTTGATATACTGTTTATGAAAATGAAAAGAACTCCAAGGAATAAAAGGAAAGAATCAGCATACATTCATTCAAGTCCATACATACAAATAAAAATAGAAAGTATAACATATCATTTGACTTAGAAACATAGAAATAGACAGCAGATAAGGGTCACGGCCCATCCAGTCTGCCCACCCCAATGACCCTCCCTATCTATCTCTGCGAATAGACTTAAGCCAACTCATCTGCCAATATCAATCCCCCCCTCGAACCACATGAAAAAGGAGTGTAAAAAGGTGTCTTAAGTAATGCTTTGAAACAGGGAAAAGATCAGGGAGTGAGTTCCAGAGAGAGGGAGGTAAAAAAGAGAAAGCTGGATGTCTAGTTGATTCAAGACGCTCTTGACATGGGTTGGAAAGTACCAGTTGATTAGAATCTAATGAACAGAGGACACGCGATGGAGTATAAGAAACCCTTAAAGTAGAAAGATAGGATGGAAAACCTGTGAAAAAAGCTTTATAAGTCAGAGCTAAAATCTTGAATTTAATTCTAAAATGCACTGGTAACCAGTGAAATCTGTGAAGAAGCAGAGAAGCATGAGTAAATCTTGTTGTCTTGAAAAGAAAACTTGCTGCATACATTTTTCTTCTCCACTACATTCACCAGATCATTCCATGCATTCACCATCCTTTCTGTAAAAAAAATATATTTTCTGAAGATACTACTGATTCTGTTAGCTTCTTTTACCTTCATCTTATGCCCCTTTATTCCAGAGCTTCCTTTCAATTGAAATAGACTCACTTCATGTGCATTTATGCCACATATTTTAAATGTCTCTATCATATTTCCTCTCTTCCACTTTCCTCCAAAGAATACATATCGAGATCTTTAAGTCTGTCTTCAACACTGTATGATAAAGACCTTCAGCCACTTTTATTGGGTTCATAGACAACGGCGCGAAAGACAAAAGTGCGCGCCGACAATTGAGCGCAGCGCGCGCCACCACACCGCTGTAAATTACAGTTTTTAGGGGCTCCAATGGGGGTTTTTGTTGGGGAACCCCCCCAGTTTACTTAATAGACATTGCGCCGGCGTTATAGGGGGTTGTAACCCTCCACATTTTACTGTAAACTGAACTTTTTCCCTAAAAACAGGGAAAAAGTGAAGTTTTCAGTAAAATGTGGGGGGGTTACAACCCCCCACACCCCCCACAACGCCCCCACAATGCGGCACGATGTCTATTAAGTAAAGTGGGGAGGTTCCCCCCCATGGCCCCCCGTCAGAGCGCTAAAAACAGTAATTTAGAGCGGCACGCGCTGCGCTCAATTGTCTGGGCGCACCTTTGTCCCGGCGCGCTTTTAACCTGACACCCTTTTATTGTCTTCCTTTGGAATGACTTTATCCTGTTTATACCTTTTCTGAAGGTGTGGTCTCCAGAATTGTATACAATATTCTACAGTAAATGTGGTCTCAGCAGAGTTTTACAAAGGAGCTTCATTACCTCCTTTTTTCTACTGGTCATTCCTCTCCCTATGTAACCAAACATCCTTATAGCTTTTGCCATCATCTTCTCTCATAATTAGACTGAGCTACAGAGAGCAACAATGGATATTCAAACTTAATACAATAAATTTGTCTTGTTTAAACTTGGAAATTGATTGGATGGCACTTCTGCGATATAGTTCTGGATCCGGTGATGTCACTAATAATTTAAGATGAAACAAAAAGACATAGTTACCATCTTGAGAAAGCAATAATGATTCAAGAAGATGTGATGAGGTATATTTACAGTAGGTAATTGTGAGTAAATATATTTTTTAAATTGAACAGTTTTTAGGATGAAAATTCTTTTTGGGATAGATGAATTTTTCATATATGATGACTAGCAATTCTTTGCTAGTATTTTAGGGTGTCATCCTTGATCCAGCTGTAAGGTGAAACATGTTGGAAGCAGTCCCCGACTTACAGATTGAATAACGCAAAGATAAGTTTTATCTAAATTATTGCCATCAAAAGAAGGATAAGAAATTAAAAATAAAAATACTGGAATTGATGTCAATCTGGGTGCACAATTTCGAATGGTGCAAGCAAATCCAATCATAGGCACTTCTGAATATCCAGCTACAATTTATTATAGTGAAACATAGGCGTCAGAATGGGGGGAGAACCACAGGGGCCATGGCCTCCCTAAAAATTGGCAATCATAAGTATGGCTCTCCCAACTTCCCCACCTACCACCACCCTGCTGCTGTAATTTAAAATCTTCGGGCTGTTGGCGACACAACGAAAGTGAGCCTCCCGCTGTCTGCCTGCCCCGGAAGTGTTCTTTCTGCAGCATTTTGCCTATGCGGGAAGAAGTGCTGCAGAAAGAAAGATGCCCAATCCCTCAATGCCAGTAGCCCCCCCTGAACATCCCTGGCAGGAGGGATGCCCAATCCCGCCTGCCGACAACCACCCTGAACATTCCTGGAAGGAGGGATGTCCAATCCCTCCTGCCGGTACCCCCCACTAACACCCCCACCCCCTGAAATCCACCCGGAACCTTCTCCATACCTTTTAATACAAGGCAGGCCAGAGGGATGCTCACTTCCTCTGGCCAGCAGGCCCACCTCTTCGGAATGGCCAACCTTCCCCGTGTATCCTTTAGGCACCTGGGCCAACTGGAGTCTTAGACCTCCTTACCAGTGCATTTTGGGATGCACTGGGAGTGGTCTAAGACTGATTGGCCAGATCTCAAAGGCAATCGGGGCCTTATGCACCGGGAAGGGTAAGGCCCTCCATTTGGAAGAGAAGGGCCTGCCAGCCGGAGGAAATGAGCATCCCTCTGGCCTGCCTTCCACTAAAAGGTATGGAGAAGATTCTGGGTGGGTTTTGGGGGTGGAGGTGTTAATGGGGCCTGCCGGTAGGAAGGATTGGGCATCCTTCCTGCTGGGGATGTTCGGTGGGGCTGCTGGCAGGATGTTAGCGGTGGATGGGGGCGCTGGCAGAAGAGAGTGGGCATCTCTCCTGCCGGCTGATTTGAGGTTAGGTACGGGGGTTCCCTGCCATGGCCGCTCTCAGCCAATTGTGGAAGGGGAATTTCCCCCTCCAAAATCAGCTGAGTGGCAGGGACTCCCTTAAGCCACGATTCTGTAACTGGCACCCAAGAATCGCGGCTTTGGGGAATCCATGCCACTCTGCTGATGGGGGAGGGGGAATTCTCCTGCTGCGATTGACTGCTGCGGTCTAGTCAAAGATAGGCAGCTAAAATGTAGGCTGGGGTTAACCAGGCCTACATTTCAGCCATCTATCTTGGTGTGATTCAGGGCTGGGTAGCCAATTTAGATCACCTAATGCACTTAGAACGTTGGCCATGCCTATTTTGGCATTCTGAAGCTTAAAGCGGCTACCTAGCCGCGATTCCAGTTGCCATTTTAGCCGCCTTTTATTTAGACGTCGATAGGTGCTTCAACCATTTCTGACCTTTGGCAGGGCACCTACCTGCCTAAATTTAGGCATTGGTTATAGAATTTGTCCCCCAACTGTCCAAATAACTTTAAAAAATAAGATAAGTGCTGTTTAATAATTCTTGATGCTATGCACAGTGTTATATTTTTGTAAAGTGAAAGTTCTGCAATGATTGGGTGGTGAGAATTTTTGGGGACTGTGTTCCCCTTTTTCCTCCATGTCTCTGAGCACAACCTATCCACATATGAAAGCATGAGATAAATTTTGTTATAAGAAAATTCTTTTTGAACTCATAGTGACTTATGTAAGTGTGTTTTTTGTTTATTTCCTTGATTATACCTTTCACGCTTTCCATTTTGGAAACTTGTGTCCTCCTTTTCATTTTTGACTTAGCTCACAATTACAATACGTGCTGGGGAACTGGTTGAGATTTGAACTTATGACCTCTGGAAGAGGAGCCCAGGGCTTTCACTTATTGAGCTATAGCAGTTTCCAGGAAGGGGTCTCTGACTGCCTTGTGATATGATAGCTTAGATATATCTCTCTCTCTCTCTTTCTCTCTCACAGTGAGGTCACCATTGTGCAGCTGCAAACCTCCATTTGCAATGAAGTAGAAGCCATGCTAAGGTCTGTATGTGGTTTTTTTTCTGTTCTTAAACTTTTGCAAATGAAGTTATGCATGCAATCTATATATTTGTGTCATGTGCTTTCTTTCCTTTCAAGAATCAGCTGATTGGAGCACTGTTTAGTCAGAAAAAAAAAGAGTAGCTTTTTAGCAAGAAAACTAAAGCTATGTTTTTCATGTGCTGTGCTTCAGTTAATGGATCTTTTGCTCTAATTAGCAAATAGCATTGCTGTTTGTTCACAAAAATGGAAGGTTTTGCATGCAATATATCTGTTTTGATGTGTCCCGTTTATGTGGTGCCTTATTAAATGTATTTTGAGATTAATAAAGCAAAAATAAAAACCCAGAGAGTTATTTAGCAGATTGCATTAAGGATATCCAAATTGTGCCTAAGTTCTAGAAGAATGTCCAAAGAGTGCCTAAGTTCCATCCATAGAACTCAGGTCTATCTGAAGCCTAAACTGTGCTCAAAAGTAGACTTCCATACAATGTGTCGCACACCCGGTACAGGCTGGTCAGAATGGCTACCGGGACGTGCGCAAGACATACAATCCAGACGTGCCTTTCCCAAGTGAAAAGCCCTGCTGGTGTTCCAATATCAGCTAATATAAAAAGAAAACAAGTTAGCTGTGATTTCAACAAAAATAGAAGTGCTTTATTTCACAATAGCGCTGAAAACAATACTGTAGCCACTGTTCAAAATTCAAATTCAAAATAACAAGTTCAAAACAAAACACAGCTCAGAAGAAATGGCGCCTAAGTCAGCCAAGGTCTGAGCAACCTTCTCTTCAGGGTATATCCCTAATGTAATAGTCTTAACTGGTTTTTAGTCACAGATAAGGACAACCATAATTGGTAATTGTAAGTCAATTTGCTTCTTCCAGGCCACTGAGTTAGCCTGGAATTGGACAGGCTCTCCCCTGCCAGTACAGGTAAGCTGGCGGAGGGTGGGGAGTTGCTGAATCCACTTTACAAAAACTTGCCAGAAAAATGGCCCCACAATCCCAACCCAGGATCTTTTGTGGATTCAATCCCCTCAACTCCTATAACCTCAATCAGTAGCCAAAATCTTCTTTTCATATGAGGGACAAATAAAATCCCCACATTCAAAAATACAGTTCACAGTCCTTCAACAATATAGGAGAGTTCTTCTGGAGTGAGCTTTGGAAATGCTCACCCACACACACACAGCCAGCACAAGTCCCAAAACACAATGCAGAAAAAAACACAAGGAGAAACTTAGCTTTCCTCCATGGGAATTTCCTCAGGCTCCCAGGTAAGATCCATAGGTTCCTCAGTCTGTAGACCATCAAGCAGACTTGGCAGAGACGGCTCATCCAGGTCTCTCATCTCAACCTCATTCTCGGTTTGGAACCTGGAAGCACCTGGCCATAAGTCTCCTTCCAGAGCTGGATCCAGACTGACTTTACTCAGCTTGCTCTGCTGTATTTGTCCAGCCTTCAGAGAGCCACGCCCTACTCTGTATGGGGGTTGGGCAGCCTGGTTCTGAGCTTTCAGCTGTTTTTCTATTAGCCTAAGCAGATGGGGGCTGGGCTGGATAGGAGCTTGTCTCCTATGGGAAGTTTTAACAGGAGCAACTCTAGGTTTAGAGAACCTTATGCTCTCTTCTGGTTTCCCCCCCCCCCCCTCCCAGACCTCTTGTTCTAGGGCGCCCTTGCCAATGACAGAGTTCTGGGAACTGTTTGTAGGAGAGCTACTGCAGTTAGGGGTTTTTGTCCCTTCTCTGGCACAAACCTCACTCTGGTGCCGGGTTTGTGACAAATGCCTACAAGACCCAGTTTTACAATTGCTATGCAATTTGCTGGCTCACTCTGTAGCACAATGGCTAAACCTATACCCTTCTATCCTAATGTTGCTGGTTCTTTTCCCAGTGACTCTGTCTGATGGAAGGGAAATAAATAAAAGCATTAAACAGATCCAACTCCTAGTATCACAATTATAATGAAAAACAGCATAAAATTGCCATTCTAATAACATAATAATAAAATATTATAACATTAAGGACATTGTTTGGACGTCTAAGGGCTCCTTTTACTAAGGTGCGCTAGAGTTTTTAGTACACGCTGAAGATTAGTGCGCACAAACCCTGCGCTAAATGAAAAATACTAACGCAAGCTCTATGGAGGCGTTAATGTTTAGCGCGCGCTAAGTGCGCACTAAAACTGCTAGCACACCTTAGTAAAAGGAGCCCTAAATCTCACCTAAAACCTGATTCTCTAAAGGACGCCTAAAAAGTTAGATGCCTAAACAGTGCTGAACTCTGCCGAGCGCAATTCTACAAAGGACGCCTAACTTAGGTACCTAAACAGCACCTAGCTTTAGACACATTTTGCATAATCAGTGCCAAAAAGTCTAAAATTTAGCTTGATATTTGCTTATTCCATTTGGTTGTGAAAGCAATAATATCCCTTCATAATATGGCATTGGCTGTTTCCAGAATAAGCAAGTATTAGTTGCATGTTCTCTATTCTGAGTACAATAATCCTGCCATCTCTGGATAAGATACTGTTGAAAGTTCAAGTCTTTGTGTAGATAAGCTGGAAACTTCCACTGCAGCTTCCCTTCCAGTCCGTGCCCCAAAGCTTCCAAATTTAACCAAATCACAGTATGGTAGAGCAGGCTATCTTTGAAAACATTCATAGCTACAAAAAGGTAATCATTTCTGGACATTGTATTACATGCTTCAGATATTTATGTACTATATAATCTTTCTCAAAAGAATGCTGGACTCGATAAGTGTCTATCAAACTGAACCTGCATTCTGCATCCACAGGTCATTATCAGATCTCATCTGCTTCTCATGGGAGTCTGTGGATTCATGATATAATTAAAATTTCTAACCAAAATTATAGCTAATCCCAGAAAACTGAGCAAGAAGTGAAAGTATAAATTGGAAAAAGGGTCTTGGATTATTCATTAGAGCAGTGTCTCTCAAACATTTTTAGCTCCGGCACACTACATGTAGCAAATGTTTTTCATGACATACTAAATGGAGCAAATGTTTTTCGTGGCACATAATTGAAATGATAAAATTGCAAAACTAACAAAAAATTAAATTTGAGAGTTATTTATTTAAAGTTCTTTAAGCTATGTATGGGTAATTGTAACAATGGTGAGGCTAAAGTAGATAGAATAGAATTGCTAGTCAATGTAATGGATGTGCTTGTTTTTGAGTGCAAATTAACTCAAAATGCTGCTTGATAGTCCAATAATATGCATTTCATCATCACTATCTGCAGTCGTTCTCTGTATTTTAAATTTAATTTCTGTCAGAGCTGAAAATCCACGTTTGCACAGATAAGATCCAAACTGTAACAAGGCCTTGATTACTTTGTTGCTCAAGTTAGGATAACTACTGTATTTAAAAAAAAAAAAAAAATTACTTACAATTAGTTTTCAAGGACCAATCACATCAAAGAATGATGCTTGTTTGAGTGGTTGTATCCTTACAACTCACAACATTAACAGACTCTTGTCATCTGTTCTAGTGTATACTTATGAAGGGAATAAAAAAAAATAAAGTAGGGGGGGGCGCTAGCGAGCTCAACTGGGAATGGCTGCATAAGGATTGAGCTCTGCCACCCATTCCTAATAAGAATTGATACCGGCTGTAAAAGCTGCTATTCAGACCTATGAATTACCCTCGGTGTGAGTGAGATCATGGCCTCCAACAAAACAGGGAAACGGAAGAGCACCGAGCCGATCTCGCTCCAAAAAGTGACATCTAATAAAAGTGAGGCGGAGACAGAGGCCTTGCATGCTGTCATGGAGGAGCTCAAATCTATGAGAGAATTACTGCAGACCTCTGTCCAGAACACGGAAGATCTGAAGTCTGATCTTACTTCGCTATCGACTGAAATGGCTGTGTTTCGATCCCATGTCGATATTGCTGAACGAGTGGAGACGAACGGTATGAATATTAAAGCCCTGCAACACCAGCTAAAAAAGATGGCGATCCTCGAGAAGGAGCTTGAAGACGCTCAGAACAGATCGCATCGCAATAACTTCCGGATACTGGGGATTCCGGAAGGCCGGGAGGGCCGAGATATTATTGCCTTTTTACAACTGTCACTGCCAAAAATTTTTGACTTAGAATTCAAGAACGAGCTAGAAATAGACCGGACCCATCGAGTGCCTTCACACATGCTGGATACCAGTGCGTGCTAACCTCGACCCATTGTAGTGAGGCTCTTACGTTATAGGCAAGTGATGGACATCATGCAATAGGCCAAACTTAAACATCCACTGAAGTTTGATGGATCGTCGCTGCTGATTGTACCTGATCTGGCCAAGCAGATGGTTAAACGCTGTAAAGCTTTACTAGACTACCGACCTCGGCTCAAGGCTATCGGCGCCAAGTTTGGCCTGCTATATCCTGCCATGATGCGGATTACTTACAACAATATTACAAAGAACTTTACTAATCCGCTAGAACTAGCGGAATATCTTGAGCGTGCAGCACCTAGCTCAATTGATGCGACCTGATTCCCTAGTGCCTGACCTCTGGCTGTAGCAGCATTGCGGCACTGGCTGACTTGCCTGTGTATACAAATAGTCATATGGTTTGTTTTTTTCCATATGCTATATGACTGCTGTTTCATTACAATATTTTTCATGTTCCATCATTATTATACTTGTTTCACCGAGCACCTGTGTTCTGTTCACTGCTATGCACTTGCTGGTATATTGCTGCGATCTGTTTTCTCTTGTACAATGACTATTAAGCTTGTTATAACTATTAGTTCTTAACTTGTTCTTTCCTGCTTGATATTCTGATTTATGCTACACCTGTTATCATATACATTTTATTGCAGCTTTTAATTGAGTGTTATTGGTTGGTGGGTTTTCCTCATTGCAGCCCTTGTGGGCTCACTATCCCATGGTTCTGTTTTTTTGTGCTCCATCCGTCCCTGCTTTTCTCCTTGACTCTTCAACTGAGTTTCTCTCTGTTACACTCCTAGCAGTATGTACCTACGTTGTCTTCCTGGGTGTCTACAATTTCCAACTATGGCATTCAGAGCTGCTTTCTGTTGTTTGTTTTTTTTACTTCTTTTCTTGCAGGTATTGCTATATTACTATTTCGCCAACGGGACATTGTGTTCTCTATATATCACGATTATAATATTTCTAATTTATATCAGCTGATGGTATTTGTCTTGTTTCACCACAATGATTAACATCTGCTCTCTTAATGTAAAAGGTCTAAATAATCCGCTAAAAAAACAGAAGATCTGGGACTATGTTAACAGTTTACAACCTGACAGTTTGTTCCTGCAGGAATCCCACTTGTCTGTGGCTGATTCTGTGAAACATTGCTTTTCTTGGGCCTTACCAGTCTTATACTCTCCTGCCATTGATAAACATAACGGCATACTTACCTTTCTCAGGAAATGTTCGTATATTGATCTTATTGACCACTGTACGGATACCCAGGGTCGTTGGATTAATGCTACTATCAAACTTATAGGTAAGCTGATTACCTGTGTGAACGGGTATGGTCCTAATACTGATGACCCAAGTTTCATTGATGACCTCTCTGACCAACTGGCATCATCTGCTGATCATCTTATTCTGATGGGAGGCGATTTTAATATGATCCTTGACCCTATCCTGAACCGGAAATCACATGCAGTATACAAAAAATCAAGATCCTGGCACAAACTCAAAGGTATGATCCTTCAATTTCACCTAGTTGATCCATGGCGATTACAACACCCCCAAGCCAGTGACTTTTCTTTTTTCTCTGCCCCCCACGCCACCTATTCGCGCATTGATTTCTTTCTTCTCAGTGCGGCCCTGTCAACCTTTATCTTGTCCTCCACCATAAGAGAAATAGCTATCTCCGATCACGGCGCGGTGACCCTCCAACTAAGTAGCCTCCATACAGTTACCACCCAGAGACGTTAGAGATTTAACAATTCCTTACTTACTGAACCTGAATTTGATACTCATATTAATACAGCCATTGAGGACTTCTTCTTCAACAACAAACCCTCAGACACGGATTGGGTGATCTTGTGGGATACGTTCAAAGCGTATATCAGAGGCAAGATCATTTCCCATGCAGCTTACCTTAAAAAGTTGAAGAGAGATGAACTTCAAACACTGGAAGTTGAAATTAAGCACACCGAACAGCAATATATCTAATCTTCTAGTGACTTTTCTCTATTAACTAAGCTTTGCTCTCTCCGTGTGCAACACAGTATATTATCTAGTCAGCTAGCCAATAACCATTTACTGCTGAAGAACGCCACATATTATATGGAAAATAATAAGTGTGGTCACACTTTGGCCCAGTATCTTAAAAGCAAACCGACTAAGATCTATGTAGCGGCATTAACTGACGAAGCTGGGCTCAATATTACAAACTCTAGTGGAACTGTTGCTCGTTTCCAACACTTTTACCAGTCTCTATATTCTTCCGAAATTGAGGATGTGGAGACTACGCCTGCATTTTTACAAGATCTTCCTCAGGTGCTGTTCCCAGAATTTCATAGAGACGCTCTCGACCATCCTATACAAATGAGTGAAATATCCTTGGCTGTCTCCGCTATTGCTAAACATAAGGTCCCTGGGCCCGACGGCATCTCTTCTGAATTTTATCATTGTTTACTCCCTCGACTACTCCCATATATGTATGCCTTCTTCAATTGTCTGATCAATGAGGGTCGAGGTCGAGGCACTTTCACAGAAGCTACTATCATTGTACTTCCCAAGGAGAGGAAGGATGCCACAGATGTCAAGAATTATCGGCCACTCTCGTTGATTAACACCGATGTCAAGATCTTCGCAAAGCTGGTTGCAATGAGATTACAACCTATCCTGGGAAATCTTATTGCCCCTGATCAGACGGGCTTTATATCCGGTAGATTATTGTCTGATAACACGAGACTGATCTCTAATGTTATGCATGGAGCTCAGCTTTCACACCGACCTTTATTGGCAATCAGTCTTGATGCGGAAAAGGCTTTCAACTGCAAAGAATGGTCATATATCTTCCAAGTATTAAATTGGTATGGATTTCCCCATTATTTCATTTCACTCATTCGAGTTCTTTATTCCAACCCTACTACTAATATATTTGTCAACGATATGTACTCGTCTACTTTCCAACCTAAACGTGGGACTAGGCAGGGCTGTCCTCTGTCCCCTCTCCTCTTTAACATTGCACTGGAACCCCTCTTAATTGCTCTTCAAGCCAACGTTAACATCTCTGGATATAAAATGGGTTCCTATGAATTCAAAATCTCAGCCTATGCAGACGATGTTCTGATCTATGCCTCTCCGCCATCTCTCCCACACATTTTAAAAGTGATTCACAATTATTCTAAGATATCTGGCTATAAACTCAACCTCTCCAAGTCTGAAAAAATGTCCTTAAATTGCCCAGAAGCATATACCAAAGTGCTGAAGCTGGGATTTCATTGGGCGAGTGAGAAGATAAAATACCTAGGTGTATATTTTGGTCCTTCTATTGAGAATACGCTGACCCTTAACTCAGATTATATCCTTCAAAAGACCAAAGCTCTATTAATGTGTTGGTCCCCGCTAAAGTTATCTTGGTGGGGTCGCCTTGACACAATAAAAATGATGGTTTTGCCGGTCATTATGTATGTTCTTAGTATGCTTCCGTGCTTACTACCTAAGTCCTTCTATAAGAAAATTGAGACTCTCTACTCACTGACTTTTTATGGAATCACAAGAATCCTCGTATTAGTTTACAGAAGCTTAAATGTGTGAAACAGGATGGTGGTGTCTCCTTCCCAAGCATCTATGACTATTATATATCTTTCCTACTAACACAGGCAATCAAATGGAATTACGACCTGGAAGTTTCCCAATCACCTCCTTGGCTACTCCTTGGAAACTGCCTCCAGCTCAATGCCCCTGAAATACCTACATGCTATGAGCAAATCCGTGCCGATGGTATCGAACCCCATTATGCTTGCTACTATTTCGGCAATACACGAGGTAGATTCCTTCTCAGAAGTCAAATGGGGATCCTCCTCACTAGTTCCCTTGTGGAATAATCCCAAAATTTGGATACAAAACAATCTAGTGTCCTGGAAAGTTTGGCAAAATCATAATCTCTGGGTTGTAGGTCAACTGTTTGATGATCGTGAGTGGTACACTTTTGCTGATCTTTGTAGGAAGTTTAACCTTCCTCCATCCCAGTTTTTTCAATGGCTTCAACTTACCCATGCCATAAAAAAGGATTTTCTGCCATCTTCTCCATGTCATGGATATCCAACCTACTTATCTATCTGCGACAAATTACTGCTTCAGCGTCACGAAGCTTCTCGATGGTACAAATTACTTCAATGCCATAAATTCAAACCTGAAAAAGGCTTGCGAGACTTTTGGAATACAGAGGTAGATATGTCTATTGAAGATGACTGCTGGTCTTCTATTTGGTCTAACATCCATAAGTCCTTTCACTCCTCATCATTGATTCATTCAGCTTTTTTCACACTACATAAAGCATTTTGGACTCCGGTCCGAGTTGCTAAGCTGGGTCCTCCTCACTCAAACCTCTGCTGGTCATGTAACAGTATGCCTGGTTCACTTAGGCATATGCTGTTCGATTGCCCATTGTTCAAGACATTCTGAAACCAAATGTGGGCAACCATCGAAGACATAATTTCCATCAAGCAGCCTTTAATATTATGCCATAGTCATATTTGGCGCAGTGGTGATTTCTCGCCCTCTTTCTGAACCGGTATCGCTGCTACTGAATGGTTTATTGACTATGGCAATCAGAGTGATTCTACTAAATTGGAAGAACTTATCTGCTGCTACACATTCCATCTGGTGGTCTTATATTACCGTTACTATAAAATATGAACGGATATTTGCTGAGAAATATGGCTCTCTGAGAAAATTCCATGATATATAGGATTTGGTCTCAGACTTTTGTGCATCTTGAGGTCGCTATTGATTTTGGGATACTCATGCCTTTATAAATATTGTACAATGTCCTGATCTCTCTATACTTGTGCTACCTGCTCTTTTGCATGCTGTTTACTATGTATAATGGTGGATGCTTTTTCTATACTTTCTGTATCTTACTGCTATTGATTGTGGAGTTATTGCTGACTGCTTTACTGTTTTGATATTTGACGGACATTGGCACATTTGTATGTACTTCTCTTACTGTTATTCACTTACTGTTGTTGTTCTGATCTGTTTATATACTAATAAACATATTGAACTTAAAAAAAAAAAATTAAAGTAAAATTCTGGAATTTCTCATGGCATACCCAGAATCTCTTCATGGCACACCACAGTTTGAGGGACACTACATTAGAGCAGTGGTTCCCAAACCCTGTCCTGGGGGACCCCCAGCCCGTCGGGTTTTCAAGATATCCCTAATGAATATGCATGAGAGAGATTTGCATACCTATCACTTCCATTATATGCAAATCTCTCTCATGCATATTCATTAGGGATATCTTGAAAACCCGACTGGCTGGGGGTCCCCCAGGACAGGTTTTGGGAACCACTGCATTAGAGCATACATCAGGGGTGTCCAATCTGTGGCCCTGTGAAGTATTTTGTGCAGCCCTGGTCGAGGGCAATGCAGTGTTTTTCTCTGCTGCCCCTGAGTTTTTACCGTCTTGCCAGCTCCCTCCTCTGTCTTGCTGCAGCGTTTGCACACCCCTGGCATACATTGAGGCAATAGGTCTTCCCTTCATAAACTACCTGCTATTGGGCTGGATATTGCAAGGCAAATCTCAGGTTAATTTTCAGACAGATGCTTATAGCAGGCGACATATCCTCTAGGTAGATTGGCTACCCTAAAGGAGTGATCTTGGAATAGCAGTACTATAGTATTTTGGTAATGAAGGTCTTTCTGTGTACAATAATTTTGTACTAACTGCTCCTTATGGGTAAAATTTAAGATCTGTGGAATGACTATTCAGAGTCTCAAGGATCATTCCTGATGAGCCTTCTCATTTCACAGTGGGCCAATCACTGCCGATTTTAGCAGTTCATTAGTGAGACACTTTTCCAGGAAACCTACTAGCTCCCTGTCTTTTAATGTTTCTGTCAGGCCAACAAGCTGAACATTATTCCTCTTTGATTGATTCTCCAAATTCTCCAGCTTGTCCTCAAAGCCAACTATCAGACTGAGTAAGTGGTTCATTTCTGCTAAGGTCTCCCATGTGCTATTCAAGTTCATATTTTCTACCGTTAAATTCTGCAGCTGACTGTTTCAGTGATTTTAAGTGCTCACTAAACCCATTTTTGAAGACAGTTATATTTATTAATTTAAAAACTACATATAGATATATATTATAAGACACATACAAAGGGGGCAGGTCCTGGTTCTGGTTTGGGTTGCCTTGCAAAATTAATTTCCTTTAATTCATTAATTAGATTTCTAAACTGCATCTTATGGTAAGTTTAAGTGGTATACATATGTACATTACAGTCAATATTCACTTTTGGCAGTCAGCATTTTTTATGCATTGACTGTCACCAGCTAAATTAGACCCAGATATTCAATGCTGGGTCATGTTCAGGCACCAGCACTGAATATCTAGGCACCAGCACTGAATATCTAGTTTTGACTAGACTGATCCTGGCTGCCAGGACATATGCGGATACCGACCAGTATTCATTTGGAACCTGCTGGATTTCCTCAAGAAGAACAGTGCCCCCCCTTCCTTTTTTTCCCTCCTCACCCCTGAGCTTAACCTTCCATTCTCTGGTGGTCAAATAGTCTTCAGGACAGGAGTAATGCCCTGTTGCTCCTGCCCAAGCCAGCTCCAGCATCAAGTCAGTCACCATAACCTGTAATGGCAATCTTACCATGGGGTGGTAGTACCATGAGATTGTTGCTAGAGGTCATCATGGCAGCCATAGGGCACACTCCCACAATAGTGGCAGAGCACAATATTTCTGCTGCTGTTGTGGGTTTGTGCCCTATTTGTGTAGTACGGGGCGGAGGTGCCAGATCAGTGATTTTGTCAGCTATATACTGTTTTTTCTTTGCCTGCTTTATTGGCTCCTGGTGGAACTGTGTCTCAGTAACCCTTTTCCTTGGGGAATGTAGAACCTCCTTTTGGATTTACAGCACTAGTTTTGTGCATAACTGAGGAGCAGTGTTAGAGCATTGAAGTACTGTATTATTATAAGTGGTGTTTTTTGACCAATAAAGCCCAACTGAGGTTTTTTCTCCACTTCTTTTTCTTTCAATTTGCTTTCTTTGCTCTGTTAGGTATGCTTGACCTGTGTGCTTGGATGGATGGATGGTTTACTTAGGTGTGTATTTAGAGTATGAGCTTATTTATCTAGTGATTTCAACTACCCCAAATCTTTTTGGAGAACAAGTAACAAGTCATTCGGTGAAGCTGTGGAGCTTGTTGTTTTTGCCGGTTTATGTTGTTTTCTGTGGAAGATTCCTGAAGAAGTCAGGTCGGCGAAACATGGATGGCCCTGTTGGATCTTCATGTCTAGATTTTGAGTCAGAAAAAAACATGGCTGAAAGAAACGCCACAGGACAGAACCGTTGGATTTATAATGGATATCAATAAGAGCTAAGTGACATTTCATTGGATATTTATTATTTTTTTGGCCCATGAAGCCCATCTGAGACCTTTTTTCTACCAATTTTACTATTGTGGGTCTTGGGTTGAGAGTAGATTTCTGTGAAAAATGTGTAGGGCGAAGTAGTGCTCATTAGTTGGTGAATAGATTCCTGTTTTTGATATAAGTAAGATTTTTTTCTGAGAAGTGATTTCAATTACCCCTTTATACTTAGGAGAAAGAGTAAGTTTCAACCACCTAGTTTTTACTAATCTCTTACTCAAAATAACAAACAGAAGTCTATAGCCAATCAGAGTGTACTGCTATATCATTTAAGTTTCAGAAGAAAAATCCACTGGGTGGGAAAAAAAAGGCCTCCATTTGGTTTCATAGGCCACAAAAAAAATTCCCAAACCCCACTGGTCTTGATCTCATATGTATCATATATTTCAATTCTAAATAAATACTTCAGTCCTAAATCTTATTCTTTCAACTGAAATTAAACACAACACTCTGCAGGCAGTCACTTCATAAAGAAGCACAGCAGTCAAGAAAAGACAAAAAAGTTACTTAGCTTGCTCTGATTCTCCTCTGTGCTCCAACGGACCTTTCACAAACACTTCCAGTGATGTCCACTATATCTAAACTGCGGAATCCAGCACAGAGATCTCACAGGGTCATCCTTGTTTTGCCATACTGGCTTTTTCAGGAATCTTCTGCCATCCGATCCAGCACAGAGCAGCAAGGAACTTCAACAGCTGAGTGACACCCAGCCACTGGCAAAGCAGAAGAAATACTTCCTGTAATACTAAGCTCCTCCTCTTCAGCTCAAACCACCAATTGGGACTCCCTCTTCTACTGACTTCACACAGCTCCTCTGCATGCTTTTAATAAAAATGCCGCCCACTCATTGTGGGCACTTATACCTTGTGGAGACACCGTGTCAAGTTTGTATATCCTTATTCACTTCAACTTTCAAATGTTCAATTAGTCATTCACATCCTTGTCTTAATGGATATAACCACACTTCATTCAAAGTAAAGCACTTATTTGAAGAAACTTAATACATGCAGCACTTATCTTGGCAAACTTGATGATCCCTTATTTGTCCCTTCCATAATTCCTAGCTGAAGCTGCTTTGAACACTAATTTTTTCAAAGTAAATGCTTAAGACTGACAAGGATGTGATTGACTAATTGAACGTTTGAAAGCTGATCAAGTGAACTAATATTTATAAATTTAAGAAGATTGGAATGCAAATAAAGTATCTATTATTTAGGATTATGACAGTTGTTTTATGACTGTATATCATTTGATAGGAGGGTTTTTTTAATGACTTATGATTGATTTGAGTTGGGTATTGAAGTACTGCAGAATGCTTGTCATTGGCGCAGGCTGTCCCACTCACTAAGGTCTTTATTCCTCCTATGTAGACTGACTATTGAATATACCAATATAACTTTGCACAGATAACTTGCTTATCTAATCTAATCCTTGTTCTTATATAATCACATCTTCCCTATAAGAAATAGAGCTTGAAATGGTTTACAAAATGAAACAAGTTACAGACAAGATACTGGAATGAACTTTAGAAAAAACAAAGTTCAAGTATCATAAGATTTCTGGAATAAAAAAAGTCTTGACATATTTACAGAACGAGCAATTGGAAGCAATATTTTGAATATATTTGGGTAAATCATTCCAAAGAAAAGCAGCTCTATAAGATAAAGGAATACTCTAGTAATTTCTTAAAGCAAATGGATTTGAAAGATGGAGACAGCAGCATATAACTACGGCTGTATCTGTGAGCCAATTTTCCAGACAAAATTAAACCAAAGAGGAAATTGACTCTAAAGTCACGCCATTAAATATTTTTTAAAAACACAGCATAGGCATTCAGAGTCAATTCTAAGCTTGAAGCGATAACCAGTGAAGTCTCCCCAAAGGTGGAGAGACATGATATCTAGGGCTTCTTTTACTAAGGTACAATAGCGGGTTTAGGGCGCACTTAGCACATGCTGGATTGCCGCACGCGCTAGACCATAACGCCAGCATTGATCTGCCATTAGTTCTAGCCGCGTAGTGCGGGTTTAGCTTGCGCTAAAATCCTGCTTGCGCTAAAAATGCTATTGCAGCTTAGTAAAAGGAGCCCCTAGTCTTTCCAAAAATCAAACTGTAATTTCTATAAATCAAGCTGTAATTTCTTGAGAGTACCTGCTCCTATTCTCCCATAAAGGGAGTTGCAGTAGTTAAATTGTGCCGAGATTATAAATTGGACTAAGGTAGCAAAGTGACTTGCATCAAACAGCAAGCTAAGAGATCGCAAGTAAATTATCATGGTATACTCACATATAGGGCAGTGCAAAAACCCAACCCATTGCCCCTCACCTGCTAAATTACTGAGCTGAAAGTGCTATCCCATAAAAATGACCTCAACTTTCATAGCAATCTCAATTTGGTATAAAACTGACACTAAACTCCCACAATCTGCTTGGACTCAATTCCTTTTTCTTCCAACACTACCCCAATGCTCTAATAAACTTGACACATGGGAAATACTTAGTCCCAACTGTTACCTAAAACTCAACAAGATCCAAGTCCTATCCCCAAAACAAAACACTTCTGATTTTGAGACAGTCCACAACATATCTCCAATCTCCTACCTTGCATGTACATTTCTCTTCTTCATCCCCATCCATCGGAAGGATCAATTGAATATCATCCACATATGAGTAAAATGAAAAGTCACAACTTCTGAGCACTGTTCCAAAATAACCCCTCTTTTACAAACGCATAGCGTGGGTTTTAGCGCTGACAGTGGCGGTAACTGCTCTGATGCTCATTGACTTCCTGCCCGATGCCGGCGCTAAAACCCACACTATGCATTCATAAAAAAGGGGGTTAGAGTTGAATTTGCAATCTGAGTATCATTTTTCTTCTCAGACTAAAACACATGCCTGAAAATTTCTCTTCCTGGTGTGGCTAAAAATACACATGTTTGGGGGAATACCATGCACAATTATAGCTGCACTGAGACATTCAGAGCTACCATCTTTGCATTTTTTAAATTATTCACTAGACACGTTGACCTTCTTTCCCAATTTTCAGACTTTTTCAGCTCATTGAACACATTTTGTATTAATAAAAATGTTAACATTCATTAGAACTTTTTAAATGCATACAAACTTTACTTGCATTAATTCATAGGTCAATGTGTGTTAAATTGATCATAAGCTAATTTTTTAAAAGAAATGCACATTAGTGAATATGCATCCCTAACAGCTGATTATCTAATAAAACCTCATTTTTAGAAAAGCCGGCAGTGTGGGCCAGTGTGGTAAATGCTCTGACGCCCTTAGGAATTGAATGAGCATCGGATTATTTGCCGAGAGGCACTTGGCTACACGGCTTTTTAAAAGGGGCCAAAATACCTTTTAGCAGTTTAAGTAGCTTAGAAAATTGACCACACATTTTGCTTTGTTTTCTGAAAAGCAAACTTTTGTGTTACATCAGGCATGTAGGCAAACAATCAAACAAAACATTAAATGCAGAGACTAAATTTATCTGAAGGCATATGCCACTTGAGGCAGGTCTCTTGTAATCTGAAATTTACATCCCTTTTCTTCATGTATTATAAAAAAAAAAAACCCCACACAGAGAAATAAATGTTTGATTTGTGCAGCAAAGAAATAATGATAGCAAATGGGGATTTTTATTTGTACTTTGGTGTGAATTGGCACAGGCATTATGATGAAGTTAAAATGCAGAGGTTAATTGAAAAATGAGATAAACAAAGCCCCTTGAAGGTCTCTGAATAATTTTGCCTCACAGCATTGACAGCCTACAGCCATCAGGCACCAAAGCCTACTCCCAGCTGCTGGAGATAAAAAAAAACCCCTAAAGTTAATTGTCTTTCTGTTCCTTCCACCTCATTTCAGCCCAATTATGACTGGGGAAAGTCATTCCGTCTAATTTGCATTAATGCACATGTATGAAAAAATAGCTTAGACAGTAAATTTGATCTTTTTGTAGTTTATTATGGACATATTAAAAAAAAAAAAATCCTCTGAGAGAGAATTGCTTTATACAATTCTTGGATAGGGATCTTGCTTTCAGCTGCAGTTCAATAGCTGTATTTCTTTTATTCAGATGAAATGATATGTCTTCAATGAAAGACCTTTAATCAGGGAACTGAATATGCAAGGACATGAGAGCTTCTCTTCCTTGAGTTCTGATAACCAGTTGTTAGAATTTCCTTCCATAAAGAAGAAAATATTTTGCAGAACCTCTGCTCTTTCTGCTTACACTTTACATGAATTAGCTTAGATGAAAAATCGTAAAATGCATACATTCTTTTCCTGTCTTGTGATATCACTGACATATAGTGAAACCAATGTAGGCTGCTTCAGAATGCATCTACAACTCTTACAGATGAAAGGTCTAAACGCTATGATAAACCCTTGCCTGCGGCTCTGGGTGCAGGAGTACTGACAGGTGATGATGATCCCAGTGAAGCTGCACATACTAGCAGACAGAATCTGATTATCTTTGAGAACCATCTTGTCATTTCTTTCAATTTACAACTCACTTCTTATATAGCTGGCACAATTAGTTTTCTTATGTTCTACTGTCAGTGTTCAAGTGTACAATAACTAGACTCATAGCCATTTAACATAATAAGTACAGAGATCTATGGACTGTTTATTTTTAATAGTCGGGGTTTATAATCCTCTTTCTCCTCATTTTTGACATGGTTCTGAGATTCTATTAAAAAAGTTGTGTCAGTTGTAGCATTATCTATCCAAATAGAATCTCAATTTGTTATAAAATCATAGCATGTTAGAGAGATACACGCACTTCCCCCCCCCTAGGATATCCATATATACAATGTCACATATAAAGAAGCTAATAAAAAATCCTCTATAAGAAAACCCTAAGCGTGCATGCGCACTTAGGGTTTTATGATTGCTGCCGCTGTGCTGTGTCCCTTCGTGCCGAATTCCATTTTCAAACACGGAGGCAGGGAACACGCTGGTGACTCTCCCCTCCCGCCCTCATTCACCAACTGCTGCCGACGCTGCTGCTCCACTTCAAAGCAGCCTGCTGAAGTTCGCAGCCGGCTGTAGCGAACCTCGCAGGCTGCTCTGCACCTCGGTAGCACGTTCCCTCTGACGTACGCGATCACATCAGAGGGAACGTGCTACCGAGGTGCAGAGTGGCCTGCGAGGTTCGCTACAGCCGGCCGGGATCCTCAGCAGGCTGCTTTAAAGAAGAGGAGGGCAGACACAAACGAACAGGAAGCCGCATGCTGGACAGGGGGAGCTGGGAAGAGGGACAGGGGGAGCAAGTAAGGAGAGCTGCTAGACAGGGGGAACAGGGACGAGGACGGGGGTGCAGGTAAGGAGTGCTGCTGGACAGGGGAAGCAGGGAAGAGGAACAGGGGGAGCAAGTAAGGAGTGCTGCTGGACAGGGGGAGCAGGGAAGAGATGCTGCTGGACAGGGGGAGCAGGGAAGAGGTTCTGCTGGACAGGAGGAGCAGTGAAGGGGTGCTGCTAGACAGGGGAGACATAAAACGAAGGGAGAAGGGCTGCACTGGACAGGGGGAGCAGGGAAGGGGTGGTGGTGGACAGCCGAGGAAAGAGAGAGACAGAAAGAAAGAAAGACAGACAGTAAGCAGCCAAGGAGAGAGAGAGAGAAAAAAAAAGAAAGAAAGACATACACACACATCTATTCTAGCACCCGTTAATGCAACAGGCTTAAAGACTAGTACTTTAATATTCAGAGGGATTCAGAGTACAAACAACAAAGGAACACAAAAAAAGCACAAAGGATCAGATTCTATAAACAGTGCCTAAGCACTTATAGAATCCCACCTAGCGGCACCAAGGCTTGCTTAGGCATCACTAGGTGTCCTAGAGGTAGATGTCTGTATATTAGGCCAGGTTTTACTGGGCCTTATTTACCGATGCCTAACTCGGATGCCTAGCAGCACCTAAAATCAACCATGCCTATTTTTTTTTTTTTTTAGTTCATTAATTTTATTGAATATTATAAGTAATAATATTCTTAACCCCTAGCTATGCCCACTTTTCAGGTAGACATTGTTAGGCATCAGAGGGCACCTCCACTTAGGCGTGATTAAACTCTTCACCTGCAGGAGGGATGCCCAATCCTCCTGCCAGCCACCGCCCGAACCCTTGCCGTACCGCCCAGCCCACTCCAGCCCCTAACCTTTTGGTGATGGCCGGGTCCTCCCTCCGTCTGGCTGGCAGGCCTGCATTCCTCTGAATGGCGGGTCTGCCCCTTCCCGGTGCATTGTGGCCTTAGGCACCTGGGCCAACTGGAATCTTAGGATATGTTAGTGTTTAGTGCACGCTAAATCTACGCGTGTGACACGTCTTTGTAAAAGGGGGCCTTAGTCCAGCAATTTTCCACTTTTTTTCATTCCGTATTTTTCCGACAGAATGAAAAAAGTGGAAAATCATTGGACTAGGTGTATAGCCCTTAATGGAGACTGCCCCAACTTTGTTGGTTAAGCTAAGAGCTTTTCATCAGCTTCTTGTATACATTAGCATGTAAGACAAGTCTATATACAGTAATTTGGCACTCATTAACTTCATGGGCTTCCTCTATATCAGCTTATTTTAGGGGATCACTGGCTGTGGGGAGGGGAGACATTCCATGAGCAGATTCATACTCTTATTTATTTACAGTGGCCACAGATTACAGAATTAAACAGGCCATGCAGGACCAGTACTATACAGTATAACAGTGATTTTTCTAATCCATATTGCCATATTATTCAGTAAAAATATCACCATTTGGCTTATTTCATCTTCTTCACAAAGATCCTTTTTAATATTCCTTTTAAACTCTGATTACCCTCCATTCTTTAGACACATCTGACTCATATTTTGTACAGCAATGGGAAGTATCTGTTTATGATTTGACACTGCCTAAATGCAACCCTGCTACAGCAGTCTCTGACTTGGCAACTGAAGCTGCAGCTCACAGCTGTGTGTATGTATGAGAGCTCATATATACAAACTGCTCAGAGACACCATGCATATCAATGTGCGAGAGTAGGAAGTAATCTTATGCCTGGCAATCAAAAGTGCAGGCAATAATTATAAAACCTTAGATTAGAAGGGATAAAAAGGGAGGGGAGAGGATGGGGGAGGTATTGATGGCAAAGTTAGAGGCAGGATCTCACATCTAGTTCAAGCGTACGCAACCACTGCTGCTCTTCCAAAGCTGACACAGTTGGTCTGATAATTATTGATGCCTTAACAATTAGCATTTAACTGAACCTTATTAGAACAACTAGGCAGATCTGTTGAACAGGACTTACGGTCTCAAGTAAACTCAGGAAAAACTAGATAAATCTAGAACATTTAGAATGGCAGATGAACTCAATGAGCTAAGCTGTAGCGCTCCTCATAAATATTTGACACATTATCTGATTAATAAGCTGCATTTCCTGAAACACCGCTACTTCCAAAAATCAAGACCTGGCCTGCTTCCAAAATATAGTCATCACCCTATCCACTCACCGCCTCCTGGACCCTGATTTATCTCAAGGGGTTTAAGGAGTGAAGAGGCAGGAGCAATCCCATTCACTACTGTCCGAGAGGCTATCCAGTTGTCAGCAAACATCTAAATTTGGATCTCTAGAATTTCTTTATAAGGACTATGGATGATGAAGCTGCACAGTTGTACCTTGCTTTTAGGATCACTTACCCATTCTTCTGTTAAACTGCGCTAGCAGTTTTTAGCGCAGAGAGCTGCGCTGAATGGCCCACGCTGCTCCTGACACTCATAGGAACTCTATGAGCCTCGGGAGCCACACGGGTTATTCAGCACGGCTCTCTGCGCTAAAAATTGCTAGCGCAGTTTAATAGAAGAGGGGTTAGAGTAATTTCTGATATTTGGAAATTAAAAAAGGTGCTTCTACTCTTATCGTTAATCCTGGATCCTAATTTGAGGACTAGTGTGTGATTAAGTTATGATGTTTATTTTTCTTCTAATATTTTGATTTATTTTCAGGTTTGAGAGTAAATAATAATATTATTATGTTTTCTTGATCTCACTTTCTGTACAAGATGATATGCTTGATAATAAATGTGTAAATTCTATAAATAAATAATAATTTTAAAAAAAGGGTGCTGAAGACAACTTTATTTGTAGAGGCTTTTTTTTTTTTAATGAAAAATGGTTTGTGCTAATCATGACTTATTTATTGTTGTATTGTCCTATAATTATAAATGTATTATGTGGACTGCTTAGGTGTAAGCAGGGTACAAGTTTTTAAATAAATAAATATTTCTGCATCTGGGGGAGTGGCTTCTGGAACTGTAGTATATATACATGTGAATGAGGAATAATCAGATAAATGGTACAACATATAAACACTATAATTTTTAGATTGCACAAAGGTATTAGTATGTTGCGAGGCAAACACTTGGTCAAAAATATTGCAAATAACAAAAGCCACAGGACTATCGGTGGTACAGTACATGTGGTACATTCACTCTTAGGGATGGAGAATACCTCTTTCACAGCCCGTGAGCAGTATTGAGAATGTGCTTCATTGGAGGGATCTCTCCAGGTTTTAGGTTCTTTTGACAAGGGAGGTAGAGCTGAAGATGAAAGGTAAAAAAAGAAGAAAAGACGATAATGTGGTTAAGATCATGACTCTTTTACTAACAACCTGTGAATATTAGTATATAGATATGATCCAGATACTGTAACAGTTGAGAGTGAGTGTTATAAAATTCATTTCAATTCAGAGATTGTCTGTAATGTTTATTCTTTGAAAGTGCTATGATTATTTCACTGAAGATATGCACACATTATCTGACAGTGCTAATGAAGTTTCCCCTACTGTTTTCCACAGGTTTCTTTCAAGATTTAAACTGTTTGCTTTAAAAGTGTTTAGAGAACTGTAAGAAAGTTCTAATTGAATTTTCTCAGAACTTGTCCCGGTTTGACATCCTTAAATAATAATAATAATAATAATCTGATCTCTTTTATGGAGGGAGCCCAACCCCTCCTACCCTGCGACCCCCCCCCCACCCCCCGACATGATCCGGGCCGGGGAGAAGCCCAACCACTCCTGCCCCAGTGACCCCCCTACTCCCCCCACTAAGATATGGGCAGGATGGATCCCAGGCCCTCCTGCCCATGATGAACACCTCCATGACTGAACCCAAACCCCCACCCGCCAACCCCATGACACCCCCCACCGACTCCGTGACACTAACCTCCACCCCCAACACCCTCGCTTACCTGAAAGAAGTTGGCTGGATGGACGGGTCCCAAGCCATATCTCCTGCAGCAATGGTGATCCCCCACCCATCTGAACCGCAACACTTCGGGGTAAGGATTGTGCTAGGGGAGATGGCTCATCTCTCCTGCCGCAATGCTCACCCCAAAGTGCTGCAGTTCGGGGGTGTTGGTGATCGCCATCATGGCAGGGGAGATGAGCCATCTCTCCTGCTGCGATCGTTGCTTGGGGGGGGGGATTCTGTAACCAGTGTTGTTTTTGATAGACACCGGTTACAGAATCCAGCTTTTAGGCAAAAGGACTGGCCCATCCTTCGCCTAAAAGCTCTTGTTTTGGGCATTTGGGACTTAAGCTTTTTTTTTGGTTGATTTCCCTGCTTCTACTTTTAGCGTTTAGGGCCTAGGCCGAAAGGCGAATTAGACGTTTTTTTTTATTATGCCCCTCATAGAATTTTGTATAGAGTTAACTATGTTGCAAAGACTTATATATGCTACTTAACCCCCCCCCCCACCCCTTTTACAAAATCATTGCACGTTTTTCAGTGCTGCCCACGGCGGTAACAACTCCAATGTGCATAGGAATTCTATGAGCATCTGAGCCGTTACCTCCGTGGTTGGTGTTAAAAACCATGCTATGGTTTTGTAAAATGGAGTGAAAGTTATCAAATTGTTATTAAATTATACAAGTGGAGGGCCATTTTTGGTAGCTTGTCCAAATCCTGATTTGGGACATTTCCCGCAAGATGACCAGATGTCAAGGCTGAAAAATGTCCATTTTCAAAACCGCTACATGTTAGGACATCCAACCTTAGGACATCCAACTTTGTTTGCCAAGTTCAAAACATCCAAGTTCATAATTTCCAAATTCAGACCATTGGATGTGGGAGGGTCCAGTATTTTAATGGACTGGCCACACAGACATCCCAACAGAACAGTGAGGCACCTTGGAGGGCACTGTTGTGAACTTCACATAAAGGGTGCCAGAAGTACATCTCACCATAACCCCCCTTATAATATTATACCAGGTTTTATATTTTGCCTGTATGATGAGCCCTCCAAAACTCCCCCAAAACCTACTGTACCCACCTGAATAGAGCTAGTGAAATGTAACATATGTACTCGCTCAATGCCTGTTGGATAGTTCGTCCATGCACAGCGCAGAACTCGGCCTTTAGTCGTGTGGCAGCCATGAGGTCAGAAACATGGATGCTTCATTGCAAGATTGCACCATTGAAGAATAACGTGCAATAGTGTACTTTCTTTGGGAAGAGGGAGTGAAACCTGTGGAAATTCATTGTTGGATATTGACTGAGTATGGACATAGCACCATGAATCAACGAAAGGTTTAAGAGTGGGTAAAAAGGTTTAAAGTGGGTAGAACAAGTAGAACTGATGAAGGTCATTCTGGTTGCCCATCAACATTGCGCACACATGAGCACCTTGACAGGGCAGGACACCTTGATTAGAGAAGACCAACAGATAATGATGTCTCAATTGGTTGCACATTTGGATATCAGCTATGGATCTGACTTTGCCATAATGCATGATGATTTGGGATACAGGAAAGTTTGTGCATAATGGGCTCCCAAATAGTTTATTAATTCACATAAGCAACAGTGTGTGGAGGTTGTGACACAGTTCTTGAGACACTATGAAGAAGATCTTGGTATTTTGGAGAGAATCGTCACTGGTGATGAGACATGGGACACATCATTGTGATCTGGAGAGCAAAAAACAAAGCATGATGAAGTAAAGGAAGCAGTGCTCACTTGGATTTGGGAGCAGTCAAAAAACATGGGGACTATGTGGAAAAGTGATATATTCAATTGCTCATAGTTATTTCTATTAAAGCCATTAAATGTATTTTGCTTTTACTTTAAGATTTAACCTCATATAAGTCCTTAATGTATTATATTGTATTGGAACTTGACGTCCTTGTTATTTTGTGGAAACCTTTGGTTCATTCCTACTCTGCAGGACTTTATATTGTATTGTAACATTTTGGAAGAAAACTTAAAAAAGAAAACAATCCAGAGAAAGATGGCAATATCTGGTATGCTTCTTAGAAGCAAACACTGTGTGGCTGAATAAAACTTACCTAGGAAGAAAGTAAAAAATAATTTCATTCTTGTCAGATCAAGGTCATTTTTAATAGGATGACAGGGCTAATGTTCCACTACACACCCTGCACCCCTCCCATTCTAGTTTGGACCTGATGAGAACATTTTCAAATAAGTTATTGTGCCTCTGGACAAATGGACAGATAAATGGATTGTGAGTGATGGATCTTACATGTTCCTTACATGAGTTGGATGAAACAAATATCATATAGCTCTCTTTGTACTCCTCCCCCTAAAAAGCAAATGCAATAACTTTATCAAGTCAATCAATGGCACAGCAAGAGCAATTGGCTAAATCAATATTAGATAAAGTGGAAGTCAAAACTTAGGCTGGCAGTGGCATGGGAAGAAAAATGTGCTGCAATTTGTTGCAAGTTATATATTGAAGGCTTCTTGAAACACAAAAGGCTTTCAATTGTTTCCTAAATATGAGCAAATTGGACTTTATTCTGAAAGATGCAGTGAGACAATTTCATACTATAGGTCTTGGCTATGGAAACTCTTGCGATTTAACAACTTTGAACAACTTTGTGTCATCTGCAAATTTAATTATCTCGCTAGTTATTTCCCGTTGTCGGCAGCCACCTTAAAAGTGGCCGCCATTTGCATGTTAATCATGCGATGGTGCCATTTATAGAATCATAACTTTCAAGGGTTTTCAAGGCCTACATTTACAGCATCTACCTTTGATGTGAATCATGCCTACGGAGGTGCTTTATGGTGCCTAACGCCAGTTCCGTCATTAGCCACGCCTACAGTTGCATTAGGCATCATAAAGCACCTCCGTACGTGTGATTCTGGTGCTACTGTTTTAGGTGCTGGTACGCACCTTGAAATTCATTTTTAAAAGTTCTTTTAAATGGCATTTTGCACTTAAGTGCCGGTAGGGCGCCTGCCAGCGCCTAAGTTAAGGCACCATTTATAGAATATGGACCTCTGTGAATAACATCCGATTAAAAATGGCAGCAACTAGTGGTTGGAAATAGAGACAAGAAAAGGCGCTTGCAGGAGAAGTGAAATATCATTGGCAGTGTCCTAAAATAAGACCCAGAAAACAGTTTACACTTCAGTAATTATCTGATAAAAACTAGCAAGCCCATCACTCTGAATGTTGAAGAAGAAGTCACATATTCTTGCTGACAGAACCAAAGGATGTAAAGGACAAGAATGACAGAAAGCACTGTCAATAAGTTTCCCCCCCCCCCCTCACTGAAACGTAACATGCAAGCTGTGTGCACATGGATAAGAACAATCAGCATTT
Organism: Geotrypetes seraphini; assembly: GCF_902459505.1. Classification (NCBI taxonomy): domain Eukaryota; kingdom Metazoa; phylum Chordata; class Amphibia; order Gymnophiona; family Dermophiidae; genus Geotrypetes; species Geotrypetes seraphini. The sequence continues at coordinate 410,342,861 of NC_047085.1, forward strand.
ATTGATTTTTTTTTTTTTTACACAGGAAGTTTGGTTGATACAAATTGATTTTTTATTTGATCCTATAAATACCTTTTATCCCAATCTGTTGGCAACTGCAAAAGTGTTTATAATGAAAGATGAAACATATTTAAATATATTCAGAATAAGCATTGTTTTTCTAGAGTGTTATGGCACTGGCAACACATTATTATAATTTACAGTCATACAGTGATATGAGGGGGTGCTGAAAAGTTCTCAGCTCAACCAAGAAGAGAATGATGTGGCTCAATCAATGATCTGAAACAATATCATAACATAGAATTTTGTTTCTGCAAATTGGCACTTAACGAAATAAGAACATACTCTTTTCAGCTACAGTGGCAAAATAACACTCAGAATTTAGGAAGTTGGTTGGTTGGGCTGAGAACTTTTCAGCACCTCCTTGCAAAAGAAGGTCAGCATCACAGCTACATAAGGGTCTGATTACTAAGGCTTCTTTTCCTTTCTGTATCTTGGGGGGGGGGGGGGGGAAGTTCACTAAATCAGATCCTTAAATGTTTTCGCTTGTTTTTAAATGAATTCAGTTGCAATAGACCGTCTCCTCTTCCTTGCCAGAGTCTTACTTTTACTTTGAAAAGAAGGGGAAAGTAAATCCTTGTATTTTTATCTGCTCACTTTTCTTCTCTCTCCCCCCCCCAAATAAAAATGCATTCGTGCTAAGGGCTTTTACAGTGCTTGTGCCTTCAGTGAGAAGGTTTATTTAGAAATTTAATTCTTGGAACAATCGGCACCAAGGAGCCAAAATAGCATCAGGATCAGAAGTACTAGTGTGAGTGCAGAGGAATCCTACGTTCTGACATTCAGTGGCCAAATTCCCTACTTGTTTGAGATGGGGAAATATAAAGCCAAGACCTGGATTTGTCCTCCTGAGTCAGGAGCTGCACCTGCTATGAAACGACAGACTTTCAATCTTTTGGGGCTCATCCCAGCAGCAAGAGCTGTGGGGGAGTTTGGCAGTGCCTGAGATGTTGGGCAGCAACATGGAGATAGTGTCGTTCAGTCTTCCTAGTCAACCGAACCCAGCACACGACATGGAAGTGCAGCGTATGGAATAGTAGCTTGTGGATCATGACCTGAATGCAGTGGCATACCTAGCATATGTGACACCCGGGCTCATCATTTTTTGACACCCCCCCCATCTATATGAAAAATATGATTTTTAGTAACAATCCACATATCACACATGAGTGTACCTAGGAAAAGGCATCTTAAACACTGCAGTGAGCACTAGAACACCAACACATACATTGTAAAACTAAACAAGCCAGACCCTGCATAGTCAATTTGATCCTGTATAGTCGATTCTATCAGAAAGCCATGTCCCTTTCATACACACAGACAGATACACCCTCGCCCAATATGGAATAATCACAAACTAAAATAGAACTATGTAGACAAAAAAAACTGAACTGCCAAGAAATCAGACTCTGCATACAATGCAACACCACAACACTACAAAAACAGTAATACATATAATATATGCAGAATATAAAGACAATAGATGTAAATTTGAAAAAACTGATACATAACAATCACCACTTTACAAATTAACAAATAAAAATAAAACAAATAATGAGAAATAAGAAAATACCATTTTATTGGACTAATCCCCGTAAGCTCGGTCCTCATCCCCACAAACCACCTGATTCCATCCACACAAGCCTTGAATTGTTTTATATTGAACTTATATTAAAGTATAAAAAGAAACAATATTCTGTACAATTGTCAATTTATAAATCAGCGTCTTCTCCCCACTCTCTCTTCCCCATTTCCCTTCAGCATCCTCAGCCCACTCTCTCTCCACTTTCCTTCAGCGCATGCACATAAAAACAAGCAAGTAATTTTATATCATTTTCATCCTATTCATTCATAGAAATTAAAGTCTAAATAATGCCAGTCACATAACAAAACATGATTTACAAAAATAATTCCCTGCACAGTCAAGCCTGCAAGGATTACTAGATGTCTTTCAGCAGCTCCCCTCCCTCTCTCCCCCTTACCTTTGTGGCCAAGTCAAAATGATCTACCAACAATACAATTTTAAACATAAAGCACACTGTATGCAGAGAAAATGTTAATTATCATTTATATTCTATGGGTTTTCAAAGAGGTCAAGGCAGATGACTTTATGCAATGTCACCTCAGTAACAACTATACAAAAATAGACAAATATACCCCCTCTCTTTTTATTAAACCGCGATAGTGTTTTTTAGCGTAGGGAGCTGCGCTGAATGCCCCACACTGCTCTTGACACTCATAGGCTCCCTGCGCTAAAAACTGCTATTGCAGTTTAGTAAAAGGGGGCCATAGTGCAAAATATAGACAGCATATATAAATTCTCAAAACGGACACATTTTGATCACTAAATTGAAAATAAAATCATTTTTCCTACCTTTATTTGGTAATTTCATCAGTCTCTGGTTGCACTTTATTCTTCTGACTGTGTATCCAATATTTCTTCCCTTCTTTCAGCCTCCTGTATGCTTCCTATCCTCCAGACCTCATTCCCTCCCCCAACTTTTTCTTTTTTTTACTGCCCCCTTCTTTCTTTCTCTCTCCCCATGCCCCTTTCTTTCTCTATGTTTGTCTTTCTCTCTCTCTCTCCGTGCCCCATTTCTTTCTTTCACCCTGCCCCCTTCTTTCTCTCTCCATACCCCCTTTCTTTCTGTCTGTCTTTCTCTCTCTCTCCGTGCCCCATTTCTTTCTTTCTTTCACCCTATCCCTTTCTTTCTTTCTCTCTCCCCATGTCCCCTTTCTTTCTGTTTGTCTTTCTCTCTCTCTCTCCGTGCCCCATTTCTTTCTTTCTTTCACACTGCTCCCTTCTTTCTTTCTCTCTCTATGCCCCCTTTCTTTCTCTATGTCTGTCTTTCTCTCTATCTCCCCATGCCCCATTTTTTTCTTTCTTTCTTTGTTTCACCCTGCCCCCTTTCTTTCTGGATCCCTGTCTCTCCCCCCTTTCTTTCTTTCTTTCTCCCTGCCCTCCCCCATGCCACTGCCATTGGGAAACATGCTGCTGCCACCGCCGCCGGGGAAAGGCTATCACTTGCCATCGGAAACAGGCCGGCGCCGAATTCGCCCTGCTTCTCTTCCCCGCAGGCCAACCAACTTTCACTGCCCGACATCAATTCTAACGTCGGAGAGGATGTTCCACGCCAGCCAGGCAGTGATTGGCTGGCCTAGAACGTCCTCTCCGACGTCAGAATTGACGTCGGACGGCTAGAGTTGGTCGGTTCGCGGTGAAGAGAAGCAGGGAGGGAGAACTCGGCGCTGGCTTGTTTCTGATGATGGCAGTGGCAGCCTTTACCCCGAAGGTAGCTTATTCCCCGGTGAGTGGCCAGCTGTGCACCCCTTGGGCTGTGCACCCGGGGCGGACCTCCCCCCCGTACCCCCCCTTTGGTACGCCACTGCCTGAATGCATTCAGGTGGTGTTCCTTGGTGCAGAGGGACTTCCCTATGCTATGTCCTCTCCAATTTTACAGAACTCCAGATATCCACCATTAGGGGAGAAGCTAGTGACTAGTAGTTTGAAAATTAGAAGAGCATGAACATCAGTCCACTGTGCATGAGATTTCCAAACCAGCTACAGTCACATTGGACACTCTCTGGAATGCCATGCAAGGGGTGAGTTATTCTCTTTTAAAGGTGGCTGATAAACTTGTGGAGGACAAAAGGTATTTTCTAAAATTTGGCTGGCCAGGCAATTGACACAACAGAGAATAAAATTGCCACCTTACAAGAAGTTAATGTAGCCATGGCTAAAGTAATAGAATTCTATCATAGGAAAATGGAATTTGTTGAAAATTAGTTAAGGAAGAACAATTTGGCTTGGATTCTATAAACGGCACTTTCTTAGGCGCCTAACTTGTTTAAAACACTATTAAAATAATAAGCTTTTAAGAGGAAAAATGTAAAGTGCTGGAATTGCGCCTACAGAGATGTTTTACGATGCCTAACACTACTGTAGACATGGCTAACACTGGAAGTAGCATTAGGCGTCGTAAAGCATCTATGTTGGAGCAATTCATATCAAAGGCAGGTGCTAGAAATGTAGACTTTGGAAACCCTAGCCTACATTTCCAGTGCCTATTTTACACGTGGCTGTGATTATGCAACCTGTGCTGGTACATGATTGACCCATGACCAGTGCCAGTTTTTGAGGCACTGGCCGATACCACCGCAGGTTGCAGAATCTGGCCCTTTGTGATTATTACATTTTCTAAAATCTTCTACTGTAGCAGCTATGGACATGGTTAGAAAATATTTTTTGGACATTTAGGGGATTGTCTCTCAACATCTACTGCCCCTGGAAAAAATTCAAGGGCTCATAATTATAACAAGAATGCCCAAAAACTGTTATAAGTCGGCGTTTGGATGTCCTAATCACAGGGAAGTCCAAGTGCCGATTTTTGAAGCTATTTTTCTGAATGTCTAGTGAGATGTTTAGCCCACTGTGTGTACAGAGTTCCAGGGTGTGTGTTGGGAATCATGTTATGGTCATGATTTGAATTGGCTTTGGGCATGCTTAACTTGGACATCTTGCACCAATAATCAAACCTTTCCCAAGATGTCCAGAATATAACTTAGATGTTTGGAGCTAGAACTGTTTAGAAGCATCTAAAGGTACCCAAACTGAGCAGACGACCACTGGATACATGAAGGTATGACCCTTCAAACTCCCCCCACTGCTCACTGACCCCCCCTCCCATCCCACAAAAATCTGAATGAAAGAGTACATACCTGTCTCTAGAACAGCAGCACTTGGTATGGGAAAGCCTAGTAGATCATCACACAGGTGTAGCCTGGTGGACGGGGTAGTGAACCATAGAGAGGAGGACCCAGGCCCATAAGCTACTCTAACCATTACATTTATGGTGGAAAGTGTGAACTCAAACAAACCAAAACAGTGGAGAAGATGTTGGAATGCAATTTTATTCAACAAATCATAAAATCTTGTGCAATGTCTTTTTCAAATCATAAAATCTTGTGTGATGGCTCGACATGTACATGTTTCGGCCTATGGCCTGCCTCAAGAGCCTACAATATATATATATATATATATATATATATATACACACACAAAACAGTAATCAAACAAATATATAAATATACATTTTAAACATACAGCATATCATACAAATGTGTAAATACATGAAGAGGATGCATATATAAAAAAATGATTAAAAACTTAATAAAACAATAGCAGAAAACAAAAAAGGAAATGACTCTACTTAACTTAACGCAAAGGTGATTCAAAAACACTGCTCATGCACATATCTCATGAGTGCTCAGAGAATAGGTTGTCTGAGAACAGACTGTGGGACAAGCCCGCACGGTGAAGCGTTTGAAGTAATCACCTCTAATCATAGCATGTGAAAAATAGTGTATAAATTTTTCATTGGTTTATCAATAAATGTGAAGATTCAAAAAAACCTTTAACTTATCTGAGAAATGAGCTGAACGGGACTTGGAACACGTTCTGGATTCTGACGCGTTTCGCCTGGGCTTTTTCAAAGAACCCGTACTAAACTAAACTAAACTAAACCTTGGGTTTATATACCGCACCATCTCCACGAATGCGGAGCTCGGCTCGGTTTACAGGAAGAAGGATGAGAGAGGAACTACAGTGGAGAGATTAAAGAGTTAGGTGTAAAGGGGGAAGGTGAGAGGCCTAAGAGGGGGGAAGTGTTACAGTTTTGAGAATAGCCAGGTTTTTAGGTGTTTGCGGAAGAGTTGGAGGGAGCTTGAGGTTCGGAGTGGGGAGGTGAGGTTATTCCAGATCTCAGTGATTCTAAAGGGGAGGGATGACCCAAGTTTGCCTGCATGGGAAATACCTTTTATGGAAGGGAAGGATAGTTTAAAAATTTGGGAGGATCTGGAGGAAGTAGGGGTTGGGGAGTTCCAGGATAGAGGGATAACGGCAGGAAGGATGCCATGTAGGATCTTGTAGGCCAGATACACACATTTGAAGTGGATTCTGGGGATTACTGGGAGCAAATGGAGCTTAGACAGGAGTGGTGAGATGTGATCAAATTTGCTTTTCGCGAAAACAAGCTTAGCTGTGGCGTTCTGAATCCGCTGAAGTCTGTGGAGGCTTTTCTTGGTTAGGCTGAGGTAGATAGAATTGGAATAATCCAATCTGGAGAGGATGATGGATTGTACTAGGACTGCGAAGTGTTTTTGGTGAAAATAGTGTCTGACTTTCCTTAGCATGTGAAGGCTGAAGAAGCATTTCTTCACCAGGGATTGGAGATGTTCGTTGAAGGATAGAGAAGAGTCTAAGGTGACACCCAGAACTTTGCTTGAGAACTCGAGCTGTAATGGGGGGCCGGAGGACAATGGGATGGAGGAAGGTAGATGGTCTAATTTTGGGCCGAGCCAAAGGAGTTTTGGTTTGGACTCGTTTAGTTTCATATGCATTGTGAATGCCCAGGATTGGAGGTTCTTTATGCATGAGGATATGTTCGTGGAGAGGTTAGTGAGGTTCGAGTCGGTCTCAAGGAGGACATCAGCGTAAGTGTAAAGAGTTTCAAGGGGGGATAGTTGGAGTAGTTTCAGGGAGGACATGTAAATGTTAAAGAGGATTGGGGAGAGGGGTGAGCCTTGTGGGACACCACAAGTCGGGGTCCAGGGGGAGGATGATGTGCCGCTCATGTTAACCATGTAAGAGCGGGAGCGCAAGAATTTGGAGAACCAATCAAGAACTATGAGCTAATGCCTATCTCGGAGAGTTGGAAAATTAAAATGTCGTGGTGGACAACGTCAAAAGCTGCGGAGAGGTCGAATTGTAGAAGGACAGCAAACTTGTTACGAGAATGCAGTTGCTGAACCTTAGAGATTAGAGAGGCCAATAGGGATTCAGTGCAGAAGTTGGGTCTGAAGCCATATTGGTAAGGTAAGAGGATGGAGAATCTTTCTAAGTAGGAAGAGAGCTGGGTAGATATGATAGACTCGAGCAGTTTGGTGAGGAGAGGGATATTTGCTATTGGACGGTAGTTGGATGGTATGGAGGGGTCTAGGTCAGCTTTTTTCAGTAAAGGGGTCAATGCGATGTGTCCCATTTCAGTGGAGAATAGGCCTGATAATAGGGCAGAATTTATGAGTTTGGTAAGAGATGTGATGGCCTGTGCAGGGATTTTCTCAAATAGGTAGGAGGGAAATGGGTCCAGGATGCAGTTGCATGATTTTAACTTGAGGCAGAGTTTAAGGGTCTGAGAATCAGATATGAGCTCGAAGACAGTCCAGGATCTGTCGGCAGGGATGGGGTTGAGAGCAGCTAGGGTGGGGTTGGGTTCGGGGGGCACCAGAGAATTGTAGGAGATTGCGGGAGGGAAGGAGCGCCTTAAGGTAGAGATCTTATCATTGAAGAATTTTGCTACCGGACTGCAGTGCTCAGATGTGGTTCTGCCGCACTCAGCTGCAAACGTCTTCACATTTGTATTATTGAGTTTTGAGTCACCTGCAAGGCACGCATACATGTTGTTGGGAACCCCCCAAAAATAATATTGTAGTAACCCAACCCTGCGAGTATCACAGTTTGAACAACTTTCTTAAAATCATACCTAGATAAGTATGATTGAAGATTATTTAATATTCACAATTTAAGTAAGTCACACGGAGTGGCATCTACAATGTAGGCATGCTTAGGCACTGTTTATAGAATCTGGCCCTAAGGGCCTTATTTTGTACCTGGGGCAATGGAGGATTAAGTGACTTGATCAAGGTGGGATTTGATCCCACAACCTCAGGGGTGATGAGACAGCAGCTCTACCACTAGGCCACTTTCAACTGCATTTCAAGTGGCAGCACAATTACAAAACAAATTACTGTACTGTATGTTTTTGATATGACAAGTGAAATTGTTGGATTGACCCCTTTTTATTTATTTATTTATTCATTTTTATAGCCTGTCCTCCCCAGGAGCCCAGAACGGGTTACAATAAAATAAAATTAGGTACTTAGAATTTCCCTATCTGTCCTAAAGGCTCACAATCTAGCTAAAGTACCTGAGTAAATAATTATTAAATAATAAAGAAATAACAAAATTCAAGAATGATGAGGGAAGAATACAATTCAAATAAGAAAAAAAGAGATTAAAATAATAAAATTAAAGTATATAAAAAAAACTCCCAAAGTCCCAAAGCAGTCCAAACAAGACATCAAGATCTCCAACAGGGGAACAAAGCTTTAAACAAACAGAAATAAACAAGTAAAAACAATGGGCTCAATAGGTGCTGATTTTTGGAGGAAATTTTATGAGATATCCTGTGACAGATTCCTGTGAAATGTTGTAAGAAAATATTGATGAAAGAAAATTTGTAAACTGTTTTGGGAACCTTTTCCTGAGAATATCTGTTGTAAAGTTTATTGAGAATTTGTATTTTTGTGATTTGAGATATAGGAAATTCTGGGGAGGGAAAAAGTATAGGGAACATCAATTATCTATATATTATTTTTAGCTTAGGAATTTTTAGGAAATTTTGGGGTTATTAGATTAGGATAGGGTTTTCCCTTATTGGTTTATTTAAGTCAGAGTAGTAGGTTGGTTCCAGCAAGAGAGAGTCTGCCAGCAAGAGATTCTGCTAGCAACAACACGCCTACGTGGTACCCCTACATAGCAAGAACATAAAGCCTCAAATACCCAAATCTGGGGAAAAAGAAGAACTTTACAGAGGGGAAGTAGAATTTCTTTGTTTAGATTTGATATACAGCATTTGTTTATTAAATTTTACTTCTATTTCAAATTTAGAGTCCTTAATGCTTCTTTATATTTATTTTATTATATGTTTAATAAATATTTTTATTCTAAAGTTATACCATATTATTATTATATTATTATTTTGTTTATGTAATTCACCCCTTCTCCTGGGGAAAGGTATCAATTTAATCCTCGGTGTTCACGAATACAAAACAAATCTTATTTCAAGAGGGATACCTTTTACCTCAGTCTGAGAAGGAGGGGGTTACATTAGGAAGGGGTCTTTAAACCCAGTAAGATTCTTTTACTAATTTGCCTTTATACGTATGTTTATTTTCCATGCACTAAGGCCATTTTTTTTTTTTACTGCAGCCAGAAAATGGCCATCTGCTAATGTTGCTATTAATGTATGGCTATTGCCAATTAGCACATAAACATTTACTGCCACCTATTTTGTAAGGCCTAGATTCACTAACCTCACAGATCCAATCTGATCCATGGGTGATCCAATCTGTGAGGTGGCCGCACGCCTGATTCACAACACGCCCACATGCAAATTAGGCCGATAGGAGGCACGCCCCAAACTGACCACATGGATCGCTGAGGAGCGATCCTGATGCATGCGCAGCCCATCTTCTTTGCCTGTAGATGGTCTGTGAATGCACTTTTTTCTCCGTGATTTTTATTTTTGATCTCGGTGCAATTTTTTAAAAACTTTTTTAATCGCCGTGGTTTTAACCTGCGGGTTTAAAGCGGGGCCGCACAGCAGCGTATTCTGAAACTTAACAGAACATGCCGTAATGCAGCCCCACTTTAACCTGTGGGTTAAAACCACAGAGTCAGGGCGGCAAGAGCAGGATAGTCAGGGGAGAGAGCAGGGTTTTTGTGCAAGCGACTGGTCCTCAGCAGTCCCTTGTTTTTGTATCGGCCAGCCCAGTCGGTGTGCCTGAAAATGTTTAGTGAATCGCTGCTGGCTACATTTGCATGTCATTTCCCCTCATTTGCATGCAAGGATCGGATTGAATCGGAGGTTGGTCGGCACCAAGGTTAGTGAATCGGGTCAGAGGAAAATTGAGTCAGTACACGATCGCATACACGATCAGTGGGCTTAGTGAATCTAGTCCTAAGTGTTTAGGGCTCAAGTGCAAATCTTGTGCTAAGCAGCATGCAGTAATGTGGCTGTGCTAACTAATTCATGCCGCTATGCCTACTCTCCTCTCCCAGACATGCACCCTCAGAGAAAAAAACAACAAAAATATTAGTGCATGGTTTGTGCACGCAGTGGCTTAGCAAGGGTGAGAGGTGCCCTTGCTAAGCCCTCGTTTCCGTCCCCCCGCTCCCCCTTGCCATGCACGCGCCCCCTTCCCTTCCCCCACACCTCTAGTTATTCACCACCACGAGTAAGAACTTCAACCTGCTCCTTGTGACCCCAGCGGCTCTCCCTCCAACGTCACTTCTTATGCACCGCATCCAGAAGTGACATCAGCGGGAGAACTGAAGCGGTCGTGAGGAACAACTAGAGGTATGGGGAAAGGAAGGAGGACGCACGCGTGGTGAGGGGAGGAGGAGGGAAGAGGCAGAGGAGGAGAAGGAGGGGAGGAGGGAAGAGGCGGAGGAGGGGAGGAGGGGAAGAGATGGAGGAGGTAGAGAGGAGGAGGGATGCCAGCGCCCCCACCAACATGGCACCCAGGGCACCCCTTCCCCTACTACACCACTATGTGCATGCACATTGGGATTTTACCATAGGATACCTTAGCATATCCCATGGTAAATCTAATCTAATCTAATCTAATCCAGTATTTCTGAGTCGCATTATATCTAAATAGGTTCACATTATAGCAGGTTGAGGAGAACAGCGTTATGAATAAAGTAATGGGGAAGGGAGGATTGAGGCTCCATGACTGTACTGGTAAACACTTGCGCATGGGATTTAGTGACATTAATACCCCCCGTCCTTTTTTACAAAACTGGGCAAGAGATTTTTAGTGCCAGCCAGTGTGCTGAATGTTCTGCGCTGCTCTGACGCTCATAGGAACTCTGATGACCGTTGGAATAGTGCAGAACATTCAGCGTGCTGACTGGCGCTAAGAACCCCTTGTTCGGTTTTGTATAAAAGGTGAGGGTAAGTATTTCAAGTTAGTTGTCTATGGTGTGTATGCTTTCAAAGAAGAGTTTTTAAATCATTATTATGGTTTTTTTTTCAGAATCTGTTGTAGAATGTGCTAGCAGTTATCGCCGTTTTGTAACAGGAGCTCAATGACAGCTAAAATAGTTACCATAAAAAAGGCAAAATAAAAAAAAGGAAGAAGGAAGGATGATATGGAGACTGGTTTGATTGTTTATGTCATTAGTAATAAGCGCTATGCTTATATTCAGTAATCTCTTGGGAGATAAGTGTGGGTAGGAAGCAATGACAGCAAGAAATTGTGAAACAGAAAATGAGAAGCAGATGAGTGGAAATTCCTTCCTAGCAATCTCCGTAAATGTTTTATGCATCTGGAATACGGGGAAACATTCGTTGCCTTGAGGAGCTCAGTGACATCACATCTGGTTTTTACTCAAAGAACTGTGAAGTGGTAATGAGAAAGCACAACCTGAACATATAAAGCAGGACAATTACGAGAGCATAATCATTGAAGGTTTTAATTTGAAAAAAAGACAGTGTTATGTTAGCATTTAAATATATTGTTGATAAGCTATGAGTATAACTTCTGTTCTATGACCATCATAACAAAGAACTAAAGCAATATTATTGGTTAGCGGCATCCATAAGAACATAAGGATTGCCGCTGCTGGTCAGACCAGTGGTCCATCGTGCCCAGCGGTCCGCTCCTGCGGCGGCCCTTAGGTCAAAGATCAGTGCCCTGACTGAATCTAGCCTTACCTGTGTACGTTCCGGTTCAGCAGGAACTTGTCTAACTTTGTTTTGAATCCCTAGAGAGTGTTTTCCCCTGTAACAGTCTCCGGAAGAGCGTTCCAGTTTTCTACCACTCTCTGGGTGAAGAAGAACTTCCTTACATTTGTACTGAATCTATTCCTTTTTAACTTTAGAGAGTGCCCTTTCGTTCTCCCTACCTTGGAGAGGGTGAACAACCTGTCCTTATCTACTAAGTCTATTCCCTTCATTATCTTGAATGTTTCGATGATGTCCCGTCTCAGTCTCCTCTTTTTAAAGGAGAAGAGGCCCAGGTTCTCTAATCTCTCACTGTACGGCACCTCCTCCAGCCCCTTAACCATTTTAGTCGCTCTTCTCTGGACCCTTTCGAGTAGTACTGTGTCCTTCTTCATGTACGGTGACTAGTGCTGGATGCAGTATTCCAGGTGAGGGCATACCGTGGCCCGGTACAGTGGCATGATAACCTTCTCAGATCTGTTCATGATCCCCCTTCTTAATCATTCCTAGCATTCTGTTTGCCCTTTTTGCCACAGCCACGCATTGCGCAAACAGCTTCATTGACTTTTCGACCAGTACTGCCAAGTCTCTGTCCTGGGGGGGTCTCTCTAAGTACTACACCAGACATCCTGTATTTGTGTATAAGATTTTTGTTACCGACATGCATCAACTTACATCTATTTATGTTAAACCTCATTTGCCATGTCACGGCCCATTTCTCTAGCGTGTTTATGTCACGTTGCAGTTCTTCACAATCCTCCTGCAGCATAGCCTTTTCTACGAGTGTAATATAGCTAGGACTTACTATTGATGTGGTATTTTGATTTGATTCATTTGTGTTTTAGTGAGCGCTACATTTTTAGCATACTATTTTGTTTTACATAGCGTGGTTATTTCATTTTTGTTTGTATTAAAATGAAATAAGGAGTGTGTGGCGCGGTGGTTGGAGCTACATCCTCAGCACCCTGGGGTTGTAGGTTCAAACCCCGCGCTGCTCCCTGTGACCCTGGGCAAGTCACTTAATCCTCCATAGCCCCAGGTACGTTAGATAGATTGTGAGCCCACTGGGACAGATAGGGAAAATGCTTGGGTACCTGATTGTAAAAACCGCTTAGATAACCTTGATAGGCGGTATATAAAAACCTAATAAACTTGAAACTTGAAATAGCATGCTGTGAACAATGTACGGATAGGGGGGAAAAAACCTAAAAAAATTCAAAATAAGAAAATGTCACCTTTCCCCTTATAATGAAAATGCCATGACTTGAATTCAGAGTTCAGTCCCTGGGCACAACCAATTTTAAATCTAATCAGAACCTCATATAATCCCTTTTTATTCTATGCCATATTAAAATTACATCATGTCAATGACTAAGAAGTTAAGGGTTCACTATTGCCTATTTACTGCAGTAAAAATGACATGCCACAGGGTACACTGAGGTGTCCCATAGTAATTTTACTATGTGCTACCTGCATGTTAAAAAAATTGGTTCAAGGGATATGTTTGGGGGTGGAGAGTGGGCAATATCTGCGCTAATTGGTTACGTATCTACATTGCCACACACTAACCGATAAGCAAAGGTGTAGCACAAGAGTCCCTACTACCAATACATGCTAATGAGAACACTAGTGCGTGACCATTATTGAACCCCCCCCCCAAAAAAAAAAAAATCAACCATTTTACTCTAACATGGCCTTAGCACATTGGAATGACCCCTTTAAGGTCACGCTAAGACCACTTGTTGCTACTCTTTAAGAACATAAGAATAGCCTTCATGGTCCATTCAGCCCAGTATCCCGTCTTCATGGAGGCCAATCCAAGTCACAAGTACCTGGCAAAAAGCCAAATAGTAGCAGCATTCTATGCCACCGATCCAGGGCAGGCAGTGGCTTCCCCCATGTCATGTTTGGTAAAAGGGCCCCTAAATGCTTAATGATTGAAGAACTTTAAAGAACTATGATACTTTGCAGGTTTCAGACATGCACAGTTTTGGGTCTGACAGAAAACTTCATTAATAATACCATGTTTCCCCGAAAATAAGCCCTAGCATCATTTTCGGGGTAGGTTTTAATATAAACCCTACCCCAAATATAAGCCCTAGTCCTGGGATTTGCCAGCAACTCTTCAACTCACCTCCCCCCTGCCGCCGCCGCAGCCCCCTCTGCGCAGCCGAACCCCTTGTCCATTGGGGGTTTCACATCAGTAATGTGGCAGAGTGTAATCCCTTACAAAGGCCAAGCAGACTGTTTAGAGTGCTGCCGGCCTGATGCTGCTTCGGTTGAAGGTAGGGCTAGCTTGCGGTTGGCGGGGAGGGAAGGATGGAGGGTCAGCAGGGGTTTGGCTGTGCGGTGGGTGGGGTGCTCAAAGGTTCTGCTGCAGAAGGGAGGGGAGGGAGGGAAGGATAGAAGATGGGCAAGGGTTATGCTGCATGAGGGATGGGAGGGAGGGAAAGAGAGAAGCTGGGCAAACTTCTGCTGCACAGAGGGATGGGAGAGAGGGAGGGGAGGAAAGGAAAGATGCTGAAAATGTGGGGAGAGAAAGGAAAGAGGAAGAATTGGGGTGAAGGAGAAGAAGGGAGAGATGATCATGTGCATAACCCGAAAATAAGACCTAGTGCCTTTTTTTGGGCCCCAAATGAAACACGGTACCTATATTTCTGTTATTTCTAGGAGAAGAACATGAGGTAAGAAATATGAGGTTCTAGGAATATAAAATGGGGAGAAAATAAAAAAAATTAGGATGATGAGGAACAGAAGCGCAAGAAGGTGGAGATAGAATTAAGGGAAATGGATCTGTTCTTCGTGTTTTTTCTTTGGCACAGGGCCTCCTCTCCATGATTTTCAGTAGCATTAGATCTACCTGCACATCCTTATACTTCTAATTTCCCAACAGTCATTCATGTTCTCCCCTTTTTATATCCACAGAACTTCTTTTACCCTTCCCCATCCCCCTCCTCAAGTTTTAAAATTGGTTACAATCAGTTATATGACAGCAGCTTTTCAAAACATATGTTTTTTTTATTTTCATGAGTCTCCCATCAGTATTGGCCAAGGCTGTCATATAGCAGGTATAGGGACTCATTCGCAGATTGACGATGGCAGTCCCGGTGGCCATTTTTATTGCAGAGGAAGAATGGGCTGGAGCGAGTGGGAATTGCTCCTACCCCAGTGCGCCGCTGCACCACCACGAGATCGCGGTAGGCCTGGGGGATATCAGTCTCGCTTGCTAGGAAAGGAAAGAGTGATAGCTAACATTCCAGTGGTGCGCAGATGAGGGTATAGGTGTGGGTGTTCCTCTGGATTGGGAGGGAGCAATAGCTGATGTGCCAGTGGGGGCATGGGAGTGGGGTGCAGGCATGCGCTGATCGCAGCAGCAAAAGTCTGCCTGTTCAGAGGGGTTGCTGCAGCAGTGGGAGGAAGTGATATTAGAGAGAGCTCCGAAGCTGACGTGGGCAAGCAGCGAGGGTTGGGGCAGCAAGGGGGGGAGAGCGGGAGAGGGGTGCCACTGCCCAAGATGCCGGTCACCCACGCTACGCCACTGTACATGAATTGCTTGTTTACTCTTTCCAAAAATAAAAAGACTAGGGGGCAAAGTGGCAAATTTAAAACAAATTGGAGAAAATATTTATTCACTCCCTGTATAATTAAACTCTGGAATTTGTTGCCAGAGAATGTTGTAAAAACAGGAAGCATAGCAGGGTTTAAAAAAGATTTGGATAATTTCCTAAGAAAGTCCAAAAGCCATTATTAAGGTGGATTTGGGAAAATTCACTAGTTATATTGTACATGAGATAAGTGGCATAAAATCTGTTTTACTCCTTTGGGATCTTGCCAGGTGTAATATTTTGTCTCTTCCTAGTCTTTGGTCCTGGCAAAGAGACATTAGGGTATAGGATACTAATGGCTCCTTTTACGAAAGTGCGCTAAGCGTTTTAGCGCACGCACCAGATTAGTGCATGCTAGCCAAAAATCTATTGCCTGCTCAAAAGGAGGCGGTAGCGGCTAGCACGTGCGGCAATTTAGCACACGCTATTCTGTGCGTTAAGGCGCTTGCGCACCTTTGTAAAAGGAGCCCTAAGATAGGTGTGGTTTGGAAAAGGTATATTTTATAGAGATAGGCTTATTTCAAATGTACAAAAAGGATATTTGGTTACAGGGTTGCTTTCTGTGTAAATGTGGGTACGGAAATGTGTTACAGAGCTGCTGTGTGTATGTGCAAATGAGTGTCCTGCCTGAAGGAATGGGGGTAGGGGTTAGACTATTTGTGTTTGAATGGATGGGTGTAGAAGTATGGGGAGGCCAAAGGAGAAAAAGAAGCCTAAGAGAAGGTTGAAGCCAATCTCTATATAGACCTGAATTCCCTTGATCCAGCATCTTATGTGTCACCCTTTGCTATTTGTTTACTGATATCTGATATCTCCTAATTACAAAGAAGGTGTGAACCAGATTTCCTCTTTTAAAAAAGAGGACGCTTGGCCCATGCCCTGCCCCATCTCCACCCTGTTCCACCCCTGCCCCAGCATGAACCTCATTTTGCCTTCTCCGAGCTCTGGGCCGTGTCTAGAGGGCCTCTGCACTTGCTTGGATGTTGATGCAATGACATCATGCTCATGCATGTGATGTCATCATGTCGACATCTGCACATGCGCAGAGGCCTTCTAGGTGCGGACGCGAGCTCGTGGCCTTCCAAAACCCTGACAAACTGCTGACAAATATCTTCCTACTTGGGGCCATTTCACCAATAATGCTTCATGACATTCATTCCTACCAGAACACCTGGCCTTGGTCATATGTACAGAACACAAATAAACCCCATGCAAATACAGGACCACAAACTAAAAGTCCTAATATATACAAACAAAACCCTAAGATGACAGGCTCTGAATACAGTACAACACCAGAGAAATAAAGAAACAAATTTCTTCTTGTACAGTGCAAAATATAGACAACAGATGTAAATTCTGAAAACTGACACATTTCAATCACTAAATTGAAAATAAAACCACTTTTCCTACCTTTGTTGTCTGGTGATTTTATTTTTTTATCATCTTTTCCCAGTCTCTGGTTTCACTTCCTTCTGTCTGTGTTCTTTAACTGTTTCAATGGCCTTCTTATCCAATTGCTGGTTTTTTTCTCTTTCATTTTCTGCCCTTTGGCATTAACCTCTAACATTCAACTTTCTTCCATTTTTCTGCTTCCTTCTCAAATCTATCTAATTTTCCATGTCCTCCCTTCCCATCTATCCATGTGTACCATCTTTTTCCTCTCTCTTCTCCCTTATTCTCATATATTTATAAACAGCATTTCTTCCATTTTTTCCCTTCCCAACTCCTCTCATCCCTATGCACCATCTCCTTCCTTGCTCTCCCCTTCTCCTTCCCCATCCCTGTGCACCATGTCCTCCCTCTATCTCCCCTTCCCTTCTATCTCTTCCCCCCTCTTTCCCTCTTATGGTCTGGGATCTTTATCCTTTCCTTCCCATAGTCTGGCATCTCTCTCCCCTCCTTCCTTTCCCTTCTCCCCCATTGTGGCCTGGTATCTCTGTCTTTCCCTTCTTCCCTTGCCTCCTCCTTCCTTTCCCTAGTGTGATGTCTCTCTCTCATTCCTCACAGCCCCTTCCCCATCTAGTGATCTGACATCTCTCTCCCTTCCCCTCTTCCTGTGGTTTGGTATCTCTATCTACCCCTTCCCTTTCTTCCCCTAGAGGTTCAGGGAATCATTCCTTTTCTTCCCTTTTCTCCCCATTCTCACAGTCCAGCATCTTCCCCCCTCCCCCCCCCGATCCTGTGCTTGCTCACCTGGCACTGTTGGAACCCTTCGGCCATCGTCAGCATCAGTGAACTAAACTTGCTACCTTCGGCGACCCAGAAGCCTTTTCTCTGCAGGGTCATCGAAGGCAGCATGTTTAGTTCACTGATGCTGACTGAAGAGTTACAAAAGCGCCGGATGAGCAAGCACAAGATCCAGGGGAGGGAGGATGACCCCAGATAGGTGTATGGCGGGGGAGGGGGGCTGGAGAGGCAACAGGACTCTGAGTTCGGATAGGTATGCAGGGGGGGGGAGGAAGGAAGACTCCGGATAGGTTGAGCTGCTGTAGGATTACTAGAGGTCTGGTTTTCCCAGACAAAAGTTGTTAAAATGAAAATCTGTCCGGATTTCCGAGTCTTCAAAAAGAGGACATATCCAGGGAAATCCTGGTAACCCTAGTGTGAACTCCTTTGAAGATTTGGTTCACAGAGACAGGCTGCCCATTTGTCTATCCCAAGTACAAAGCCCAAAAGTCTTTTGTTGTTCTTAAGTACAATAAAGTATGCCCTAAAAGGAAGGAAATATGCATGCAGTCTATCTGCACTGACCACACCAGGGATCAGTAAGGGTCAAGTTTTTAATATCTTTTAATATCGTTCAGAGGTTTCTGGAAAAACTCTGGGTAAGCCTGAAGACTGAGGTAGGCTAACTCTTAGGTTAGGCCTGGAGCAGTATAATTTCATGCTGGCACCAGGTACCTATGACCTGGATTGACAACTTTTGGAAAAGGAATATGGGCTTGATGGACCTTCAGTCTGTCCCTGTATGTAAATGCTTATGTTTTTAAGATGATTGCAGCTCCTCAAATTGGTTGGTTTGTGGTTTTTTTCAGACAAGTTAATGCAGATAGTTCAGAACAAGCCACAGGCACATATTCCAGGAACTCCAGTTTTGACAAATACAATTATGGTACAATAACCAGGTATTACAAACAGCACTCTCTATGTGTGTAGTCACGCTCTGTCTTCTCAAACCACTAAATATTCTACATATAAACAGAAGAAAGGCCAGATGGTATAATAGCATTGCACAATATGCAGAAGATTCAGGACTCGACTTTCCGTTTGGTCTCTACCAATATATATTCAGATGCTATGAAATTAATCCTGCATGTGTCCTAGAAGTACAGTTAAAGAGGGTGATTATAACTTGCCAACTTGGCAGGCTATGTGAGGATAGTAATAGTAATTCACCACTAGATTCAAAATAATTGTTTTTCACTCTGGAATAACCTGCATCTTTATTTAGCTTACCAAGTTCTAACCCTCTTGATATATACTGTATAAAACCAAATGTAACTAATGATAATAATAAGGAAGATTTAATTTACAAGGATGGGATATAAACAAGAATGACCATATCAACACCTAGGGTTTAAAAGTTATGTATAAATGTTAACAGATTAAAACAGAGAATAAGAGTTCAAAAGAAAAGGACTTTAATGCAAGAAAGAACCCTAGGCAGATGTCAGTTAAAATAAACACACAATCCCTGTGGCCAATATGCCTACTGTTTGTTCCCCTAAAGGAAATTGATTACAGATCTTGATTTATACAATCTGACCAGGTGATGTAAGTCTCTTTGTTCTTGAGGACTCTGGAATAGCAGGTGTTTGTCTTGTCACAGACAGTACTCACTCTGAAGTGTTCCGATGATCGATGAGATGAGTTGATCAGATAAGATGATCCTTCCTTGCTATGGCAGATACCCTTTTATATCATTTTGATGTCAGCAATGTCTCTGAAGGTTAGATATTTAATTGGCTTGTGCCCTGATGTTGTGATTAAAGAAGTCACAGGATTGTCTTTGGCTGTTATACTGGAGGTCCCTCCCCCCAATTCTGGCTCCAAGTGGACAGGGTCAGTATGATTGTGAGTCCTTTCACATTGCCTATGTTCCTTTGAATTGCATCAGCCAGATAACAGGTACTTTATTCAGAGAAGGCACAGGAATTTCAAGTTTCAATCCTAGCAAATGTTTCTGCATTGGTGTTCTGTATAAACTGTATCACAAGTCTGGTACAGTCAATGTACTAGTTACGGTATATTGTGGCAGGGACATTTACTCTTGCAGCTATGTATCAGAATTGCTGCTCCAGCCTCTGTTTAACTCCACTCCATGGCTGCTGATATATTCTGTACTTGGTAAGATAATAGCAGAGGGTATCCTGAATTAACATGCCCTGCGTTCAACGGAGTTAGGTTAGCACTACAGCATGCAAGACTGAAAGAGTTCAACCTGTAGGTAAGGATTGTAAAGTTGCTGGCATATGGCTAAATGCAGGCCCAGCTGACCATCGTTTTAGGTAGCTAACTTGCAACAGTTGATCAAGATTCTGGGAGAGAAAGTGCTACTTTATTTGGCAGGTTGTTTCCTAAAAACATGATTTTGATATACCATCTAAGGTCAGGTACTGTTATTTTCCAACATGGCAGTACTGGGATGAACTGGGGTTGGGAAGAAAAGGAAAAGAAGTTTGGGTAGATAAGCTTTTAGCGCCTGTTGAGGACACAAGGATTTTGGGGTTCTCCATGAGGGTCCCCACTCAATTAAATCATCTATTCTATCATTTCTTCTTTAATGCACAATCAGTTGTAAATATGTGAGCTAAATCTTACACACGTGGAGGGGCATAATAAAAAAAAAATGTCTAAGTTCTCTTTTGGCCTAAGGCCTTAAACGTTGAAAGTAGAAGCAGGGAAAATGTCCATAATCAAAAAAAACGTCCAAATGGAGTTTTTTTTTTATAAGGGCTTGCCTCTACATTCAGCTGTTTAAACGCCCAGACCACCACTACGTCTACACTTATATCCCATAATGAACCAAAAAAACACCTAAGCCCCAAACATCAAACACAAGGACTTTTAGGTGAAGGAGGAGCCAGTACTTCACCTAAAAGCTGAATTCTGTAAACAGTGTCTGTCAAAAACAACACTGGTTACAGAATCCACACCAACCCCCCCCCCCCGACATCTGGGCAGGAGGGAACCCAAGCCCTCCTGCCCCGCGGCACCGACCCCCCCCGATTACGTTCGGGGCAAGAGGGAGCCCAAGCCCTCTTGCCCCGCGGTACCCTGATGTTCCCCGACGACATCGGGGCAAAAGGGAGCCCAAGCCCTCTTGTCCCGGGCACCCGCAGCACCCCCCCCCCAATTACGATCAGGCCAAGAGGGAGCCCAGGTCATTGGAGGGGCTTGTGTCGAGGGCAGGAGGACCTGGGATCCCTCCTGGCCTCTCGCCCCCCCACCCCCCACTAAAATATGGGCAGGAGGGATCCCAGGTCCTCCTGCCCTCGACACAAGCCCCTCCAACGACCACCCCCTCGAACTCCTGATCGGCCCCCCTGCTGACCCGTGACCCCCCGCCAACCCCCCAACCCCCACCACCCCCAATACCACCCCCCATACCTGTAAAATGTTGGATAGACGATCGGGTGCCAAACTCGCCCGTCCGGCAGGCTAGCCGGCTGCAGAATGGGGCTGGATTGGCCCAGGTATCTGAAACCCCGCCCACAGGTGCCATGTGCCTAAGGCCCCACCCACAGGAGGGGGCCTAAGACTCCCGGGCCTATTCTGGTTGGCCCAGGTGGGCGGGGTTTCAGATGCCTGGGCCAATCCGGCCCCATTCTGCAGCCGGCTGGCCTGCCGGACGGGCGGGTTTGGCACCTGTTCATCTGGCCAACATTTTACAGGTATGGGAGTGGGATTGGGGGTGGGGGAGTCGTGGGGTTGGCAGGGGGTTGTGGGTCAGCGGGGGGCATCTCTCCTGCCGCGGGTCACGACAGTTCGGGTAGAGGAGTGATGGCATCATGGTAGGGGAGATGTGGCATCTCTCCTGCCACGATGCTTGCGGTGGAGGAGTAGGCAGGTTGCGTTTTCTGCACTTTGACGTGTTTTGACTTGGTCTAAGTCAAAAATGTATAAGTGCCGACTAGGCAACCTGCCTAAGGTTTTGGTTATACCTGCTGTACGCCTAGGTGTAGGTCGGCCCACCTCCTGCCCACCGCCCGTCCTTTCCCCTCCTTTAAACACGTCTCTTTTCTCTCTGTGCGTTTAGTGGCAGGGGAAAGGCCTAAGCTGGTTTTGGATACGTCTAAAACCAGCTTTGATTATGGGTACTTGGACGATCAGGCTTTTTGATCGTGCAAGTAGTCATTTAGGCCACTTTTTAGACATTTTTTTTTTTATTATGAACCCCATTGGGTTTAACTGGGGATTTTGTTTTAAAATGGATTTCTTAATTCCCAGTTCATTAGTATGTTGTTAGCTTACAGAGTCAGATATGAATGAGTTTTCTAAAGCATGAGCAAATGAAAATCTGTGGAAAAATTTGTTTTATTATATCAGGACTTATAATCTTCTTCACTATGGTGACCACTGGATCAATAATTTTGCAGTTAAGACATAACTATACAAGATGTTCATCTTTTACCTTTTTTTCCTCTCTTCTCCTTTACTAGTATTATATCAATTTTCCTTTGCAGTTTTTTTGCTCATCACAATTCACAGTTTTCTAGCTTTCTTTCCAGTATTTAATAGTGTTACAATTTACTACTAGCTGAGAACTTCTTCCTGATAATAATATATGATTCTCTTTATACATCCTCGTTGTGAAGAATTCACTTTGGCTGATACATGGAAATACAGTATATAAAACTATGTTTTGTGCTGAATTGGCACAAGATTGAAAGTTATGAGCAGCAGTGCCAAAATAAAAACTTTCTATATTTTTGTGACTTTTATGCCTAAGATGGCTCTGTGAGGGAACAATTTTATACAAGTTTTTCTCTGCCTATATATAAGGGCTATTTTAGATTGGAAAAGGCCTTTAATAAAATTATGGTGTAGTATATATGTATATGAGTATGCATGGTGTCAAGACAGCCCATATTTATAACTGCACTATGCCAGATTTAGTAAATCATGCCCAATGTTAAGTGCTGTTACAATCTACATAAAGCTAAAGGGCATGCTTTTTGCCCCTAAGTTTGGGTACAAACAGTTAAGCCTGACAAAAGCTGATATAAATGCTCACACCCAACTGATCACAGTTAGGCCCACAAAGGCAGATATATCATGTGCCTAATTTCCAAGAATACCACTAACCCATTAATTTCTCTTTCATGGCTATGCCACCCTTTTGAGTTGCATGCTATAAAAGTTTGGCCTGTACTTTATGAGTACTTGTATGAGTACAGACAACCAGAAACAAGAGGCAAAAGAGATGTCAAATTATCAACCAAGGGGATACTTTATTCAGTCAACAATAAGGAAGTCATAAAAATAGGCAGTCTATAATGTCCATCTTGGTGAAGTGTAGCTATATCTAGAGCACTCCTAGATTGTCCCAACTAGGATCCCGTAGATGCCTTCATCAGGGGATGAATGGACACTGCCACGAATGAAGGACAGCAAAAACCGGCAGGCAAGACAGCTGAGTGACAAAGCGCAGGCAAAGCGTCTGTAAGGGCAAAATTCGTGCCAAAACCTCATGACAATATAAATAATGATTCTTTTTTTTTTTTTATATACATATTTTATTGAAATTTTGAAGAAAAAACATCACAAACAAACAAAAAATATCAACACAATATTAGAAAAAGAAAAATAAGTGATTCTATGACTGTCACTCTGGTGGATGGACTAGATAGGAGGAAAGAAGAGACCTGAAAATGGAGAAAAATCCCAAGTGGTTGTAAATGAAAGCTCATTTAGATCTGTTCACTAAGGTCCTCTTTTACTAATCTGCAGTAGAGGTTTCTACTGTGGCCTGGGGCGCTAAATGCTCTGACACTCAAAGGAATTCTATGAACATCGGAGCATTTAGTGGGAGGGGGGCAAACTGTATTAAAATCAGGCATTACTTCAAAGTTTTAACATGAGATTGCTCTCACCATATTCAATAAACTACAACATGCGGGAGCTATTGCTATGACCAGGAATGCACAGCCATTGCCGTCAGCAATAACATCCATGCACTTCCATCCACAGGAATATGTAATCTTGGCCCCCTTTCCCCTCTGCCACTTTTTGTTGATACCTAAAGGACTAAAATCTCTATATTGCACTCATGGAACCAAAACCTCTACAGCATCTAAATTCCTTTGGTCAAGTTTCCCCTTCCTCAAAAAACTATGACCCCTCTGTGATAGCACTAGTAGACCTAGTCCTAGTGGTTTTTAAATTTCAATGTAACAGGAGGGCTACCAATTAGAGAATGACACAAGGACTGTTTCCCACGGTAAGCTGTGGCTAACCGTTGCAAACCCACAGGAAAAGGGGAAAAAAATGGCTGTTTGCCGCGGATATGGGAACAAGGCTTTTAACCACCCCGCAGAGCAGTAAATGGCCTTGTCCCTGAACTAAAGGATCTGCCCTGAGTTGCCTCCCTACCTACCCCTCCTGGCCAGCAGCCCCCCTCGCGATTGCAAGTCCAGCAGATAGAGGGGATAGAGGTGTTAGACTCATGGGAAGGGGGCTAGAGGGAAAAGAGAGATGCAGGACCTGCAGGGAGGAAGAGAGAGAAGCAGTGGCGTACCTAGCATATGTGACACCCGGGGCCCATCATTTTTTGGCACCCCCCATCTGTACGAAAAACATGATTTTTAGTAACAAGCCACACGTTACACATGAGTACCTAGGAAAAGACAGCATCTTACATATTGCAGTGAGCAGTACATCAATACACCCATTGTAAAACTAAACAAGCCAGGCTAGTACAGATCAATCCTATACTGTCAATCCTAACAGAAAACAATGTCTTTCGAACACACAGACCACAGAAAACACCTTTGCCTAGTATGGAATATGTCATCACAAACTAACCCCTCCCCCTTTTACAAAACTGTAGTGTGGATTTTAGCCACGATGGTAACAGCTCTGACGCTCATAGAATTCTGAGCATCAGAGCTGCTACCACCACGGCTGGCGCTAAAAAATGCTCCACAGTTTTGTAAAAGGGGAGATAAAATAGAAATACATAGACAAAGGTTAAATTGAACCAGCAAGAAGCTGGACTCTGCATAAAATGCAACACCACAGAAACAGTGACACATGTCTCCTAAAGCAATAAATAAATAGAAATTTTTTGTTCTACCTTTGTCTTCTCTGGTTTCTGCTTTCCTCATCTTCTTGTTACTGTCTTCCTTCCATCCACTGTCTGCCATCTCTCTGCCCCTCCCTATATGGCATCTTCTCTCCTTCTATGCCCCTTCCAGAAACTGTATGCCTCCCCCTTCCATCTCTCCTTTCACCCCCATTCGTCTGGCATCTCTCTCCTCTCCTTCCCTCTCCCACACCTCTCTTTTGCAATCCCTTTCTTCCCTCATTTTCCTTTTCAATTTATTTTCTGCATCCATCTAGATTACGTTCTTACTACCCTCTCATCAATTTCCATTTTTACTGTCTACCTACAGCTCGCCACCTCTTTCCCTCACCCCCCTCCAGAATTTCCCTAACTTAATCCTTTTCCCCCATCATCTGCTCTCTTCTCTCTCCCCACTTCCATCATCTGCCCCTTCTCCTTACTTCTATCATCTGCCCTCTTCT
Organism: Geotrypetes seraphini; assembly: GCF_902459505.1. Lineage (NCBI taxonomy): Eukaryota > Metazoa > Chordata > Amphibia > Gymnophiona > Dermophiidae > Geotrypetes > Geotrypetes seraphini. The sequence goes on from NC_047085.1 coordinate 410,367,846, forward strand.
CTCTCCCCTTTCTCCCCACTTCCATCATCTGCCCCTTCTCTCAATCTCTCTATCCACCATAGACCTATCTTTCTCCCTTCCTCACCTTTCTGATTTTGTCAACATGATCTGCAACCCCCCCCCCCCCCCGCCCCTGGAGGATAAGCGCAGGATTGCGGACGGGGAGTAGAGGGAGAAAAATACTGGACAAGGGAGAAGTTCTTGATTGCCAATCGTGGGTGAAGGAGGAGTGCTTGAGCATGGGAGAATGTGAAGATAATTGAATACAATATGTGTTAACTAGGACCTAAAAGAAAGAGGAAAAGTCTTTTTTATTTACATCACAGAGCCGGCGTGGGGTTGGAGAGGTTGTAACCCTATACTTCTACTAAGATTAAAGGGTCCTTTTATTAAGGTGCACATTTAGCACGCGTTAAATCAGTTAGCGTTCCTTAATAAAAGGACCCCCTAAGTATCTTAATAAAAAAATTGGTCCGTGACTTAGCCTATGTTGTAGATTATGGCCCCTTATGTGATTGAGTTTGACACCCCTGGTGTAAGGAAATAAGAGAGAGGAGAAGTTGATCACAGGGAGATATACAAAAAGAGGGGAGATGGTGGGCAATTGAAACAGGGACAAAAAGGGGAATGCTGCATGGGTGTGGTATATGGACACAGAGGGGTAATGCTAGACATGGGAGGGTATATGGACATAGAGAGAAGATGGTTAGACATGGGGGAGAATAAGAATGCAGAAGAAAGATGCTGGATGAGGGGGACATAGGGATATGGAAGAGTGAAAGAATGGTGAGATGGACACAGGGGAAATACTATAAAAGGACATATGGGAGACATATAGAAGAGAGATGCTGAACATGGGGAACAATACATATACATAGATAGAAGATAGATAAGTGAGCATGGAGAAAGAAGAAATGTCAAATGTCAGGAGACCCTGACAAGTGAGTTAAGAGAACAAAAGAAAACAGAGACCAGTGCCTAAGACCAACATTTTTTGAAGAGTAAATGACGAGAAACCAAAATTTAGAAGAAAAAAAATTATTTTCTATTTTGTGATTAGAATATATCAGATTTGAAATATGTATCCTGCTAGAGTTTCTGTTAGACAGCTGGGACCACAAAGCCCAGCCTGTGCTTCTTGAGCTTCTAGCTGGCTTAGTGATCTCTCTGACCAGGGGGCAGTTGCACTAGTTGCACTCCCCTAACACTATTCCTGTCATGTATGACTGCGGTATTCTGTTAGCATGATTTTTCTGTGTAGCATTTTGTAGTAATTTGGCTTATTCAGTTTTCTTGATAGTGGAGGGGATATCTGTGAAGGGGAGGAGAGATAAGGATTTTGTTGATCCTTGCTCTGTATTATTTGTATTTATAAAATGACAATGTACAGAATATTGTTTCTTTTTATTTTTTAATAAAATAAGTCCAATATAAAATCATGACTATTCGAGTCTGGTGCAGATGGGATCAGATAGTTTGCGGGGATGGGGCTAAGCTCACGGGATGGGGCAAGGACAGGGACTAAGTTCGTGGGGACGGTGCAGAGATGAGGACAAATTTTTTCCTCTCGTCATTCTCTACTATCAATTCAACCTTACTTGTTTTTTTCAACCCCCCCCCTATATATGTAGGAAATTAACCAATCTTAATTAACATTTCTGCTTTTTAAACTTACTGAAATTTTGAATAAGTTGTAAGCTTCCAAACACACACGCAGGAAAATAGAATGATGAAAAATGAACTATAGGAAATAACTGCTTAGCAGAGAGTAAATATTTTTATTATATTACACCTGAAACTTTTAAGGTGGATTTGGCGACAGTTGTAATTAAATCTTTCATCCAGGGACCAGGAAAAGGCTGGTGAAAATGTAAAGCAAAACTTCTAATTGTGCTGAATAAGAGTAATTAATAGTAGCTAGATTGAGGAAGATTCTAAATCAGTGGTAATTGCAATGACAGGGAGGACTTTGCTCCAACACTTCATTAAACTCCTATTTTTATGGGGATTTCTTCATTTCCACTGGAATGAACAAGCCATAATGCATGACTTATTCTGCAATGAACTTTGATGAATTTTTCCAAGTACATTAAAATGAGTTGCATCCGTTCTTAATCCACAGAAATTCCTGCGCTTGAAGCGCTAAACCTTTCGACGTGCATACGAGGGGGCAAGATAATAGACACAGAGGACATGCATGTGTATGTGTGTATATAAATATGTATTTATACTAGGCAGTTATAACTCTCTACTGCCTAAAGCATTCATGCTACCTCTTAAAAGTCAGGTATTGTATTGAATTTAAAATTCTCTTTGGCTACGCGGGGATAGAAAAAAAAAAAAAAAATCAAACACTTTCTGAATTGGGCCCAAATATCCAAGGTTAATTTTCTGAGAAAGCTGCAGCAGCTAGATAAGGCCATCCCCTGCAAATTAGTTTTGCCTGCCTGGATTACAGCTAAATTTATGCATCTTGCCTTATCCTTTCAGAAGCGCCTCTGAAGTGTCGTAATTAACTGGCACACAAAGTGTGCAAATTTTCTGCTTGGTGGCAGCCATTCCTCATTTCATCTCTGTTGTAACCCAAATGGAAAGGTAGTTTCTTATTTTTATTTTTTTTGTTATAGTTAAAAAAAAAACCTAACATTTTACCAGAAGCCAGTGAGATCAAACATAAAATGGCTTCTGAGCAGAAACCGACTCTTTAAAAGCACATAAATATTAAAGGAGCATAGAGGGAGATAGTGTTGTATAATATTAAAACAAAGGAAATTAAAAGTCATTTGCCAGTGGATTTAGAATATTTCACCTGCAATGTTGCCCATTGTTTGCACTTGTTTCTTTTCTTCCTTTCTCTTTTGTCCTTATCTGTAACAGAGAGTTGAAAAATGAATGACAAGACTACAAAACATTTATCTTGGCCACATTCATTCTATGAACCTTTGGATATATTTTTTTTATCTGTTTATAATGATCAGAAATTTCTGGGGAACTCATGCATACAAGGAGACAATGAATACTGCTCAGTGTCTGATATCGAGATGAAACGCTGAATACAGAGGCTGCATTAGCAAAGTGGAACATGGACATAACACTTTGGGTTTTCTTTCTTTTCTTTTTGCATACATTTTAAATCATAGTACTACATGGCACATTTGTATATATACTGATTTTAACTTGTCCTACCTGCTGCAACTGGTTAATCTAATTGATTTATAACTGAAGAATACTGATATTTGACAATTAGCATGAAATCACCTTCACTTGGGAAGGTCGGGCTATAAAATATCAAATAGTATATAGAAACCATTTTTCTCACTGAAAGATCAAGGACATACTTCTGTGCATGCAATTGCAGGAACAGGGTAATTTATGCTATATGTTAGGCTTCATGTAACAAGAATGGCTGTACCAGCAGTGCTATGTATGGTTTCAGTGTTGGCCATTCCAAATGTAAAACCTTCCTTTACTGTGAGAATGCATGTCTGAACAAGACTAAGAGCAAGCTTAATTGTTATAGAGCTAAATCGAGAAGTCTATGGCATGAAAGACTAAGTGGGTTGTCAATAATATAGATAATGAAAACAATAACTTCAGTTTTTCTATAGTACCTTGTCACAAACCCAGCACAGAGCAATGGAAAAGAGTTTCCATATGCTGTGTAATCAAAAGCAATTAACATACTAGAGATCGAAACATTAACACTTCATTATTTCTAGTAGACGTGATTTTATCTTGGTTTCCAACCATAATGAGATGCATATATCATGTAGGTATGAATATCACAAAGGAGGGAAATCAAAATCTAAGAAACTTTCCCAGTCACAGAGCTACCTTAAAAGTTGAGACTCAGAACAAGGAAGAGATGATTCAGCAGGAGCAGAGCATGGAGGGTGTGGTCAAGAAAAAAATAAAACCCCTCAGAGGGGCATAATCGAAAAAACATCTGTCCCTTTTTTGCCTAAGGTGCTAAGTGCCCAAAGTAGGCAGCAGGGAAGTGTCCATCCAAAATGTATTTTTTTTTTTTTCTGAGAATGGCCTACCTGTACGTTCAGGCGTTTAATCACCCAGACCACCACTACGTCTATCTGTAAGCTCTATTCACGAACAAAAATTTGCCCAAGTCCCAAATAGCCAAACAAGACCTTTTAGGTGTGGGAGGGACCAGTCCTTCATCTAAAACCACAATTCTTTAACCGGTGTCTGTCATAAGCACCGGTTAGAGAATCGTGGAACCATCCCCCCTAGCAAAGATCATGACAGGAGGGATGCCCCGTCCCTCCTGCCCGCACCTGCCGTGACCCCCCGCAACAATTGCAGCAGGAAGGATACACAGCCCTCCTGCCTGAACTTGCCGTGACCCCCCTCTGCAACGATCACCAGCAGGAGAGTTGCCCAATCTCCTGCCAGCCACCCCCAAATCCCTGAAAGTTCACCGGAAGGAGAAATGCCCAATCTCTCTTACTGACACCTCCCCCCCATAAGTTTGCCATCCCCACCCTGACCCCCTAACCTTTTATAGATGGCCGGCCGGGTCCTTCCTGCTTCCAGCCGGCAGGCCCACCTTCACTGGAATGGCAGGCTTGCCCTTGGGATACACTGGGGAGGGGCCTGATTGGCACAGGCACTTAAGGCCCCTGCTGTAGGGGGGGGCCTTAAGCTCCTGGGCCAATCAGGGGCCTTAGGCCCCTCCCTGGTGCATGCCCAAAACAAGACCATTTGGAGGTGTGAGGGGTCAATAATGTAATGGACTAACCACCCAGACATGACAACAGAGCAGGGGGCACCTTAGAGGGCACTGCTGTGAAGTTTACAAAAAGGGTGCCAGATAAACATCTCACCAGAACTCCCTTATAGGTTACTAGCTGATGCCCCGGCGTTGCACGGGTATTTAATTATAGCAATAACACTGTAAATGGATTCAAATAAAGATACTTTATAGTGGTGAATGAAATTATTTTTTTACAGCTTTATAAAAAGTACAATATTCAAATTATAATGTGAAATATTTGACAAAATGAATACAATACAACTAACACAAAACTTGATTATAAACAACATTTTTAGTTTCAACTCCAGGAGAAAGAACATATAAATTCTTGGGTGAACCCACCCTTGAGCAAGCAACATAGAGTTGACCATGGGAAAAACAGGGGGATCTTAAATCCACTCCACAGTATGTAATAGTCTGTCCCTGTGATTTGTTGATTGTGATAGAGAATGCAAGTCTCAATGGAATTTGCAAGCTCTTAAACTGAAAAGGAAGATGTGTTGCAAGTTTCGTTCAAATCGGGCAAGCCGTTTTTGCGTTGGCAGCTTTTTACAATTTTTCCATTGACATGAATGGGTGAAATCAGATTTTCTGTTTGTAGCTCCGCCCACGTGTGCAGGTGGGCCACGAGACCCCCAGAACATATCACCCCAGGTAGTGAGGGATCTGCATACCAAGTTTAGTTCAAATCGGGCAAGCCGTTTTTGCGTTGGCAGATTTTTACATTTTTGCCATTGACATGAATGGGTGAAATCTGATTTTCTGTTTGTAGCTCCGCCCACGTGTGCAGGAGGGCTGCGAGACCCCCAGAACATATCACCCCAGGTAGTGAGGGATCTGCATACCAAGTTTCGTTCAAATCGGGCAAGCCGTTTTTTCGTTGGCAGCTTTTTACATTTTTGCCATTGACATGAATGGGTGAAATCTGATTTTCAGTTTGTAGCTCCGCCCACGTGTGCAGGTGGGCAGCGAGACCCCCAGAACATATCACCCCAGGTAGTGAAGGATCTGCATACCAAGTTTCGTTCAAATCGGGCAAGCCGTTTTTGCGTTGGCAGCTTTTTACATTTTTTCCATTGACATGAATGGGTGAAATCTGATTTTCTGTTTGTAGCTCCGCCCACGTGTGCAGGTGGGCCGCGAGACCCCCAGAACATATCATCCCAGGTAGTGAGGGATCTGCATACCAAGTTTCGTTCAAATCGGTCAACCGTTTTTGCGTGATCGCGGCACATACACACACACATACATACCTCCGATTTTATATATATATAGATGGTGAGCACCCCAAAACCCACTATACCCACCTGTCTACAACCCCAATAGCCCTTAAAGATGCAGGTGGCACCTATAGGGCAGTAAAGTAGGGTTTGGGGGGGGCTCACATTTTCCACCATGAATGTAGTGGTTAAAGTGGCTTGTGGGACTTGCTACTCCTCTCTATGGTTTACTAGCCCACCCACCAGGCTACTTAAGACACCTGTCTGCAGCTCTACTAGGCTTTCCTATACCAGGTACTGATGTTCTGGAGACAGGTATGCACGTTTGTATTCTGATCTTTGTGGGTGTGAGAGAGTCAGTGAGCCCTGGGAAAGTGTGGGGGTGTCTTATCTTTATGCATGCAGAGGCCATCTGGTTAGTTTGGACACCTTTATGGCACTTAGACCCTTCTAAAACAGGACTAGTTCCGTCCAGGATGTCTTGCAAAATTTTTGATTACACAGGCTAACAACGATAACAAAAAAATTATTGGTGTCATGGGTTTTTTTTTTAACCTGTTTCTGGGGTTATTTGAGGAGCTGATTCAGAAAATTGTACTGGATAGATCGCATCAGTTATAGTATTTTTTAGATATGGTTGAATTTAATCATGGTAGAGCCAAACATGAACATTAGGCAAAAAAGATTAGCCTCCAAGGGAATATACAGTATGGTTGTTGGAGGACAAAATGTAATCAATTAACCTTTGGTAAAATGAGATGGAGTCATACTGCCACCACTACACATAAAGGTAGGCCTGATGAAACAATTTATAAAGGCTTTTAATAAAGACAGTTCATGTATTGAATACGTGGAGGGGCATAATAAAAAAAAAACGTCTAAATCCCTTTTTGGCCTAAGGCCTTAAACGTTGAAAACAGAAGCAGGGAAAGTGTCCATAACCAAAACAAACGTCCTTGTTTTGATAATGGCTTGTCTCTACATTCAGCTGTTTAAACGCCCAGACCACCACTACATCTACACTTGTACCCAAACGACGTCTACACTTATATCCCCTAACGAACCAAAAAAATGCCTAAGCCCCAAACATCCAACACAAGGGCTTTTAGGTGAAGGAGGAGCCAGTCCTTCGCTTCAAAGCTGGAGTCTGTAACCGGTGTCTGTCAAAAACAACACCGGTTACAGAATCCATCCCAACCCCCCCATGACATCGGGGCAGGAGGGACCCAAGCCCTCCTGCCCCGCGATCCCTAAACCCTCCCCCTGATTACGGTCGGGCAGGAGGGAACCCAAGCCCTTCTGCCCCGGGCACCCGTGGCACCTCGCGACAACATCGGGGCAGGAGGGAGCCCAAGCCCTCCTGCCCCAGGCACCCGCGGCACCCTGCGACAACATCGGGCCAGGAGAGAGCCCAAGCCCTCCTGGCCTCAGTGATCCGCGACCCCCCCCCGCCGATTACGTTTGGGGAAGGAGGGGGCCCAAGCCCTCCTGCCACACGGGCCCCCCAATTACGATCAGGCCAGGAGGGAGTCCAAGCCCTCCTGACCTCTTGCCCCCCACCCCCCTACACAATCGGGCAGGAGGAGGGAGCCCAACTCCTCCTGCCAAGGCAGACCCCCCTATCCCCCACCCCCACTACAATACAGGCCCTCCTACCCTCAACAAAACCCCCCACCCCCCAATGTCCGCCTCCCGAACCACCAATCGCCCCCTGCTGACCTGTGACCCCCCACCGACCCCACGACCCCCACACTCCCACCCCTCTTCCCTGTACCTCAACTTGTTGGCCGGATGGACGGGTGCAAAGCCCGTCCATCCGGGAGGCCAGCTGGCTCCGGAATGGGGCCGGATTGGCCCAGGCGGATGAAACCCTGCCCACAGGTGTGGCCTGAGGCACCTGGGCCAATCAGAATAGGCCCGGGAGCCTTAGGCTCCTCCAGTGGGTGGGGCCTTAAGCACATGGGCTGGGTTGGGGGGGCGATCGTGGTTTGGGGAGGCGGACATTGGGGAGAGGGGGGGTTGTGTCAAGGGCAGAAGAGCCTGGGATCCCTCCTGCCCGTATTGTAGTGGGGGGTGGGGGATAGGGAGGTCCGCCTGGGCAGGAGGGGGTTGGGCTCCCTCCTGCCCGATCGTGTAGGGGGGTGGGGGGCGAGAGGTCAGGAGGCCTAGGGCTCCCTCCTGCCCTGAACATAATCGGTGGAGGGGGGTTGCGGATCACTAGGGCCAGGAGGGCTTGTGCTCTCTCCTGGCCCGATGTTGTTGTGGGGTGCCGCGGCTGGCGGGGCAGGAGGGCTTGACCTCCCCGCTGCTGCTGCTGCTAATTGCTGACAAGAAGTCTTCTTTCCGGCATCAATTCTGACGTCAGAGAGGACGTTCCGGGCCAGCCAGGCAGTGATTGGCTGGCCTGGAACGTCCTCTCCGATGTCAGAATTGACGTCGGAAAGACCTTGTCGGCAATTAGCAGCAGCAGCGGGGAGGTAAGATTGCAGCGGCGCGGACCGGGGAGAAAGAAGGAGAGAGGCGCTTTTTTTTTTTCCGTGGCAGGGAGGGAAGGATGTAGGCAGCAAGCTGGATGGCTTTAGCGTGGCAGGGAGGGAGGGAGATAGGTAGGCAGGCAGGCAAGCTGACTTTGGGGGTGGACAAAATCTGGAAGATAGTGGGGGACATAAGAAGGAGGCACTGGGGCACTATGGACACAGGAAGGGGGCATGGGGGGCATTATGGACACAGGAAGGAGGCACTATGACTGAGTTCATTTCCCAAAACGTTGAGGGCACCATTTAGACGTTTGGGTTTAGACCTGTTTTAGAAATAAATAAATATCAAAATTGTGCCTAAACTGACCAGATGACTACTGATGGGATATAAATATGACCCTCCCAACAATCCTAATGGTCACTGACCTGCTCCCATCCCCCAAAGATGTAAATGAAACAGTACATATCTGTCTGTATGATAGCTTCAGATGTTATGGTCAATCCTAGCAGAGCAGCAAGCAGGTTCCTGGAGTAGCCTAGTGGACAGTGTAATCAACCATATAAATGTGGACTCAGACCAATATCTCACTTTAACTATTACACTTATGGTAGAATATATGAGCTTTCCAAAATCCACCCAAATCCCACTGTACTTACATATAGGAAACACCTTCAGGCATAATGGCTTAGTGTGGAGGGCTCACTATACAATATAAGGGGGTTATGGTGAGATGTGTACCTGGGCCTTTTTATATGATGTTCACTACAGTGCCCCCTACGGTGTATCACTGCTCTGCAGGGATGTCTGTATGGCCAGTCTACTAAAATTTTAAATGGATTACATCCCAATGGCTTGTTTTGTGTGTTTTTCTTTTGGACATTTTATTTTTCGAAAATGGCCAAAAAAGATAGAAATGTCTATTTTTGAAAAAGATAAACGCTTTGCAGTTTCAAAATTGGACATTTTTCCTACCCTATTTTTGGACGTACTTCATAAAGTCGGACTTAGATGCCATAATGAAAATGCCCCTCTATGTTAAATTTCCTAGCTAGTGGAAAGACAATCTTCCATGGATTCTCAGAACATAAACTTCGTACTGGGACATACCATGTCAGCCAATGAGGCATTTAAAATAGAGTTAATCCATACAAGATATTAAAAATAAACACAAGAACTTGAAATAATATTTTCAGTTGAACAGGCAGCTAATGTACCATATTTAGAAATAGTGTTGAGCTAGCTCATCTTGAATCCTCTAGAATCATCATAGCCACCACATTTTGCAGAATCTAAAGCCCGGCCAATTGAATCTCAGGTAATCCCAGCAAGATATTGTTACAGTAATCCAAAATAGACCTTAAGGGGCTCATAATCGAAAGAGAAAAACGTCCAAAAACCAGCTTAAGTCGGCACTTGGATGAACATTTCTCAAAAACGTCCAAGTGCCGATAATAAAAACGGGTTTTGGGACATATTTCTAAACGACCTAGGCCTTCATAATGCCACTGAACGACCAAAGCTAAATGGGGCGTTTCGGGAGGCGTGTCGAGGGCAGGAGTTGAGCGGGACATGGGCCGGCTTAGACTTAGTCGTACAGCATTTATAACCAAAGTTTTACAACAAAGTCTAGACGGAACTTGGACGTTGTGATTTAGACCATGTAAAACATGTAAAACATGGTCTAAGTCACAAAAACCCACCTAAAGTCACCATATAAGCACAGCAAACACATAAAACAGACCCCCACACACTACCCCACTGATCACCAACCCCCCCACCCCCATAAAAATTTTAATCATATTTTTAAAATTCAGCCTCCAGACCATCATCACCTGGCCGTCTGGCATAGGAAAGCCTAGTTGTCTAGCCCAGAGGCGGCTTAAGTCATCTTGGGGGTGGGTTAGGGACTCATGGAGAGGAGGAACCATGCCCATAAGTCCCTGTAATCACTGCATTGATCCTTAAACATGTGCACTCCCCTATACACCCCGAAAACCCTTTTGTACTGGCATATAAGTGGCTCCTGCAGCCATAAGGGCTTTTGGGGTGGTAGATAAGTTGGTCTAGGAGATGCTGGAGATGGTTTGGGGGGCTCATCATGACCTATAAGGGAGCTGTAGGGAGGAGAAGACATGGCACCCTTTTTGTGAAGTTCACAGCAGTGCCCTGTACTCCACTATTTAGGTGGCATGTCTGGGTGTGCAGTCCATCACTTTGCAGACCCCTCCCACGTCCAACACAGCTTGTTCTAGGCGTTTTGGGCTTGGACAGAAAGTTGGACGGAAATGTGGTATAAAGATAGATGATTTAGTGGCTTGGACGAAAAAAAAGCTGGACGTATCTTTCGAAAATGTGTCTTAAGTTTTTTTTTACTTTGGACGACTTGCGAGATGGACGTATACGGACTTGGACTTCCCTTTTGATTATGCCCCTCCACGCTTATGTTTTTATGTTAACAGTCAGAAGGAAAGTCCCAATGCTATTTAGTATTTTTTTTTCAAAATTTGTGTTTGCAGGTGAAAACACAACCTTTCTAAAATATCATCACATCAGGCCCTTGAAATTAAACATATAGGCCTGATATTTAGCCAGCTGTGATCAGCGTTTTGTTGACCACTGCTGGTGTTAAACCCAGAAATACAATGATGAGCCATGTCTGGGCATGGGCATTGAATTTCTGGGTTTGCAGGGCTGGCTAACCCATAGCTAATTAAATGCAATATTCAGCATAAAGATAGGACTGACTTTTATGTGGTCCTATTTATGTGGTTAATAGGGCCAATTAGGTGGTGACTCCACCTCTGGAATGCCCCCCAAATAGCTATTTTTCAGTTTGGTGCTAAGGCCTGGATTCTTTAAACAGCACCATTGTTTTAAAGTGCCGGTAGGTGCCCAAACTCAGCAAAAAGCACCATTGAAGCAACAATTGTAGGTGCGTTTACAAAAATTAGATAACTTTAAGTCTAATAGATGTTGGCACTGTCATCTTGAAGCTGGTACATTGGATCATTTTTTGTTTTTTTGTCCTCTAATACATAATTTTTGGAAATCTATTTGGAGTCAAATTAATTATTTACTAAAAATCCAGTAGCGCTTTCATATGCCACAATATTATTTGGTACATCAATGAGGAAAATGAGTCAAATATCCTCTAAAAATAATAAATTATTACTTATCATGACAGGAGTTGCTATTCAACAAATTACTAAAAACTGGAAAAATTATGATAGATTAAGTTATAATTTCTGGTGGAATTCATTGTGCATATTTTTAAAATAGAAAAAATATTAGCTATTCAACAGGGACGGTATAAAAAATTTATTGAAGTTTGGAAGCCATTAACAAATTATTGTAAAGATTGATTATAGTTAATATATTTATAGCTTCCCCTTTTATTAATTGAAGTATAAGGTGGGGGTGGAAGAGTTCAATTTCAAATTATCTGAAACTATACTGATATATGGGAGGGAGGGATAAATTATATTATGATTTAATAAATGTATGATTAAAAAGTGATATTAAAGTAGATATGATTGTATTATAACTTGCTTGTTGAAAGTTTAAAAATGAATAAAGAATTAAAAAAAAAAAAAAAAAAAGAAGCAACAATTGTAATTGAGTTTCAAGGCACCTACCATAGCCACAGACCTCCTGGATCTCCCGACCCCACAGTGAAGATCAGCAGGAGGGATGACCTCTCCCTCCTTTCTTGGAAACCCAGACCCCCACACTCCCAATCTCTTCAAAATAGTGGGCCTTCCCCTTTCCAGTGCATCCTAGGATGCAAAGGGAAGGGCCTAAGGCCATTATTAGCTCAGGCGCCTAAGGTCCCTCCCCTGGGAGTGGGCATCCATTTTGCTGACAATCTTTGCGGGGGGATGGGAGGGCTCATGAGTGTGAGGGGTTTGGATGGCCATGATCTTCACGTGGAGGGGGGAGGAATTGGGGGGGAGTCCGTGTGGCCATAATCTTCACAGGGATGGAAGTTTCATGAATGTGTATGTGTAGGGGGTCTGGGTAGCCAAGGCAGGAGAGAGTGGGGATCCCTCCTGCTGACAATCTTTGCGGGGTTGGGGGTGTAGTTTGTGTGGTGGTCCGGTTTCATGAGGCAGGAGGGAATGGACATCTCTCCTGCCTCATTTTTTTGTTCAGGGACCGTCGTCGGAGAGACCGGCACATTTTTAAATGGGAACAGATATTGTGCATGCATAACACACGCACATCTGTGCCCATTTTTTTTTTTTTTAAAGTCTTCCTGCCCCAAACAGCGGAGCCCAAACAAGTCCTCAATGCGTATAATGTTACAACACAGCAAGCACTTAAAGAATATCTGCTGGATTTCCAACCACAGTGTGAAAGCAAAATTTTTAGCTGTGTTAGTGTACCCTCAGTGTAAGCTCACGTGTGCTCAATAATTACAGCTCAACTACTTTCTGGACGTTAGACTTTACCAGGGATTATTTCAGCTGAGCTGCAGGAGGCTGCATGGGGGCTTCCCCTGCTATTCAGCTGTTCAGGCTTCCCCAGCCAACTCTTCATGTTTCAAAGTCGCTTTTCCAACAAATGAGTGGATGGGATTACAGCATCCTCCGTGAAACTCATTTGCATGTGAACTCATTTGAATATTGATCTCCGTTTTAAAATCGGACAATTTGTTGGCCCCACGGTGACCCACAGGATTTTTACAATGATTCTAGTGCATCCGGGTCTAAGTCTCAATATTTCTTTCTTTCCCTAATAACACAATCATCAAAGGTAGCTGTAGCTAAGAACTAATTTCAGAACTCTGTAGCATATTTTTTTCTTTCTCAAATTAAATGTTCATAATCTTTATTTCTTTGCTTACATTAATTAAACTATCATCTACCATATCTTTTCACTGCTTGCATGCATCATGAAGTTTCTTTTTTACCACCAAAGACTCACATTAATAATGGCATTAATGAGGATTTTTGCATTAAAGCAATATGCATTGAATTTAAATGAGTAGATTAGCATGATTTTGTATTTTAATGAGCTTCTTTAGAATTTAATACAAAACCTACATTAATGCAGAAGCTGTTGCATTAATGCTGAGATCATTAACTCGTATTAAGTTTTACTACTGTAAAGCAGTAATGCATGCCATTAACATGTATCTATACCTGCATTAGCATTAACAAACAAAAACAATACTGCAAGGAAATGTACAGGGTACAGGAGTTTATTAAGAGCACAAAATGTAAAAAAATTTTAAGAACAAAAATGCATAAGTTGCATCTAAAACAATTGGTTCTAATATTTCTGTGGACCGGACCTGACACGGTCCGTGTTTCAAAGGAAACCTTCTTCAGGGGTCCACACGAATATTAGAACCAATTGTTTTAGATGCAACTTATGCATTTTTGTTCTTAAAATATTTTTACATTTTATGTTTTTGTGCTCTTAATAAACTCCTGTACCCTGTACATTTCCTTGCAGTATTTTTTTTGTTTGCTTTTGCTGTTTTTTACTGCGTCCTGTTGTTTTTTTTGTTTGTTATGTAATAGCATGAACACAGTTTAGTACATAGGCCCCTCAGTATGTGTTGATATGATTTAATGGATCATATGATTTTAATTTTATCTGATAGATTGTTTTTCACATATAGAGGTAAAGAAGTTTACAATATTGTTAAATAGTGAAGTTAGGAGTTAAGCAGAATCTAAAGGACTACCGTATTTTCACGCATATAACGCGCGCGTTATACGTGTTTTTACAAACCGTGCATAACCTTGCGCGGTATACGCGTGAGCGCGTTGTACAAAATTTTTTTTACATAGTTCCCCCCCGACGTCCGATTCACCCCCCCCCCCGCAGGACCGCTCGCACCCCCACCCCGAAGGACCGCTCGCATGCACCCGCACCCCCACCCCGAAGGACCGCTCGCATACGCTCCCACCCGCACCCGCATCCCCACCCTGAAGGACCGCTCGCACGCACTCCCACCCGCACCCGCACCCCCACCCTGAAGGACCGCTTGCACGCACTCCCGTCTTCTTGCCCCAGCCAACCGCGGCACCCCCGACACGATCGGGGCAAGAGGGAGCTCAAGCCCTCTTTCCCCAGCCAACCGCGGCACCCCCGACACGATCGGGGCAAGAGGGAGCTCAAGCCCTCTTGCCTCCCCCGACACGATCGGGGCAAAAGGGAGCCCAAGCCCTCTTGCCCCGCCGACTCCCCAACTCCCCGACAATATCGGGCCAGGAGGGAGCCCAAACCCTCCTGGCCACGGCGACCCCCTACCCCCACCCCGCACTACATTACGGGCAGGAGGGATCCCAGGCCCTCCTGCCCTCGACGCATACCCCCCTCCCCCCAACGACCGCCCTCCCCCAAGAACCTCCGACCGCCCCCCCAGCCGACCCGTGACCCCCCCTGGCCGACCCCCACGACACCCCCACCCCCCTTCCCCGTACCTTTATGTAGTTGGCCGGACAGACGGGAGCCAAACCCGCCTGTCCAGCAGGCAGCCAATGACGGAATGAGGCCGGATTGGCCCATCCGTCCCAAAGCTCCGCCTACTGGTGGGGCCTAAGGAGCGTGGGCCAATCAGAATAGGCCCGGAAGCCTTAGGTCCCTCCTGGGAATAGAAAAAGAACTATTATTAGCCTGAATTTTCAACATAGGTGTTATCAATGAACCAACCTACTGTGTTCAACTAGCACTAATACATAAGAAACTCCAAAGCTCAATAACTCAGTACTTTATTAGTAAGTTAATCATACATATTCATCCAACTGCCAAGAGAAGAACTCCAGATCCAGACCACAGAGTTGTCCGAGGCAGAAAGCAAGCGAATTACAGAATGCACAGGGTGGGCTGTTCAAACTCCTGTGTATATTAACAGAAACAAGATTATCTGGGTAAGAACCTAATCTTTCACTCTGTTACATATACATAGGAGTCTGTACATTAGGTGATATAACAAAGCAATGCCAGGTCCATTTCTGGCCTTTCCCACATTGTACATTGTGGCTGAATGCTATGAGGGATAGGGACTACTTCCCTGGGTCTAGAGTCTGCCAGAGAGACAGATGAGCCTACCCACAAGACTGAGGACCCAAAAGTGGCATCCTCTCAAACCACCATGTCCACTCTGTAGAACTTTGTAAAGGTATGGAGAGTAGACCAGGTAACTGCTCTACAGATCTCCTTGGGTGAAACTACTCAGGATTCCAGCCATGAAAATACCACACTTCTGGTTGAATGAGCTTTGACAGAAATAGGCTCTTATTTACCATAGCCAATGCATGCCAACAAAATTGTCATGAAAATCCATCTGGCAATAGAAGCCTTGGTAGCTGATTTGCCTAGGTAGCACAAAAAGATGGTTAGAAAGCCGAGAATCATTTGCCCTTTTCAGGTAGTGGAGAAGAACTCTGTGCACATCTAGCCTCCACAATATCTCATCTTTTTTTGAAGTTCAAATATGTTTATTGGTTTTGGAAACAATACAACATATAAAATTTTAGGTAAGAAATACATTGAGAAAGGTAAATGTACGCTTACAATATAATGCGTTAGAACACACTAGATCAAAGGTCTAAAATATCAATGTAAAGCGTCTTGATAGCAATAGGGTACCATGATGTCTCAATGTCATATGTATCATAAACCTGGAGAGGAGGAGGAAATAGAAGAGATGAGAAGATCAGGATATAGTAGGCATTCAGATCAGACGATTAAGAGGGAAGAGGAAAGTCATAATGATTAAAAGAGGAGGATAGGAAAAGTAGGGCGGGCATCAGCATCCATAGCCAGTAGTAACAGGTTAGCTATGAATAACCATAATTTAGAGTCCAGTCCACTGTGGAGTCAACGGTTAAAAAGAGAAATGTTGTATGGGTTCCCAGATGCGAGATATGGTCATGAGTCTATTGGAGAACTCCGCTGCTTTGAGTTCGTATGAATGAGTTAGGAGAACTGAGTTCCACCAAAACACAATATTAAGGGAATCTGCAGATTTCCAGTTATGGAGAATCATTTGGATCGTGAGTGCAATCAGGATATTAAGGAGGGATTGTTGGCTAGAAGTAAGTGGGTCGATCACTGCCAAAGATCTAAAGAGAAGAATGTCAAAAGTGAAGATAGATTTAATAGGTAAAATATGACTAATAAGTTCCCATACTTTAGTCCAGAATGAGATGAGAATGGGACAAGCATAAATTATATGGTGAAGAGTGCCCATTTCCGCTGAACAGTGCCAGCATAGGTTAGAATCCCTAAGGCCAGCTTGATAACTGTGAAGGAACATAGCCTGATTCATGTGATACAGTATATTCACAGTATCATCCTTCATAGCTTTCAATATACAGTAGCAAGGAATCAGCTGTCCAATAAAAAGCCTTGGAATTAATAGAGTTCAGAACATGGAATAAGTCTGCAGGGGCCAATATAGAATAATCAGGCCACAGAACAGAATCATTCTCCTTATCAGAGGTGGGAGAAGGTGAAATATTGCCAAATGAACTGGTAAAAGTGGCTAATTCATTAATGAAAACAGCAGAAAATTGTTTTTTTTAGTGAAAGAATAAGAATTTAATGCACTTTTATTTTTCTTTAGCAAGGACTGAACTACAGAAAATAGCTGTGCAGTGTGATTCAGTGACTCATTAATTTTCCTTGTAAAATAAAAGGTCCTTGTAATGTCAACCTAAGATCTATATTGATCCAATATGAATCTCAAGACTGACAAACCTTCAGACTACAATATCACTCAGCAGCCTGTACTGCCCTTTTCTGTTTTCTAAAATTTTGCGTAAGCCAGGGGGCTATTGTATATTCTGGTATACTCAAGCAAGCCCAGTACTCTGTTTCCAAAACTGTTCAATCCAAGTCACATGTACCTAAGATCCCATAAAAGTAAAAACAGATTTTATACTGTTTATTCTAGGATATGTAGTGGATTTTCCAAATCTATTTTAATAACTCTGATGGAAAAAAGTTCTGATTTTTGTTATTCCAAGCTACATTTGTTCATACAGTATATGCTATTTTATGATACATAAGGATCAAATTATCACAGGTTATTGAAGGCCACATTTTCTGTTAATGAAATAAGAGACCATGGTGAGAATCACATAACTACATGAATGGATCAGCCTCAATAGAATATATTTTGGTCTGAGTGTAGCAAGCCAGGTACATGTAGTCACCCTAACTGAAATTGTTTATTGGAAGCCTCTATACCACTACTAATGACTGGCCTTCAGTATCCTGTGATAATTTTATCCTTATGTAATAATTTCCCAGACTCAGTCTTACTACACCTTTTGAAAATCCATGAAAATGTATTTTTGAAAAATTTGTAAATTAAACATCAATTATACTCTGTAATCTCTAAGAATGTATTGTCACTGAACTGTTCAGTCTTTCTTGAATGTTAACCGGCTAGA
This sequence comes from Geotrypetes seraphini, assembly GCF_902459505.1. NCBI lineage: Eukaryota > Metazoa > Chordata > Amphibia > Gymnophiona > Dermophiidae > Geotrypetes > Geotrypetes seraphini. Next base: position 410,385,731 of record NC_047085.1, read on the forward strand.
AGTAAATGGTATACCAGTATACAAGAATAAAGTTTATTATTATTATAAAATATCATATACAGTATAAACAAATGTAGCTTTGAATAACACACTTTTATGAACTTTTATGGGATCTTGTCAGGTACATGTGACCTGGATTGGACAGTTTTGGAAACAGAGTACTGGGCTTGATGGACTTTTGGTCTAACCCAGTATGGCAATGCTTATGTTCTTGCTTGAGTGAAGAACAATTTTCAAATATATGTGGACCAATAGGGAGGGTCAATGGAGTTAGCTGTGGACCAAATAAGATTGGCTGAGCTGCTTGAATGGTTGGATTATGAAGGTGGGGGGGGGGAGGGAGGAGGGGGGAGGGTTAGTGTAAGTTGATAGAGTGGTGATGATAGGGAAGAATGGGAATTTAGTTAGGTTTCTAAAGCAGTGTTTTCAAACCTTTTCAAGCTCCGGCACACTAAACTTGGGGCCGCATCTGTAGGGCCTCCAGGCATGCACAGATATCAACACAATGATGTCATGTCAATGTGTGATGTCACCACATTGACATTTGCGCATGCACAGAAGCCCTCCAGATGGGGCCCTGAGCTTGCTAACCCTGAAATTACTACGCTAGTGAAGGGATGTGGAGAGGAGGAGAGGCACTGGCACTGGCTGACTGCCTACACGACGTGCCTCTCATAGCACACCTGGAATCTCGCCATGGCACACAGTTTGCAATACACTGTTCTAAAGGATGTGTTGGGATAGGAGGAGGAGGTCATGTGAGGGGATTGCTAGTTTGTTACACTGTGATGCTGAGTTGATATGGCAGCTGTGATTAGCTAGTGAGTTGGGGGTGAGACAAGAGGAATCATCAGCTGTAAAGACGGCAATCTGGCATCAGTGTGCTGATGCTTGGAATGCATGGATGGCAATGCCACTTGAGACAATGCCAATGCCTGCCTTGAGGGGGAAGATGTGTTTTGCTTCTTAGCTTTTTTACAAGGCTCCCATGATGATGGTGACACCAACAAAGAAGAGAAGTGTATCAACGGAATCGTTGCTACTGGTGTCGATGCTGGCATCGAGTGATGTTGAGCACTAGCATTGGAATCCCCAGACATAGTTGATGCAGTCAAAGAACCACCAAAAAGATTCTCAAATTGCAACATTCTGGCTTTAAAAGTGACCTCTTTTGCAAGCGAGAGCAGAGCATACAAGAAATATCTTGATGATCAGGACCTAGGCACTGGACACATCAATTATGGGAATCCTTGCCTGAAATGGTCCTTTGGTATTGAGTGCCCCCTAGTCTTAGTATTATGGGACAGAGTAAGCAAGCAGATCACATCTACTCATTCCATTCCACTCAGTATTTTATGGGCCTTCTCTGTAACCCCTGAGCTGTCTCTTCTCCAAACTGAAGAGCTCCACTTTAGCCTTTCTTCATAGGGCAGTCATTCCATCCCATTTATCATTTTCATCTCTTCTCTGTACCTATTCTAATTCTGCTATATCTTTTTTGAGATGTGGAGACCAGAATTACACATAGTATTTGAGGTGTGGCCGCACCATAAATTGATACAAAGATACAATATCATTTTCATCTTAATTTTTGTTATATGGGTATGCTTGGAGATCTTCTACTCAGCTGAGGCCTTGGTGGTTAAGAACATAAGAACATAAGAAGTTGCCTCCACTGAGGCAGACCCTAGGTCCATCCTGCTCAGCGGTCCGCTCCCGCGGCGGCCCATCAGGCCCATTTCCTGAGCAATGGTCTATACCTATCTATACCCCTCAATCCCTTTTTCTTCTAGGAATCTATCCAAACCTTCTTTGAAACCATTTAATGTTTTCTTGTCTACAACAGCCTCTGGAAGCGCGTTCCACGTATCCACCACCCTCTGGTTCAGGATTTGGTGCCAAATGAAAGTGTATGCATGGGATACTAAGCAGGGGCAGCTAAGTCCTCACCGATTAGCTGCAAAAAAAAGTGAAGAGATGTACTCAAATGAAGGTCATACTGGAACGAGTTGTTACTGTACCGTATTTTCATCCATATACCGCGCACCCATGTAAAACGCGCACACGGGTATAGCGTGCGGGGAACACAAATTTATGTTAAAAAAAAATTAATAAAGCGCGCACACGCGTATACCGCGCATGCTAAAACCTCCTCCCGCCTACTCTGAACTGGCATCCTCCCCCCCCGCTCTCTTAACCGCGTTTTACAACTTTTTTTTTCAATCCGATCGGCATCCCCCCTGCGAACCGGCATCCTCCCCCCCGCTCGCATCACCCCTCCTCCCCCGCGATCGTACATCCCCCCAGCACCGCAAAACATCTCTTACCCGATTGGGCACCGGCACCAGCACCAATGCACAGGACATGCCAGTGCCAGTGCCCGAAGATCCTCCCTCGTTGGTTTGGGCTGGGCTGGGCTGGGCGGTGCAGTGCGGAAGAGATCCTACTTCTTCCTGCGCCGGGCTGGACTAGGCTTTGAGCATTTGCACATGCTCAAACCCTTCTGGTTGGAGAGAGCGAGACCAGAAGGCTTTGAGCATGCGCAAATGCTCAAAGCTTAGTCCAGCCCGGCGCAGGAAGAAGGAGGATCTCTCCCGCACCGCACCGCCCAGCCCAGCCCAGCCCAAACCAACGAGGAAGGATCTTCAGGCACTGGCACTGGCACGTCCTGTGCATTGGTGCTGGTGCCGATGCCCAATCGGGTAAGAGATGTTTTGAGGTGCTGGGGGTATGTAGGATCGCGGGGGAGGGGGGTGATGCGAGCGGGGGGGGGGGAGGAGGATGCGGTTCGCAGGGGGGATGCCGATCGGATTGAAAAAAAAAAGTTGTAAAACGCGCTCACACGTATAACGCGCATGGTTATGCACGGTTTGTAAAATCGTGTATAACGCACACGTTATATGCGTGAAAATATGGTAATTATGTCGTTAATTGGATGTTTCATGTTTTAATAGAGCTGCGGCAAAAATTTTGCTCCAAAATAGAATCACCATGCTGGGTTTTTTCTATTGATGTTATAATGTGGGAGAACACAAAAGGTTGTGAGTGCCAATTTTATACCTAATTTGCAAAATTTGAAAACTTTCTCTCCCTCAATTAAAACTAAAAGTCTGAAAGGTATTCCACAACATGGGTCCTTTCTAGCCTACAAGCATACTTTTCTTTATAAAATTTACCCACTTCTAAAGCAGATGCAAAAGCTTGAAGCTACTCTGTACACACAGGAGCACTGAAAGGAAAAGTACAGACATCCCATTCTCTTTGAAAATAGGTACGAAATCTGGATAAATACTGTCAGTGGCGTACATATCCTATGTGACACCTGGGGCCCATCATTTTTTGACACCCCCCATCTGTATGAAAAACATGATTTTTAGTAACAATCCACACATCACACAAGAGTGCACCCAGGAAAAGGCAGCTACTTACATACTGCAGTGAGCAGTAACATAGTAACATAGTAGATAACGGCAGATAAAGACCCAAATGGTCCATCCAGTCTGCCCAACCTGATTCAAGTTAAATTTTTTACATTTTTTCTTCTTAGCTATTTCTGGGCAAGAATCCAAAGCTCTACCCTGTACCGTGCCGGGTTCCAACTGCTGAAATCTCCGTCAAAACCCATTCCAGCCCATCTACACTCTCCCAGCCATTGAAGCCCTCTCCAGCCCATCTTCCCCAAAATGGCCATATACAGACACACAGACCGTGCAAGTCTGCCCAGTACTGGCCTTAGTTCAATATTTAATATTATTTTCTGATTCTAGATCCTCTGTGTTCATCCCACGCTTCTTTGAACTCAGTCACCATTTTCCTCTCCACCACCTCTCTCGGGAGTGCCTTCCAGGCATCCACCACCCTCTCCATAAAGTAGAATTTCTTAACATTGCTCTTGAATCTACCACCCCTCAACCTCAAATTAAGTCCTCTGGTTTTACCATTTTCCTTTCTCTGGATTCAGACGTTCATATACTTGAAGGGTATTAATGGAGAAGATTTTGTTCTACATTAATACCCTTCAAGTATATGAACGTCTGAATCATATCTCCCCTGTCCCTCTTTTCCTATAGGGTATACATATTCAGGGCTTCCAGCCTCTCCTCATACGTCTTCTGGCGCAAGCTTCCTATCATTTTTGTCGCCTTTCTCTGGACCGCTTCAAGTCTTCTTACGTCCTTCGCCAGATACGGTCTCCAAAAATGAACACAATACTCCAAGTGGAGCCTCACCAATGACCTGTTCAGGGGAATCAACACCTTCTTCCTTCTACTGGCTACGCCTCTCTTTATACAGTCCAGCATCATTCTGGCAGCAGCCACCACCTTGTCACACTGTTTTTTCACCTTTAGATATTCAGACACTATCACCCCAAGGTCCCTCTCCCCATCCGTGCATATGAGCTTCTCACCTCCCAGCATACACGGTTCCTTCCGATTAGTAATCACCGAATGCATTACTCTGCATTTCTTTGCATTGAATTTTAGTTGCCAGGCATTAGACCATTCCTCTAACTTTTGTAGATCCTTTTTCATATTCTCCACTCCCTCTTCGGTGTCTACTCTGTTACAAATCTGCAAAAAGGCACACTTTTCCTTCTAACCCTTCAGCAATGCCACTCATAAACATATTGAACAGGATCAGCCCCTGTACCGAACCATGAGGGACTCCACTACTCAACTTTCCTTCCTCCGAGCGACTTCCATTAATCACCACCCTCTGGCATCTGTCCGACAGCCAGTTTCTAACCCAGTTCACCACTTTGGGTCCTAACTTCAGCCTTTCAAGTTTGTTCAACAGCCTCCTATGAGGAACCGTATCAAAGGCTTTGCAGAAATCTAAGTAAATTACATCTAGCATATGTCCTCGATCCAGCTCTCTGGTCACCCAATCAAAAAATTAAATCAGGTTCGTTTGGCACGATTTACCTTTTGTAAAGCCATGTTGCCTCGGATCCTGTAACCCATTACATTCAAGGAAGCACACTATCATTTCTTTCAGCAACACTTCCATTATTTTTCCAACAACCGAAGTTTCCCGCTTCATTCCTGTGACCACTTTTGTGAATAGGGACCACATCCGCTCTCCTCCAATCCCTGGGAACCACTCCCGTCTCCAGAGATTTGTTGAATAAGTCTTTAATAAGATCAGCCAGAACCTGTCTGAGCTCCCTCAGTATCCTGGGATGGATCCCGTCTGGTCCCATTGCTTTGTCCACCTTCAGTTTTTCAAGTTGCTCCTAAACACTCTCCTCCGTGAATGGTGCAGAATCTACTCCATTTTCTCATTTAACTTTGCCACACAATCTCGGTCCTTCTCCAGGATTTTCTTCTGTGAACACAGAACAGAAGTATTTGTTTAGCACATTTGCTTTTTCCTCATCACTCTCCACATATTGGTACAGCATCAATACACCCATTGTAAAACTAAACAAGCCAGACTAGTACAGACCAATCCTAACAGAAAACTGTGTCTTTCGAACACACAGAACACACCTTCGCCTAGTATGGAATATATAAACACAAACTAAACCCTCTCCCTTTTACAAAACTGTAGTGTGGTTTTTAGCCATGGTGGTAACAGCTCAGACTCTTATAGAATTCTGAGCATCAGAGCTGTTACCACCATGGCCAGCGCTAAAAAATATTCTATAGTTTTATAAAAGGGGGAATAAAATAGAAATACATAGACAGAGGTTAAATTGAACCACCAAGAAGCTGGACTCTGCATACAATGCAACACCACAGACACAGTGATGCATCTTCCCTAAATCAAATAAATAAATATAATTTTTTTTCTACCTTGTCTTCTCTGGTTTCTGCTTTCCTCATTTTCTTGTTACTCTCTTCCTTTCATCCACTGTCTACCCTCTCTCTGCCCCCTTCTATATGGCATCTTCTCTCCTATTCCCCTTCCAGAAACTTTATGCATCTCCCTTCCATTTCTCCCTTCACCCCCATTGGTCTGGCATCAATCTTCTTGCCTCTTCCAAAGGTCTGGCATCTCTCCTCTCCTCTTCTTCCCTTCCCTCTCCCACACCCCCATGGTCTGGCATTTCACTCTCTTCTCTCCCTCCCCCTCACTTCCATGAGCATCTGCCCCCTTTCTTTCCCTCCAACCCAATTCCATCCAGTATCCTTCCCCCTTATGTTTTCCTCACCTTTCCCTACACACCAATTTCATAAGCATCTGCCCCTTTCTCTCCTTCCACAACCCTTCCATACCACTCTTACCCCCTTTCTCTTCCTCACCCACCCTTCTATGCTCCTCTCTCCCTCCAAACCAGCAAGGTCCCACGATGACTGCTTCTGCTGCCTCTGCTCCGGAAGAGGTAAGTGATGTTGGAGGGGGTGGGCCGGCAGACATAGGGAGTTGCAGCAAGGTCCCACGATGACTGCGGCTGCTGGTCCACACCCTCTGACGTCACTTACGTCTTCCAGAGTAGAGGTGGCAGATGGTTGTCATCACTGAACTTTCCTGCACTTCAGCGCAGCTGCCGACTCTGCTTCAGAATAAGTATGGCAGCCGCGCTGAGGTGCAGGTGCTGTTTAGAGCAGTGCGGGAGGTTCTGGACCCGGCCGGCTGGCTGTGCACCCTCCTAAGGCTGGCACCCGGGGCGGTCCGTACGCCCGCCCCACCCTTGGTATGCCACTGAATACTGTATAACATTATAACTACAGACTTTACCCCAAAGCAATTAGTCTGAAAATTAGCCTCTTAAGAACATAATAGCCTTACTGGGTCAGCCCAATGGTCCATCAAGCCCAGTAGCTCGTTCTCACGGTGGACAATCTAGGTCACCAGTGCCTGGCCAAAGCCCAAAGAGTACCAACATTCCATGAGGCTTCCCCCATGTCTTAATACTGCTTTCTCCTATGCGTGTCCTTTTAAAACTGTTTGCCCATAACCATACATCCTACACATGTAAACTTTTCTGGACTTTCAGATCTGGAATATGTCTCTGTCTTCTGAACCTGACATTGCATTAATTGAGTCTGTTTGCAACATGTTTTCAGGCTTTAATCTGAAGATCTATCATAGAGGAAGTTTCCTGGCAGTACTTGATTTAAACGTGTGTACAGAACTCACTTGCTTTGAAATGATCTCAGAGGGACAACATATTAAAAAAAAAAATCCAAGCTGCAGAACAGTGCAGCATCTGTTTTGAGTGTTATATGATTACCCGTGTACCTGACAGCTTGCTTCTGTTGTTCCAGTGGACAGATTATTTAGTGTCCGAGCAGTAAGCACACTTTTAGTGACACTTCCTCTTTCATTCGATCATGTGGAAAATTGTTTTTTTGTGGGGTTTATTTTTTTTCCTCTTGTTTCAGCTCACTCCAGAGTCCTTTGCTTTTTGTGATGAGGTTGGAATAGCCTCAGGTTTCTTTGCTGCACTGTGTATCCATGTACTGGCTCTCTCAGAGGACACTGCTGATAGATAAACAAAGTGTAGCAAGCCAGGTACAAATAGTTTCTGTGTATCATATATTCATCTTTCTTCATATTATTCGTGAGTTCACCCTTTCATGTTCCAAGTGGGTAGTAGCTTGCGGTTTCCTCCATGTTGCTGTTCCCCTAACTGAAATGTTTCATGTTGATATTCACTGAAGTACAGAAACTAAAGTTAGTGATACATATCCCCAATCTTGCTTTTGGTGCATTATAATTCTTTTATAAATCTATGTAATGAATTTTTTATTGGTTATAAAATATCTCAGAGTCATAACACTAGGAACAGCAGTCCTTAATTTAATAATATAGCAAAATACCAGCAGCTACCCTAAGCTGTAGTGAATGCTTGCTTTAACCCTGGGTTAAATGATGACCTTTGATATTGCCAATTTAATTTTGCTGGGAGCCATTTTCAAATGTTACCTGCCAAAAGAAAAATGGATTAAACTTTGCTTCTGTTAAAGGGAAAGAAATACATAGTCTATATTGCAGTCCACATATTTTACAAACCAAACAGAGCCGATACTTACTGGGGTCAAGATCAAGTAGTAAGGTTGAGGTGCACATGGAAAAGTTTCACATAGAAAACCCAGTGAACATAAGAGTTGCCACACTGGGACAGAGTGAAGATCCATCAAGCTCAGAATCCTGTTTTCAACCGAGGCCAACCCAGGTCACAAGTACCTGGCAAGATCCCAAGAAGAAAAACAGATTTCCCCAAGCCATCTTAATAATGGATAAAGGACTTCTGTTTTAGGAAATTATCCAAACCTTTTTTAAACCCTGCTAAGCTAATTGCTTTCACTGTATGCAGGTTAGGCTGGTCTCGGTTAGGGCACTGGTATTTGACCTGGGAGCCACTGTGTGAGCGGACTGTTGGGCGCGATGGACCGCTGGTCTGACCCCGCAGCAGCAATTATTATGTTCTTATATATTTTAAAAATTTATCCACTGCCTAGAACCAAGGCTTTTTCATACAAAAATACACAACATAAAACAGACCTTTTAAAATTCTATCATAGATAAAAACTTATTCCCTTAAAATAAGTCTATCTGCCATTCACATATAAATGCTATTAAAAATAGCTGAGGTTTCAATAATTTCTTGAAATTACTCTGCTCTGCACATAAACGTACTGCATTCTCCGTCAACAAATTCCAAAGTTTAATTACATATTGAATGAAGAAATATTTTATTCAGTTTGTTTTAAATGTACTACTTAGTAGTTTCATCACATGTCCCCTAGTCCTAGTACTTTTTACTTCCAAGGTATGTGAGTACACAAGCAGCCACAATTATGGCAATCGCCCCCAGATTTCCAAAGGTAAACTTAGCAGGCAGTTTAACTTAGAAAATTGATTTGTACCCTTTTTATTTATTGAAGATGTTTTGTGAGCCAAAGGACACCGTTTGTTTCCTAGTTGCTGCAGTGCCTTTTAAAGATTGGTTCGAGGTCTGACATGATCACATAAATATATGCTCTTTCCAAGAGGCTGTAACAAATTGAACCTCTGGTGTGGAAAGCAGGTAGCTCAACCATAGCAAGTAACTTGACTTCCAAATTATTGTTTGCTCTTTATACAGGAGCTTGATTTATAACAAATTAGTGCTCATTCTAATTTCAAAAACAGAAAAGGTCTAATGCAGTGTTCTCTCTTTAATTTTTGCTAGCCTGTGCACATATAAAAACAGTTTGGCCCAGATTTTGTATCGTTTTGGCCCAAGTTCCATGCACAAATCTTTATACAGCACAAATTTGCACTCAACTTAATTGTTTAACAAGCTAATCAGCACCAATAATTGGCAATTGACACCTAATAGTTGACATTAATTGTACAAGATACTTGGAATAATGACTATGGGCTAGATTTACAAAGGGCACGGATCGGATTCGATCCATGAGGGATCCGATCCGATCCGTATCCGGGAGTGGGGGGGCTGATTCACGAATCGCCCTCATGCAAATGAGGGCGATTAGAATCACGCCCCCATCCAATTGTCGGGATCGCTCTCTAGCGATCCTGACGCATGCGCAAACCATCTGTAGATGGTCTGCGCATGCTTATGAGCAGCGACCTTTTTTTTACTTTTATTTTTTGTTTTCACTCTTCGCGAGCCATTGGTTTTAACCCGCTTTAAACCCGTTGGTTAAAACCACAGGCTCGTAGAGCGGGGAAGGGCAGCAGAGTCGGGCGGCAGGAGAGATTCGGGGCGAGAGCAGGGCGGCCAGTCAGGGTGGCAGGAGAGATTCGGGGCAGGCAGGAGAGCAGATTTGGGGCAGAGCAGGGCGGCAGGAGAAAATCGCAGCAGAGAGTCAGGGCAGAGAGCTGGATAGAGAGCAGGCAGAACAGGAGATGGCAGTCGGAAAGTTGTGAACGACTGGTCCCCAGCAGTCGCTTGTTTGTAATCGGCCAGCCTAGTCGGTGTTGCAAGGTTTTTGTTTGTGAATCGCTGCCTGCCATCATTTCAATGCCGTTCCCCTTCATTTGCATGTGCGGATCGGAGGATGATTGGGACAGAGGTTAGTGAATCGGGTCGGAGGGAAATTGGGTCGCAAAGGGGTTGCAAACCGATCGATACACGATCGGTTTGCTTAGTGAATCTAGCCCTATATGTTAGCAATCGGCTACTATTTTGATGTATTACCCTATACTGCTTGTACAGTTAATAACTTTATGTATTATATACAACACTATATAATATGTTCAGCCTAATACCTATGTGATATTATGCTGCTTGTAACCTACCCAGATTTATGAGGATTTTGCTGGATATAAGATTGCATATAACATAACATAACACTAATTAGAAGTTACAAGGAGGTACCGAAAAGTTCTCAGCCCAGCCAATCAACTTCCTAAATTCTGTGTGCTATTTTGTCACTGTAGCTGAAAAGAGTGTTATTTCATTAAGTGCCAGTTTGCAGAAATGAAATTCTAGGTTCCGATAATGTTTCAGATCATTGATTGAACAATATCCATGCTATTCTCTTCTTGGTTACGTTGAGAACATTTCAGCACCCCTTTGTACACGCAGAACTTTCTAAGCACATTTTATAAGGTGGTGCACGTAAATTCTAGCCTACGAATCTCCAAAGGGGCCGTGGCCAGGAGAGGAGCACGGGAAGATCACTTTCAGGAATGTTATGCACGGTTACAGAATATGCCCAATCCACGCACCACTTAACATAGGTATTTAGGCCTGGTTATCACTTACCTAAATGAGTATATCTAAATGTTAGTCATGCATATGGGTACTAATAGTCACTCTAATATGGTGAGTGCCTTTTATAGAATCACGCTAAGTGCCGTCCTAGTCAGCACCAATTTTTCTTTAGGTACCATATATAGAATTTACAGGTTTGTTCACAAGTTTTCAGCCTCAATTTGAAGTGTGTGGTATAGCCTATGCTCACAATAAAGAAAGCCAATACAAATTGTGTGTGTTCAGTTTATGACCTAGAGGGAACAGTGGTCTAATGCATTGTTATCTTGCAAATATGTATCAGTCTCAATACTCAAATTGTGCAATTGTCTGTTTTTCATAGGTACATCTGGCACGGTGGCAGGACAATCGCGCGCCAGACACCATCGCGCTGAAAATCGAGTGCTGGCAATTTGACGCAAGACACAAGCGCACCGCGGGAAAACTTAGTTTTAAAGCACTCCGACGAGGGGTGTGGGAGGAACCCCCCCACTTTACTGCATACTGTTTGTGCTGCCGTTGGGAGGGGTGTGGGGAGTGCAACCCCCCACATTATAGAGAAAACTGAATTTTCCCCCCCCCAAATCGGAAAAAGTTCTGTTTTCTCTATAATGGAGGGTTCCAGCTCCCCAAACCCCCCCCAATAGCAGCGCGAACACTATGCAGTAAAGTGGTGTTGGTGTGTGTGGGGGGGGTCCCCACTCACACCCCACTTCGAAGCTCTTTAAAACTAAGTTTTCCCACGGCGCGCTGATGTCTTGTGCTGAATTGTCTGACCTCCATTGTCGGCGCGCTGGTGACTATGAACCATCTGGCACAGAGTTGAAAAAGTGACATCTTAGTCACAATTTATACATTCAACTCTAGATGCTGATCACAATAGTGCCAACCTTCATTCCAGACAAACTTAGTTACAGATGGTTCAATTCCGTAATAAATTCTGATTAATGAGCCCATCAAATGGCATTTACAGAGGACACCAATAGTAGAGGTTGTTCTGTTTTTCCAGCTTCCTGAGCCCTAATGTATGACCTTTCCAGGAATATTACTGTGGTTCATTAGCATTTGCACCATTAAGAGGTATCCTCTCATGCAGTTAATGGGTTGTGACGCAAGTTTGATCCTCTTAAAATTTTAGGGTGCGAACAGCAAATCTCTAAGCAACTACTACTACTACTGCTATTTATCACTTCTATAGCACTGAAAGGCATACACAGCACTGTATATTTGACATTTAATAGATGGTCTCTGCTTGAAAGTGCTTACAGTCTAATTTGTAGAGACAGACATGACATATAGGGTTGGGGATGCCGAACCCAAGGTGAGAGGAGTTAGGAGTTAAAAGCAGTCTTGAAGACTTGGACTTGAACACTGCCAGAAACAGAGCCCACCGTAGGGATTCGGGCAGTCTGTTCCAGACACAGCAAGACAAGAGGGACGGAGTCTGCTAAAGTGTTAATATAAAGAAAAAAAAAAAAGGAAATAAGGTGATACCTTTTTTATTGGACCAACTCAATGCATCTTATGATGAGCTTTCGAAGGCAACCCTTCTTCAGATCAGAAAAAAAGCAAATGTAGCCAAATATTAGTATAAGCATTTTAGAGACAGGAAGAGGGAGGGGTGGGTGGGTGGGCAGGAGGGTTATCAATGCATTAATTAGATACACAGACAAAAACAACTTGAGCATGGGAAAGACACGAGAGCTGCATATTCATTAAATGCAGCAAACAACAATGCGACACATAGGACAGATATTGTAGAACAATGCATGTTACGTTTTATAGTGAAAGAGAAGACAAGACGCATAGTGAAGAAATGAGAACAAGGACGTGATTTGTGAATGTTGCATCAATATGTTTGAGACAAGCCATGACATGAAGTTTTCTAGTTGAAAAAATACTATCCAAAATAATGTTCGTTGTTTAGGGCTGATGAAAAAACACAATTCAGCAGAGAGGGAATACGTTCTGAAAGATAATATGCAACTGAAAGAAAAAGTAGAGGCAAGGAATTGGCTGAAGAAATAGAATTACCTGTGCCAGGGCAGGAAAATATATCATGTGACCAGCCCTCAACCATTCGACTTATCAATTCGCAATTCAGGGAGATCATATATAGAGATTTGCTGTATCTGCTTTAACATGCCAGGAGTATGCAGCAATCTTTAACAGTTATCAGCAACACAGGCATCAGTTCATCATGCATGTTGTGACTTGTTTATTTGATAACTTCCACATAGGTATATACAGTATATATCTATATACACATAATATATCAAATGAAGTATTATATTTTACATTATTTTATTCTATTGGCCATAGAAGATGTTATTTCTGTAGAAATAATTATGCTAAAGTGATGTATCATACTTACTGCAGACTAGTATTTTCTACATTATTCTAAACCTAGGCCTTTGTCTTTTAAATATGTTGCATTTTTATTTATGTCAAATAATATGTAAAGTATACATTAAAGAAATTAATTAACCAATAAGGAAAACATATAAGTCCTTTTACATAGCTGCTCTGCCAAGCAAGTGTACATTAAATGCCAATCTGTCCATACTATTCCTATGGGTAGATATGCATTTAGCGTGTGCTGCTCAACAGCACAGCTTTGTAAAAGTCTACCATCTAAATAAGAAAATCAAATCTATTAACTGCAGCAGGAGTTGCTTATCATACCGATTCTAGCTCAAATTAGTTGCATGTACCTTGTCAGACTGCTCATACAATTTCTACTCATTAGTCGTTCTTATCTGTTGATCTACAGTATTTTATCTGTTCATATGTTCCATCTCTGACTGTCTCCTTTGCTGTCTATTAAGATATTTTAATGTATACTGTATTTTGTTAACATTGAAAGTGTGTGAGGGAGCTAGAGGATGCTACCACTCCCCCTGCTGGATACTCCCTCGCAGTGTCAGAGCCACCTTAACATAGGGAGTTTCTCCTTAGGGAGAAGTGACATGGGAAGAAGGAATCAGGGAAGGAGCTACCCGAAAGTATAAGAGGCAGGGCCAGAGAGAGGTTAAGGAGGCCCAGGGAAGGAGGAAGTAGCCCCAAAACTCAAATACCCTTAGTGCAAATCCTGTTCTCAAAAAAAGAGATTTCACTTTTTACTCCTTTCCAATAGCATAATTTTAAACCTCTTCCTAAGGCTCAACAACGCACTGTGGACTTAAAACTCAAAAAGCTAGTACTATGCTTCAGGAATCATGTAAAGGGAGAGAAAATGCCTCAGACTCGTGCCTGTTGCTAATTTTATAAGCATTCATACTATTAGAGTTACCTCATCGACATAAAAAACCCTCTTCCATGTATTCCTATCTTCAGTAATAAATATTTTTTAAATATTAAATACTTTTCAAATATTTCAATAAATTTCCATCCACATGCGCTGGGAGTCCTACTCTAAACTCCTAAAGAACATCTGTGTCGGAAGCGACCATAAAATCGCTTCCCGCTAATGTAATTGAACTGCGCCCGGATTGTGTGCTAGTATATAATGTTACTAATCCTGTTATGATAAACACTTATCTTTCCCAGCGCTGTGGCTTTTATATACACTGCTGTTCTTGTGGCAAGTCTCCTCAGCCAAAGGAGGAAGTAGCCCTAGCATACACCTTAACTACAACCACTAGACATTCTGCTTGGCTGAGGCAAGCTGGTTATTTCCTTGCTGAATACTTGGGAGCCTGGCTTTTAGGTCTGGCTAGGTTAATGTGACCATATGTCCCGTTCTGAATGGGACCATCCCGTTTTTAGATCCCCTGTCCTGTTGTCACTATACATAGCTTTGGGACGCTGAAATGTCCTTTTTCAGAAACAGCGTGCACGGGGACAACGGGACAGGCGATTGTTTCCCCTCCCTCCCTGCCACGCCAAAGCTAGCCTCCCTCCCTCCAGCCTCCCTTCTTCCCTCCCTCCAGCGCTGGTCTGCTGCCGCTGCCGCTGCTTGGCGCCCAGGAAAGGAAGGTCCAGGCGCCGGCCCACAAGCCTTCTTCCCGACATCAATTCTGACGTCGGAGAGGAAGTTCAGGGCCAGCCATTCGCTGCCTGGCTGGCCAGGAACTTCCTCTCTGATGTCATAATTGATGTAGGGAAGAAGGCTTGTAGGCCGGCGCCTGGACCTTCCTTTTCTTGGTGGCAAGCAGCAGCAGCAGTGGCTGCGGGAGTCCGGGGGGGTGTTTGAAACGTTGGTAGGCCAGGCTTAGGATGCTAGAGGGAGGGAGGGAGGCAGACAGGCAGGCTGGCTTTGGCACGGCAGGGAGGGAGGTAGGCAGGTGGCTTCGGGGGATTGGGTGGGACAAAGGCTAGAAGGCAGTGAGGGGGACATAGGAAGGAGAGAGGGGAAGGAAGGAGAGAAAGAGGCACAGAAGGGGGTGGGAGTTGTAAGCAGATGAAAGACTAGAGAGAGAAAGACCTGGACCAAAGGGGAAAGATAGGAGGCAGATGCAGGACTATGGGAGGTGCAGACAGAGGGGGAGAGACCCTGAGGAAGAGTAGAGAGAGGCAAGATCATAACAGAGGAGGGAAAGAGAGGGAGACCTGAACAAACGTACAAAGGAAAACTGACACTGGATCTGGGGACACTAAGGACATAGGAAGGGGCACTAAGGACATAGGAAGGAGGCACTGAGGATACTAAGGATATGGGAAGGGGCACTAAGGACATAGGAATGAGGCACTGAGGGCACTAAGGACATGGGAAGGGGCACTAAGGACATAGGAAGGAGGCAATGGGGGCACTGAGGACATGGTAAGGAGCACTAAGGACATAGGAGGGAGGCAATGAGGGCACTAAGGACATAGGAAGGGGCACTAAGGACATAGGAAGGAGGCACTGGGGGCACTAAGGACATGGGAAGTGACACTAAGGACATAGGAAGGAGGCACTGGGGGCACTAAAGACATAGGGAGGAAGGAGGGAGGGAATAGAAAGGGACAATTGGGCCTGAGTACAGAAAGATAGAAAGAAATGAAAGAAAGGATGCACAGTCAGAAGGAAACGCAACCAGAGACTCATAAAATCAACAGACAGATTTTATCTAATCTAATCTATTATTTGGTTTATATACTGGGTCATCTCCCAGTGGAGCTTGACTCGGTTCACATATAGTAATTAAAACTAGAGTATATAGCAGAAAACATAGGAGAAGGAAGTACTAATTAAATACTAAAGTACATTAGAAAAGTATAAGAAAAATAACTATAATATTACCATTTCGTTGAGGCTATAGTTAAACCATTTAAAAATTGTGAGAACAACAAAGTTTTCAGGAATTTACAAAATAATTGCAGCTGGCCTAAAAGCCTAATCGAGTTGGGAAGTTCATTCCAAATCTTTACAGACTTGAAAACAAAAGATCTACTGAGCTTCCCAGCAGATTTAATTCCCTTAAAGGAAGGGTTTTATTTTCAATTTAGTGATCAAAATGTGTCAGTTTTGAGAATTTATATCTGCTGTCTATATTTTGCACTATATTTGTCTATTTTTCTATAGTTACTGAGTTGACATTGCATATTTTAAAGTTATCTGCCTTGACATCTTTGAAACCCCCCACCCCAAATATAAATGATAATTAACATTTTCTCTGCGTATAGTGTGGGTTGTTTTTTTCTTTTTTAATATGGTTACCATTATGAATTAATAAGACATTATGGGCCTGATTTTCTAAAAGTGCGTCCCGATTTTAGGCAGCTGTAGACGTCCCACAGCTGTCTAATCAGCCAATCGGGATGCACGTTTAAAAAAAAAAAAAATGCTCCCCAGGCAGGCCGCCTATATTGAAGGCGAGGCCCGCAAGACACCTAGGCCCTGATTCTGTATAGAATGCCCTGGAGAGGCGTCCTATTCAGAATCGGCCTAAACTAGATACGGCCGCTACACTTATCGCGGCAAGGGATCTCTCTGCCGCTATAAGTATAGCGGGCCGTGGCCCCCCGACCGATCGCTGGCAGGAGGGTGCCCAAACCTCCTGCCCGAAGACGCACCCCCCTCCCTGACACTACCGACCGCCCCCCCGACACTACCGACCGCCCCCCCCCACCCCCGACATTACCGATCGCTGGCAGAAGGGTGCCCAATCCCTCCTGCCCGAAGACGCACCCTCCCGACACTACCGACCGCCCCCCCCGACATTACCGATCCCCCCCCCAACAATATCGGTCGCTGGCAGGAGGGTGCCCAATCCCTCCTGCCCGAAGACGCACCCCCCCCGGCGCTAACAACCCCCACTCCACCAAACCTGTTCTTACAGATGGGTCTTGCACGTCGAGCAAGCAGGCATGCCTCGTCGAAATGAGGCGGGCCCGCCCCTTCCCGGCCCATCCCGCCGAAGCCTAAGGCCTGATTGGCCCAGGCTCTAGAAGCGGGTCCGCCCACCCCCACTTAATCTAAGAGCCATCAAGTTTTTCTCACTCCCCCCCACCCTTTTACTAAACAGCGATAGTGGTTTTAAGCACAGGGAGCCGCACTAAATGTTGTGTGCTGCTCCCGATGCTCATGGGGTGTGTGTGTGTGTGTGACTTTTTTCTAGCAACACACTTTTATATAAGCCCACCTTAATGAAGTTTGGTTGGCTTGTTTTCTTTGTATTTCACTTCGCCTTTATGTTGCTGAAAAATATTTCTGAAAGCTGACATATTTAAATAAATTCAGAATAACAACTTTTTTCTATCTTTTGTTGTCTGAGCAGTTTATTTTCCCATTCACTTAGGTCCCCCTGTCCCTTTTTTTTTTTGGGGGGGGGGGGTGTTTTCTTTTTTTTTTTTTTTTTGTAACTGTCTTCCCAGGATCACTGATCCATTTTACATTTTGTCCCTATCTGTCCTGTCCAGCATCTGGCCCCCTGTCTCTATCTTGAGTTTGTCCCCTCTATGTCCCTTTCCATTTCTCTGCATCCATCATTCCTCTGTCAAAATCATCCCTGTGTCTAGCAGCCCTTTTATGCCCCTGTCTCATTGCTCTCTCCTCATCAAGCATTCTTTTCCATGACTGTTCCTTTCCGTGCCCAGCATTGCTTTAGTATCCCTGTATCTACACTCAGCCCCAGCTAGGATCTCTTCTCTATGCTTCTGTGCCTCTTGGTGTGCAGGATCTTCAACCCTTAAGCCAGCTTCTCTCCTCTACTCCCTCAAGTCTGCATCTCTCCCTCTCCCCTATCTCCTCCCAAACCAGAATCTCTCTCTCTCTCCCCCTAACACCCCCAGACAGCATCTCACGTTATTTCCCCCTATCCCCTTGATCCAGTATCTCTCTCCCCAGCTAGCATCTCATCTTCTCTCACCCCTGCTCCGCCCACACGCAGCATCGCTCTCACCTCTGCCTCCCCAGCCAGTATCTCTCTCATTCCTGCCCCCCCAGACAGCACCTCTCTCACCCCTGCCCCCCCAGTCAGCACCTCTCTCATCCCTGCCTCCAAGCCAGTACCTCTCTCACCCCTGCCCTCCCCCCAGTCAGCACTTTTCTCACCTCTATCCTTCCCAACCAGCACTTCTGCCTTTCTCCCCATTGTCCATATTGTCTCCAATCCAGCAGTATCTTAGCGACGCTGATTCCTGAGACAACTTGCTGCCAGCTCTGCAGGCTTTCCTCTATCACAGTTCTTTCTGTCTGAAGAAAGAGGACGTGACATCATCAAGAGTGGGAACACAGTGGAGGGAAGACTGCAGAGCTCACGCAGACTCCTGAAGATGTTGCTGGCAGTGATTTGTGATTCTGGTCTAGAGAGGGACTAATTCAGGTACTTCTGCAGGCCTGGGAAATTTTGTGCAATTCTGCATTGTGTAGTTGTGCAGAATTCTGCCAGGAGTGGCACCTATATACAGAAAGCGAATCCTTCTATATGTAATCCAACCCAATAAATCAATTTTAGTAAACTAATAAATTGGTAGGCATGAGATAGCCAAATTGATCGGTATAAAGAGGTTAGTTTTTCTAAATATCCGGGAACCCTATTAGTTTACTAAAACTAGGAGTGGCACCTATGACAGACAAGGCTGCATAGGAGATAGGCATACATGCAAAGACAAAATCAGGAACAGGAGGGATAAATTAATGTATTTATTGTGTTGAATTTCTCTCAGTGTCACACCAGCCTATCTCATTAGATGCTGTGGTAACAAAATGGGAAGGACAGCCACGCTGTAGAAAGGTGAGCGCAATCTAAAAAGGGATGAGAGGTAAGTGAAGGTAAAGAAACAAAACTATTAAAAAAAGAATGCACATATGAGTATTGCAATCTATGATACTGCCAATTCTTTTATTTATTTGGTTCATAGACATAATCGCGGAAGACAAAGGCGCGCGCCGACAACTGAGCGCAAGATGGAGGCGCGCGCCGAAGAAAATTACTGTTTTTAGGGGCTCCGAAGGGGTTTTTTGTTGGGGAGCCCCCCCACTTTATTTAATACAGATCACGGCGGCGTTGTGGGGGGTTTGGGGGGTTGTAACCCCCCACATTTTACTGGAAACTTAACTTTTTCCCTAAAAATAGAGAAAAAGTGAAGTTTTCAGTAAAATGTGGGGGGTTACCCAAACCCCTCACAATGCCCCCACAACGTGGCGCGATCTGTATTAAGTAAAGTGGGGGGTTTTCCCCCCACACACACCCCGTCGGAGCCCCTAAAAACAGTAATTTTATTTAGCGTGCGCCTCCACGCTGCGCTCAATTGTCTGCGCGTGCCTTTGTCCCGGCGCGCTTTTGACCTGACATCATTTATTTATTCAATTTTCTATACCATTCTCCCAGGGGAGCTCAGAATGGTTTACATGAATTTATTCAGTTACTCAAGCATTTTTCCCTGTCTGTCCCAGTGGGCTTATAATCTATCTAATGGGGGATAGGCAATGGGGGGATCTAGTGACTTGCCCATGGTCACAAGGAGCAGTGTGGGTTTGAACCCACATCCTCAGGATGCTGAAGCTGTAGCTTTTACCACTGTGCCACACTCTACCCCTTCTGATGCTATACGGGGGAAGAGACGGGGGAAGCCACTGCTTGCCCTGTATCGGGAGAATAGAATATTGCTACTCCTTGGGTTTTGTCCAGGTACTAGTGACCTGGATTGGCCACCGTGAGAATGGGCTACCGGGCTTGATGGACCCTTGGTCTGACCCAGTTAGGCTATTCTTATGTTCTACCCAATTTTAAAAGTTTCAAGGCAGTTTATGAACTTAGAAAAAATTAATGTGCAGAAAATATGGTGCCAGCCCAATATTTTTAACTAACCCAGTCATTCAACTTATGATGATATGAATAACCTTTAATTTTGCATATCTGTTCTACTTGTTAAGCTGTTTTTCCAACTCTGCAAATGAAATGCTCGTAAAGCAAATGTCAAAATGAAAATTAATATGTTTAGAAATTAAAAAGCAATGAAACTGAGAAGTGGATGTGCAATACAATTTAGAGATAGAAAAATAAAAGCAGTAGAAGAAGGTGGATTTTCATCAAAGGTATGTAGAATACTTAGGCTGAAGGAGTGTTGATCCACCTTTGTAAGCTGAAGGCCCACGTTTTCAAAACTGCATTTAAATCTTAACCCTACCAATTTGTAAAGCACGTTTGTTTGTTATTCCCTTTGTGGCCCCCTACCCTCTCTACCTCTTCTCCCTTTGTATTTCCATACATAAGCAGGATATATTGATTCACCATTTTTGTCCAGTGCATCTTTCATAATTAGATTGTAAGCTTTTTCGAGCAGGGACCGTCTCTTGTGTTTTTAATATACAGCGTTGCGAGAGTCTGGTAGTGCTATAGCAAGAATAAATACAGTAGTAATAATACATAGTAGTAAGGTATTTAAATCTCATGTATTTATGTTAGTGCATGCTACACAGTGATTAAGAACATACATATTTTCAGTTTTGACTCAGTGTTTCATAGGAATTTATGTTCAAATGTTTGTGATTGTATTGCTGATTCATTAATTGTTCTGTGCATTGCCATGTTAGATCTGGATTTGATTCCCACCTCAGGTCTGCCACTCCGTGGGTTGGCCCAGGCTATGGATGCTACATAAAAATTTGTTCAGCCCCATGGGAGGGGCAGGATACACAGTTAACAATCTGGCCATAGTCATACATAGAAAAATAATGGCAGATAAAGGCCAAATGGCCCATCTGCAGTAACCATTATTTCTTCCTCTCTCTAAGAGATCCCACGTGCATATCCCAGGCTTTCTTGAATTCAGACACAGTCTCTGTATTCACCCCCTCTTCTGGGAGATTGTTCGAAGCATCTAACACCCTTTCTGTAAAAAAGTATTTCCTTAGATTACTGCTGAAACTATCACCTCTTAACTTCATCTTTTGCCCTCTCATTCCACAGCTTCCTTTCAAATGGAAGAGACTCGACTATGCACATTTACATCACGGGTATTTAAACATCTCTATCATATCTCCCCTCTCCTGCCTTTCCTCCAAAGTATACAGATTGAGATCTTTAAGTCTGTCCCCATACGCCTAATCAGGAAGACCACACACCATTTTAGTAGCCTTCCTCTGGACCGACTCTATCCTTTTTATATCTTTTTGAAGGTGTGGCTAGAGAATGACACGGGGAAAAAAATCTGTCCCTGTCACTGCCCCGTCCCCGTCCCACCGTCCCCTTCACCGCCCCGTCACCATCACCTCCATCCCATTCACCGCCCCGTCCCCGTCCCCGCAGCATCCATATAAGCCTCAGTACTGCAATATTTAGCTTATGCCTTCCTTATAAATCTGGCTGCTGAACTTGAGAAAGAGATGTTCAGCTGGCAGGGCTTTGTTTATACATTTTTATCAACACAACTAATATGCTACTTTATCCTAAAGCAAAAAAAAAAAGAAAAGAAAATAAACAGAATTTTTTTTCTACCTTTGTTGTCTGGTTTCTGCTTTCCTCTTCTTCTCATTCAATTCCTTCCATCCACTGTGTGTCTTCTTTCTGCATCTTCCATTTTATCGGTTACTGTGCCTCCCCCTTCACCCACCCCCCAATTGGTCTGGATCCATCTTCTTCCCTCTGCTCCCCCATAGTCTGGCATCTGTCTTCTTCCCTTCCAGCGTCTTCTCCCCACTCTGTCTTCCACAGTTCCCTTCAGGGTCTGTTCCTCTCCACCCTCCTTCAATGTCTGTTCTATTCCTTTCTACCACCATACTTCCCTCCCTTCTTCACCATCTGTTCCTTTCTACCACCCTTCAGCTCCATTCGCGCGGCCTATCTATCTACTTCCCTCCCTCCCTCCCTCCCTCTTACTTTCGTGGCACGTTACAATATAATTTGTGCAGGCCGCTGGAGCCTGCAAGCTCGGTCCCCAAACAATCTCGCTTCTGTGTTCCTATTTTCCCCATTTCTAATATCTCCCCTATGTATCTGGCATTGCCCCCCCCCCCATGTGTCCATATACCATCCTCATGGCATCTATGTCCCCTTTATGTCTCTGTCCCTATGCCCCCCATGCACATAATTTTCCCTGTTTCTGTTACCTTCCTGTGTCCAGATTTCCCTTCTCTTCCTCTTCCACACCAATGTGTCTCTTCTCTTCAACCCCATCTAGTATTTTTCTCTCTTTCTCCACCCCCCTGCTTCCAGCATCTGGCTCACCTGCCTATCCTCCCCTTTCTTTCCTGCTGTGGGTTTTTTTTCTCTCCCTCTTCATCCCCTTGGCCCAGAATCTCTTTCCCTTTCACTCCCTCCTTCCTAATGTGAGCCGGAAAAACGCGCGATCGTGCGGTCCAGCAGCCCCCTCCCGTCTGAATGCAGCATTCCGTCATCTCCCTCCACCTCACCTTAGATGCCGAGTTTGCCAGCTTTTTTTTTCGCCCAGCCACACGCTTTCAAAGAAGAAATCTTCTCCTCTGACGCAACCAGAAATAGGAAGTTGCAGGAGAGGAGAAGATTGATCAACTCCAGCAGCTGCGCATACGTGGCTTTTTGAAAGCCTGCGGCTGGGTGAAAAAGAAAGCCGTTAAACTCTGCATATAAGATGAGGTGGAGGGAGGGGAAATGGTGGAACGCTGCGATCGGACGGGTGGGGCTGATGGACCGCGCGATCCGTGATTGCCTTACTGCAGAGACAAGACCATTCACCGCCCCACGGGGCGGTGAATGGCCTTGTCCCCGCAGAGACCACTATTTTTTCTTCCCCGTTTCGGCGGGTTACCCACGGCTACTTGCGGTTAGCTGCGGGTAACAACCACCGTGTCATTCTCTAGGTGTGGCTTCCAGAATTGTACACAATATTCTAAATGAGGTCTCACCAGAGTCTTAAACAGAGGCATCAATACCTCCTTTTTCCTACTGGCCATGCCTCTCCCTATGAACCCTAGCATCCTTCTAGCTTTTGCTGTCAAATTTTCAACCTGTTTGGCCACCTTAAGATCATCACATACAATCACAACTAAGTTCCACTCTTCTATCGTATACATAAGTTCTTCACTTCTTAAATTGTACTGTTCCTTCTTGTTTTTGCAGCCCAAATGCATGACTTTGCATTTTAGCTACCAAATTTCAGACCATTTTTCAAGCTTCGTCAGGTCTTTCTTCATACATAGTAACATAGTAGATGATGGCAGATAAAGACCAAAAGGTCCATCTAGTCTGCCCAACCTGATTCAACCTAAATATTTGTTTTTTGTTTTTTCTCTTCTTCTTCTCCCTAGCTTTTTCTAAGCTCTGCCCGGTACTGTGCTTAGGTTCCAACTACTGAAATCTCCGTCAAAGCTCACTCCAGTCCATCTACACCCTCCCAGCCATTGAAGTCCTCCCCAGCCCATCCTTCCCCAAACAGCCAGTCTGCAAGTCTGGCCAGTACTGGCCTTAGTTCTTCAATATTTACAATTATTTTCTGATTCTAGATCCTCTCTGTTCGTCCTACGCTTTCTTGAGCGCGTGTATGATACTTTTATCTTGAGTGGTTTTGGCTGTGGGTCTTGATTAAATTTTACATTAAAAACAAATTACAAGATTTATCTGAATTATAGTAGTTTTTTGTAGAGAAAGGCATATTTTATGTGTGATTGATTAAAGTCAACATTGCTTCTCCTTTCCTCTATCTTCCATTCGTCCAATAGTGCAGTGTTTTTCTGTGCATGTGCCCATCAGCGATGGGCACATGCAAATGTAATAAATCTTCACTGCTGTTCGCCAATCTTATTTGCATGTGTGATTTTTTAAGAATGTCTTGGATTTTTAGATTCGGTATCAAAACGGCTGCATTAGCATACCGTCGCTTTTTAACGTGAGTTTTTGAAAATCATGCCCTGAGTGGAGTGGAAAGGGTAGATGTGAAACACTCGTTCACTCTTTCCAAAAATAATAGGACTAGGGGGCATGCGATGGAGCTACTAAGTAGTAGATTTAAAACAAACCAGAGAAAATATTTCTTCACACAATGTGTAATTAAACTCTGGAATTCATTGCCAGAGAATACGGTAAAATCAGTTAGCTTAGTGGGGTTTTAAAAAATTTGGATAATTTCTTAAAAGAGAATTCCATAGATTATTGAGATGGCTTGGATAAATCCACTGCTTATTCCTAGGATAAACAGCATAAAATCTGTTTTAGTACTTGGGATATAGCTAGGTATTTGTGACCTGGGTTGGCCACTTTTGGAAACAGAATAATGGGCTTGATGGACATTCGGTCTGTCCAAGTATGGCAATTCTTTAGTTCCACATTAAGTCCTGGGAGGTTATTAACAAAAGACAGATGCCAAAGTTGATGGATTCCCAAAATCTTACTGGGATCTCTCTATGGTATCTGTTGGGAGCAAGAATGATCACTAGTCCCTTTTTTCTCATCTGTCATCGGAGATCAAACAGGGGCCTCTGATTTCTACCATTAAACTTGCAGAGCTACTGCTAGGAGTCAAATTGTCAAATAACAATTTCACTGCTTGACCTCTAACGGTAGTACCATAAGACTACCACTTGGAGTCACATTTGCTACCGGTATTTTGATCCTATATGATCAATGAAGCAGGAGAGACTGACCAGAAATTATTTGTCGCATGAAAAACTTCTCAGTTACAGCATATATTCCTGTGAGAGTTACTTATTACAAAATATTGTAATTTATTAAAGAACACACTGGAATATGTATTTATTGAAATCGCAAACTTATCTTAACTATTTAGTCGCCACAAGAGTGTAAAATAGAAATATTTATATTTTTAGATGTCATGTACCACTTCAATAGACATGTAGGGGCAAATTCTATAAATGGCATCCCGAATATAGGTGGTGGTAGGCGTTCTATCACTGTCTAACTTGCTAATTGAGACACTCGATTAAGAAAAACCAAAACAACCCGAGGCAGGCTGTCTACATTGTAGGTGTCTTCGTGAGCCTAGGGAGGCACGTAGGGCAACCTAAGTCCGCCCATGGCTAGGTGTGGGCATGGTTTCACACAGAAGTGGCCATAGGCAAGCTTAGACAGCCCTAGCCATCTCCCATAGGGTGGCAATAGGTGCCTGAAATGTAGGCCATCAAAATGCTGGCCTACATTTCAAATAGACATGGCCACTAAACTGATTGCGGCAAGAAAATGTCCTTGCTGTGATCAGTTTAGCAGCCATGGCAGGGAACCCATCTGTGCTCCCATGAAGATGACCAGCAGGAGGGATGCCCACTTCCTCCTTCTGAAACCCCAGAAGCCCCCCTCCACCCACAAATGCACATGGCAGGAGGAGTGCCAAATTCCTCTTGCCACTGCCACCACAATACAACCCCCGGCAGGAGGGATACCCAGTCCCTCCTGTCGGAACCTCCCCCTACCCCCAACACATCCTCTGGCACCCCGACCACTCCACCAGCCCACCCAGACCCTACCAGTACCTTTTTTAGTTGGCTGGCTGAAGGAATGCTTACTCCCTCCAGCCGGCAAGCCTGCCTCCACTGATGGGCCTTCTTGGCTTCACATACATGATTATTTTTGGGGAAATGCTGTGCAGTTCTCCTCACATGTCCTGGGACAGATGGCAGTGGGCTGCTTGCAGGGAGGACTAGGGAGGCAGTGGCCCAGGTGGATTGTAAGCCTGAGGGTGGCCTGCTGGCTTCTGTGTTGAATATTTGCACAGTTGAAGTAGGTGTGGTTTAGGATGACTCACTGTACTTTAGTGATCTTGCTGTAAGATTGCTCTGACTATGGGCTAGATTCAATAATACTCACCTTTCCATCCGATCCGTGGCCGAGTCTTGCTGGGCGATCGATTCACGAAATAGTCCCCATATAAATCACCTGATCGCCACTTCCCTAATACAAGTGATCCCACGGATCGCTGTAGAGTGATCCGGAGGCATGCGCAGACCATCCTCTCTGTCTGGAGAGGCGATCCACGCATGTGTTTTCTCTCTTTCACTGATTCCTACATACCCTTTCCCAGCCCCCAATGCTCTCCTAGCCCGCTGTTACTCCCAAACAGTTGTTTCATGCTTGTCCCTTGCACACCGTCTTCTCCCAGTCTAGACTGGAACAACGCCTTAGTGCAGCCACACTTTTAACTTGTCGGTTAAAAACACGGGCTCGCAGGGAGGCTGGGTGGCAGAGAGCAGAGAGACAAGGCAGAAGAGAGCAGAGAGGCAGGGTGGCAGAGAGCAGGACAGTTAGTAAGGACATGAGCGACTGGTCCTCAGCAGTTGCTGAAGTTTGGATCGGCCAGCCCAATCAGTGTTCCTGCTTCTCTATAGTGAATCGAAGCCCTTCCGACTTTGTATGCTGTTTCCCCTCATTTGCATGGGTGGATTGGATCGGGTGCAGATCGGATTGGGAGAAAGGTTAGTGAATTGGGTCGGGGTCGCAAAGTGGTTGCTAACTGATTGGGACACGATCGGTGAGCTTAGTGAATCTAGCCCTATGTAGGTGTGGGGAAGAAGGAGATGTTCTTATACCTGTGGAGCCCCTCATGTTAGTAGGGCACAGGTGGGGTAACTTTCTGAGCTCCTCATACCTTATTGTGTGGATTGTACTTTGCACAGTGGTGTTTTTTTCCTTTGTTAGGACATGAGCAGTTCTATGTATTGGAACCATACCCTGCCTTTTCTGATGATTGAACATGAGCATTGCAGTGATCCGGGGGTGGGGGGTGGGGGATCAAACTCACCTAAGTAGGTTGCTGTGGATGGCTGTCCATGCTAGAGAATGACACGGTGACAAAATTCATCACCATTCCTGTCCCCGCAGATAACCACAGGAAACCATTTCCATGTCATTCCTTCAAGGAGAGAGGGAAGAATCAGAGTATGTATGGGCACAGCTACTGACCCTTAAGCCTTACAATGACCCTCAAGCCTTACAAGCCTGGTGTAGAAGGATTGAGGTTGAGATAGACACTAAAGAATGACATGGGATGGTTTCCCATGGTTATCTGCAGGGATGGGAACGGTGACAAATTTTGTCACTGTCTCATTCTCTACTCCATGCCCTTATGGACACACTGATGGGGGGCAGGTGGTGGTATTTGAATATGTGCCTCCTGTAATGGAGGCACAGGAGTACCAGGACATCAGTTTCCCAGGGAGAATAGTTGGACTCCCGCCTGACAGACATGCTCCTATCTCTTGTCTCTCCTGCTTCTATCTCCACCTCTCTCCCTCTGAACCTCTCTCCTTACTCCTCTCTCTATCTCTACCTCTATCACTATCTCTCTCTCTCTCTTCGCCTTTCCTTCTTTCTCCTCTCACACTCCTCCTTGCTATCTATCTTTATCTCTCCTCTACCTGCACTATCTCTCCTCCTCTCTATAATTCCTAACTCCCATACAGAAACAGATCTCCACATGTAGCGCTATATACTGTAAATATGTTCAGCACATTGCAGGAATATCGTGTCGCCATTGCAGTACTGTATTGATGTCAAAATGCTGATGTTCTCCATACCCAGTAAAATCATATTTATGATCTTCCTACTGTAAAATACTGTACTGTTCTACACTTCAGTAGATTTTCCTCTCTTACTGATCACTGTTATCTCTTGAAATTATGATGTAGAGAACATGACATGTCTTTCTTCCATCTACAGCTGCTGCAGTGCATTAGAAAGAACCTAGTAACAAAATGAAAGGCAGAAGTGGCTGAACATAAGCAGAGATCGCATGTATTCTGGCATGTTATTGATGATGTATACTTAAAGCACTAAGGGCTCCTTTTACTAAGCTGCAATAGCGATTATAGCACGCACTTAGCACATGCAGAATTGCCACATACTAGACGCTAACGCCAGCAGTGAGCTGACGTTAGTTCTAACCACGTAGCGTGGGTTTAGTATGTGCTAAAATTCTGTGCATGCTAAAACCGCTATCGCAGCTTAGTAAAAGGAGCCCTAAATCTTTTTTAATATGTACTGTATAGATTAACGCTTATGACACCTTCCTTTCCATGATACAATGAAAGCACAGTGTTAGTACCCTCAACTGGGGTTTTAAAAGTGTTGGATATTTATAAAGATATATGTATGGGGTTGAGGGAGATAATTCTTGTGGTGTGAAATTTGTAATAATTTCAAGTGGAAATGTATATTATGAAGTGATTTATTGTACACTTGTTTGAAAATTTATAATGAATAAAGAAATTAAAAAAAAAAAAAAAGTACCCTCAACTACAGTGCTAGGATTAGCAATAAATAGCTACAATTTGAGTGCATATGCAGCCTGGCATCGGGGGGGTGGGGGGGTTTCAATGGAAGGCTGGCATTGGGGGAGTGGGGTGGTTTCCATGGAAACATGCTACTCAGGGGGATGGGAGGCAGGCAGGCTGGCATCAGGGGTGGGGGTGGGACAAAGTCTGGAAGATAACAATGGGGACATAGGAAGGAGGCACTGGGGGCACTATGGACATAGGAAGGGGCACGAAGGACATAGGAAGGGGGCATTGAGGGTACTAAGGACATAGGGAGAGACACAGACAGAAAAAAATGACAGACAGGCAGCGTGCACAAAGAAAAAAACATACCCAGACAGACATCTACTCTAGCACTCGTTAATGTAACGGGCTTAAAGACTAGTTTTATATAAAGTGCTAAAAAATTGCACACACAAATTTGGGCATGTATCCAATTTGTATGCACAATTTAATTGAATAATGAGCCAATTAGAGTCAATAATTGGGATTTTAATGAACAATTGTTGGCACTAATTAGTTTTAAGTAAAATTTATGTGTATAAATTGACCTAGTTTCCATGCCTAAAATGTATACCTAAGTCAAAAAGGGGGGCATAGAAATGGGATGGTCATGGGGAGATTGAGGGCATTCCTTCGATTTGTGCGTGCAGTTATAGATTCAGGGGGCTCCGTACCTAATTTAGGTATCAGGATTTGCACATGTTACGGTTTGTATAAATGGCCATCATTGGAGGTTTGTGTGTGTGTGCTGTTTGTAGCCTCTTAACTATATTAATTTTTGGTGAATTTATATTTTTTATATTTAAGACAGCCAAGGACCCAATAAGACCCCTGAGGAAAGCATTTTAATTTTGCTGAATCACAATCCATATTGGGTCATTTGTAATTTATATATTATTTGGTTTTCAACCTTTGGGTCACTTGTGACTGTATTTATCCTTTGTGAATTGTTTTAAAGTTGATTTTTTGGGGGGAGAAGCTTATTAAACTACAAACTGGTACATCTGATCTTCTGTTCCTATGAGCGTCGGAACATATATTTGGCCTGTGGCAGAAACCTCTACCACGGCTTTGTAAAAGAAGCCCTTTAAGCAGTATTTATAGAATAGTGCTGAGTGGGTTCTTTTCAGTACCAAGTTTTTACGTGCCATATATAAAATTTAGTCCACTTTGTGGATCTCTTTATATATCTGCACCAGCCTTTTGCAATGTTACAAAGAGAGACAGCTCTTTTGCACTGATGCAAAGTCTTTCCATACGGGGCCGTGACATAATAGAGTTGTTTCAAGTGTTCACAAGTTCTGTGTATAAAAGTTCAAATATCTCATTGCATGATTTTTGTTTGAGGTGCAGAATGAATCCAACTTGAATGAACTAATACAAGGATGCTTTTTACCTAATGTTCAATGCAATTTAAAGTTTTCATCCTATCTGCCTTTTGGTATTTAGGAAAGCAGACAGGCATTCTCTGTCTCTGCAGGGAAACTAAATCTATAAGTTTTATTCATTGCTATTGAATGTCTATTTTATTTTTCCCTAAAGACACAAAATGATATTAGATGATTTCATACTGTGATAGTCTATGTTCTATGTAAATGAAATGGAAGCTTCAATGACTGAATTAATCAGAGAGACATGTCTTTCATAATTTGAAAATAAAGGTAAACTTTGCTTTACATACTGTTTTATTTATTACAATAATTTTGTAAAGGATCCTATTTTAAGAAAACAATACAAACAATAATGAATCAATTCTGTGAAAACTCTAGGACTAAGCATTCTATATTGGTGTGCCAGATTAACTGGCAGTCTATTCTAGTTCTGGCTTTAGCATATTTAATGGACACTCAAAAATTGACCTTTGAGCTTTTAACATAGCTAAAGAGCAGGTAAGAGTTAAAATAATAATAAGTAATGGGTTTTGTTACCAAAATCCGACCTTTCCTCTCTGAGCATACTACCAAAACACTTATCCACACCCTCATCACCTCGCGCTTAGATTACTGCAACTCACTACTCTCAGGCCTTCCGCTTAGCCGTCTAGAATTTGGCTGCATGACTCATATTCTGGGAGAGCTGCTTTACTCATGTTACCCCTCTCCTAAAATCGTTTCATTGGCTTCCCATCCATTTCTGAATACAATTCAAACTCCTCTTACTGACCTACAAATGCACTCACTTAACTGCCCTTCACTATCTATCTTCATATATCTCCCCCTATGTTCCCTCCTGTAGGGGTGTTTCCTTATTACACCTGAAGGTTAGGCCTCTCTGACATCATAAAGCCTGAACTATTGTCTGCAAGAAATCATTCCAGCCTGAACCATGCAAGAAGAGAAAGAAGAAAACATCTTTGCTGTTTATGATGCCTGATGCATTCTGGGTATGTTCCAGAACTGTATTCTAGTCGAGGACATCCTGCTATGCCTACATGCTCAGCCTGTGTGAATCTTGGGGGAGGCATTGCTCCTGTGCTGTTCTTATCTAACGAGGGTGCCTCTGTTTCACAGCCTGTGCAAGACTCTATACAGCAGGGGTGCCCAACGCGTCGATCGCGATCGACCAGTAGCTCAGGAAGGCAACTCGAGTCGATCGCACTCGTGTTGCCGTCCTGATCTACGGGCCGATCAGCCTTCCTCTCCAGTGTTCTCCCTAGGGCCTTTTAGCTGGGCGGTCCGTCCAGCTGTCATCTGCCGCTGCTGAACATTAAACCCCCCCCCCCCCAAAAAAAAAAAAAACCGGCTTGGAGATTTCAGCCCCTAGCGAACTTATGCTCCGGGCTCTAAAGTGTGCGTGCAGGCTTCTCTTCTCTTCCCTCCGAAACCGGAAGTTATGCCCGGGGAGGGGGAGGGGGGGAGAAGGGAAGCCTGCACGCACATGTTGAGAGCCCTGAAGCAAGCGTTCGCTACGGGCTAAGGCGGGAGACATGTTAGAAGCATTTCCTCTTCTTGCTGCCGGGTCCTGCCTACTTTCTGTTTCCGCGAAGGCAGGACCCGGCAGCATTTCCCCCAACAGTTCCTCGCGATGCTGGTCGGCCGAAGCAGGGAGAGGTTGGGGCGGCGTCGGCTTTTGGGCGTGTTATTGGTGGCGGTTTGGGTCCTGGTCCCCGATGGCAGTTTGGGTCCCCGATGGCAGTGGCAGTGTCTTGGGGGAGGGCAGGGAGAAAGAAAGAAAGAAAAAGGGCAGGCAGGGAGACAGAAGGAAAGAAGAGAAACAGAAAAAAAGGAAAGGGAGGCAGAGAGAAAGAAAGGGCAGGGAGAGAGGAAGGAAAAGTTGGGGGAGGGAATGAGGTGTGGAGGAGAGGAAGCATACAGGCTGAAAGAAGGGAAGAAAGACTGGATGCACAGTCAGAAGAAGAAAGTGCAACCAGAGACTCATGAAATCACCAGACAAGGTAGGAAAAATGATTTTATTTTAAATTTAGTGATCGAAATGTGTCTCAATTTATATCTGCTGTCTATATTTTACACTAAGGTCCCCTTTTACTAAACCGCAATAGAGTTTTTTTAGCGCAGGGAGCCTATGAGCGTCGAGAGCAGCGCTGGGCATTCAGCGCAGCTCCCTGCGCTCTAAAAACTGCTATCGTGGTTTAGTAAAAAGGGAGGGGGGTATATTTGTCTATTTTTGTATGATTGTTACTGAGGTGATAGTGCATAGAGTCATCTGCTTTGACCTCTTTGAAAAACCCTGGAATAGGAATGATAATTAACATTTTCTATGCGTACAGTGTGCGTTGTGTTTTTTTAAAATTTTATTGTTGGTAGATCATTTTGACTTGGTCATTTTAAAAGTAGCTCGCAAGCCCAAAAAGTGTGGGCACCCCTGCTATACAGAAAGGCTATTCATTCAGTTCTGTTTCTGGATTGGTCCAGAGAGGTCTTCTGACGAGAACCAAGTGGAAGGTGCCTAAATATTGATTAGTCTGTGCTAGGGTGTGGGGAAGCTCGGATCTTAGTGCTGTGTTTTCTACACGGATACCTTCTAATAATTAAGATCTGAAAAGTTACCTCTTGTGACTCTCTGCCTGAGAGAGAGAAACCGGACTTTTATACAGATCTGGATTCCATCACATAAAGGAAACCTTTGCTGCCAACCTAATTTACAGCTTTTCCAGTGGCTGACGGACTGTTCCTAATCAGAAGAATTTCCATATCTGCTAAGCGGAGGAAAGACACCAATTCCTTCTCCTCGATTTTGCTGAGGCCTGATCTATGTGGTGAGAATAAGGAATTATATGTCTTTTCAGCTAGGTTAGAGAGAGAATTCTATTGTCTTTGGGACAAGGAAGTGAAGTACATGTGGTGATAAGCTATATTTTTAGAGTTGCTGCTAATCAGGAATTATTATTATAAGGAATTATTTAGTGTGTAAATATTATATTCACTCATTTACTTAGGGATTATTGTGTAATAATTATGTAATGAGATATATATATATATGTATTCAGAGACATTGTGAACAAATAATTAGTTTATTATGTACTGCTGGCTTGTGAATTATATTTTTATATTTCTAATAAAATACTTCATATAGCCTTTGTCTCTATTCTTAGTATAAACTGGCAAGATAACGAACCTTGGGTAAGGAGTTTATGGTTTCCCCTAGAAAACTAAGAAACACGTAACTTGTTTATGTAACTGATTAGTCATCCATAAATCTTACTACACTCCGCCTGTGAGCTCCACTCAGCTGGTAAGTTCCTTCTTTCTGTGCCCTTCTCTTTGGCTGCCAACTCCAGACTCCATCCCTTCTGCCTTGCTGCACCATATGATTGGAACAAGGTGCCCAAATCCTTATGGCAGACTCTGTTTCTGGCAGTGTTCAAGGCCCAGTTAAAAGCCCACCTCTTTGAGAGTGCTTTCTCCTCTCACCTTGGGTTCTGCATCCCCAACCCTATATGTAATGTCTGTCTGTATAAGTTAGATTATAAGCTCTTCCTAGCAGGGACCATCTATAAATGTCAAAATATACTGCGCTGTATATGCCTTACAGTGTCACTGTATATAAGTGATAAGTAATAGTAGAGTTAGGGCTTGGTTGGAAAAAAAGAGCAAACTGAAGCTGAGAAAGCCAATTGGACAGTGGGAAGGTTTGGGTTGGAA
This sequence comes from Geotrypetes seraphini, assembly GCF_902459505.1. Classification (NCBI taxonomy): domain Eukaryota; kingdom Metazoa; phylum Chordata; class Amphibia; order Gymnophiona; family Dermophiidae; genus Geotrypetes; species Geotrypetes seraphini. The sequence goes on from NC_047085.1 coordinate 410,419,098, forward strand.
GGTGGGGTTGGAAGCATGTGAGGCATTCTGGTGGGAGAGGGACAGGTGATGTTTTCTTAAAAATTTATTTTCTTAAAAATTTTTCTCACCCATCCCTTCCCTGAGTTAAAATTGTTTTAAAATTGGGGGTGAAGATACTGGAGAGAAGCCCGAGAGACCTCTACAATGAAAGCAGCAAAGCAAACACAGGAGTTGCGAGGGAGAGATGTTGCCAGCTCAAGCATGGGTCTATCTGGAGAAACTTTATTGATAATTGTAATAGTTGACTCGACACTGACAGTGTTTTGGTAGGAATTGCCTTCATCAAAGGTCTAGCAAAACCATAAATAACTATAACACAAGTTAAAACCATGTGTATAAATATATAAAATATAAAAACAAAACACAACACTGTTTAAAATTAAATTCCACAGATGGAATATTGAAAATGCCTAAAGCAAAAACATTTAGAATACAATAAAATAGAGAACCAAGAGAAAATTCTGCAGAAATGATGTATTTGATGCCAAGTCTTTATTTCAATCAATAAACATTATATTAGTGTGGTTCACCTTTGTAATTGATTGAAAAAAAGACTTGGCATCAAGTACATCGTTTCTGCAGTATTTTCTCTTGGTTCTCTGTTGTTCAACGTCTACTGTAGGACTGTTTGGATTTTTCGCTTTGTGCTCTTTGGAATACTAATCTTGTGCGTGCACTAAAAACACTAGCACACCATAGTGAAAGGAGCCCTATGTGCTAAGAAGTGAAAAATAAATAAGTTTCATACTTAAAAGCAAGCCCCCAGAAAAAGAGGAACCAGAGTACATTGTGTGTCCTAAAAGTGATGGTATGTAAAGTATAGTATGAAGATTCTGATGTAATGTAAAAGAAAATAAACATTCCAAATATCAATGGTCTTCTGGTTGGTGCAATGAAAATGAGCTGAAAGAGATAATAAGAACCAATAAAAATAATATCATATTAAAGCTTTGTGCTATAGCCCTATTCAATGGTTAATCAGGGCTACGGACCAAGAGGTAAACCGAAGCTACAGATAGAGTCCGTAGCCCCGATTAACCATTGAACAGGGCTATAGCACAAAGCTTTTACATTGCATTAGAACCTTCTTACTTTACATACCATATTTACAAGGGTATTGCAAGGACTAATATGTGAAGAGGGTAACAATAAATGTGGAGTAAAGAAATTTTGTTTATAGTTGGACTGTTTTGCAATGTTTTGTTACTGATTCATGCAAGTGCCCTTTCAATATGAGCTTCAAAATATGGCAGGAACAGTGGCGTACCAAGGGGGGGTGAAGGGGGGGACCACCCCGGGTGCAGACTTAGGGGGGGTGCACAGCCAGCCAGGTCTGGAAAATTCAGCGATGAATTTGAAACAGCTCCCTTTCTCCCTCCCTGCCCCTTACCTCGTGGCAGCGAGTCTAAATTACCTTCTTACAGCAGCTGGAGTTGCGTGTGGCTGCCATAAAGGTCATCTCTGATGCAACCGGAAGTTGCATCAGAGACGATCTTTATGGAGGAGGGGGGAAGAAAGCGCCATGAAGGGGCAGGGAGAGAGAAAGGGAGGAAAGGTGGGGGTAGAGAGGAAAAGACGCTGAAGGGAAATGGGTAAAACAGAGGGGGGAGAAGGACGCTGGAAGCACATGGGGAAGACAGGAGGGGGAGAAGGATGCTGAAAGCACATGGGGAAGACAGGGGGGAGAAGGACGCTGAAAGCACATGGGGAAGACAAAGGGGGAGAAGGACGCTGAAAGCACATGGGGAAGACAGGGGGGGAGAAGGACGCTGAAAGCACATGAGGAAGACAGAGGGAGAGAAGGACGCTGAAAGCACATGGGGAAGACAGAAGGGGGGGAGAAGGATGCTGAAAGCACATGGGGAAGACAGGGGGGGAGAAGGATGCTGAAAGGACATGGGGAAGACAGAAGGGGGGAGAAGGATGCTGAAAGCACATGGGGAAGACAGAGTGGGGAGGACGCTGAAAGGACATGGGGAAGAGAGAGTGGGGAGAAAACGCTGGCAGAGAAGAAGACAGAGATGCCAGACTATGGGGGGAGCAGAGGGAAGAAGATGGGTGCCAGACCAATTTGTAAGGGGGGAGAAAGGGAGAGGCACAGTAACAGAGCAAATGGAAGACGCAAAGAGAAGAGAGATAGTGGATGGAAGGAATTGAATGAGAAGATGAGGAAAGCAGAAACCAGAGAAGACATAGGTAGAACAAACATTTTCTATTTATTTATTGATTTATAAGACTTGTGGTGTTGCATTGTATGCAGAGTCCAGCTTCTTGCTGGTTCAATTTAACCTTTGTCTATGTATTTCTATTTTATCCCCCCCTTTTACAAAACTGTGGAGCGTTTTTTAGCGCCAGATGTGGTGGTAGCAGCTCTGATGCTCAGTATTCTATGAGCGTCAGAGCTGTTACCACCATGGCTAAAATCCATACTACAGTTTTGTTAAAGAGGGAGGGTTAGTTTTTGATGACATATTCCATATTAGGTGAAGGTTCTGTGTTCTGTGTGTTCGAAAGACATGGTTTTCTGTTAGGATTGACGGTGTAGGATTGATCTGTACTAGTCTGGCTTGTTTAGTTTTACAATGGATGTATTGATGTTGTACTGCTCACTGCAGTATGTAAGATGCTGCCTTTTCCTAGGTACTCTTATGTGACGTGTGACTTGTTACTAAAAATCATGTTTTTCGTACAGATGGGGGGGGGGGAAGGCAAAAAATGATGGGCCCGGATGTCACATATGCTAGGTACCCCACTGGGCAGAACACTGCAAAAGTGGCCAGTATTAAAGAAAGCAAGAGACAACAATGAAGGTGACCTTGTTGCTCAATCATTTTATTGTATGATAAGACTTAACATGTTTGTGTTTTGTCTGTAAAGACCTGCCTCAGAAGTCTGATTGTTGATTGAAAGTTAATGTTTCAAGAAGTCAAAATCTATATTCTAATATATGAAATTATTGTTATTTTTTTCTCATGGAACTGCCTAGAAGTTGTAATTGAATGCCAAATGTGCTCAGTGCCTGAGTCTCAAGTTTTTCAGACACAGTCTGTATAGAAACATGATGGCCGATAAAGGACAAATGGCCCATCTAGTCTGCCCATCCGCAATAACCATTATCTCTTTCTCTCTCTGAGAGAGTTCCTGTTAGAAAAATTTGTGATCAGCTATACATAAGCACAACTTTCCTTTTTTTTTTGTTTGTCTGTTTCTAAGCAGTGTAAGAATGTGAATATTTTTTGTAAATCTTAAGTATTCAGTATACTTACTGACATTTGTCAAATAACTTTCTCAGAATCAAATTCATCTCTATTCTAAGGAAACAGGACTGGCTTGAGTGATTTTTATATACCCCCCCTTTACAAAACTTCTCTATATATTATGCAATGGGTCCATATTGCAGCTGGAGCTTTCTTTCGAATAAGTACATGTAATCCTCCATAATGGCCTAACATCGAACAACCACCATCCGTATAGACTCCAATACACTTTGTCCACTCTAAATAAATAATTTTCAAATATATTTAGGATCTCAAACAAGTCCTGAGCCTTTGCATTTGCAATTATTATTATTATTATTATATTTTTTTTTTTACAAAAAAAGTAACATTGGCATTCACACCATTTTTCATCACTCATACTCAAAAATGAACTTAACAATTAACACTCAACAACGTATTATGGATAAATAAATTCTGGCCGCAGCTTTATTAGCAAGAATGCAATAACATTAACCATGAATGTAGCAAAAGCAACTTTCCCCAAGCAATCCCCACAAAACCCAAACCCATGTCAGGTAGTTGGTAACAACCTAGCTGTCAGCCCCCCCAATTCATACTGTGTTTTCTTAACAATAATTCAACCTTTGCCCCCCCTCCCCCATGAGATCTGTGGTGCCGCTCGGCCTCACCAATACCTGTGGCAGTGTCACACATAAGTATCTTCTCTTCCATCAATCCCTGTAACAAATATATAAACAAATCATTGACAACCTGTAACTCAACCCTTTTCCGCCATAGCTGCGACAATTCCCCCTTCCCACAGCTCACCCCAACCCATAAAATTACACAATGCCACACCACACATCCCCAGACCCTAAACCATATATCTACCCCATACACCCCAACCCCCCAGCGGGATAGGGTGGGTGAGTGGGCAAAATAATATTTTTCTCACTCCCTTCCCTCTTCCTTTCTTACCCTCTCACCACTACCCTAACCACTCTCTCCTCCCCTGAATTCCCTGACAAAATTAATTTCTCACAGCAAATCATTCCCGCCAGACACATAACCAGTCCCAGTCCAGCAACATTCCACCAATTAAAACCTGACTTTTCCCCAACAACTATCCATTCCCCACCAACCAACCACAACAGACAACTGACCCTCTCATCCTTTTTCTCCCTCTCCCTCTCCCCACCCCCATACCCATCCTGATAAAATGCTTTTCAATGGTTCAGCCAATGTTACGTGCCCACTACTTAATTCGTGGGCTCCTTAAGTTCTTCCATAAAGGCATTTCCATCTACAAAACATACATATAAATAACAAATCAAATGTGCTACCTTATTATCCATGGTCTCATCCAACTGCAAGCCAAATTCCCGTTCTTTTAGCTTTTCAATCAATTGGTCATTGTGGTCTTCTGACATGTTGAATTTTCTGATTTATTAGATAAAGGTTCATTTGATTGTACTTTCCCTGCAGATTCACTGATCATAATGTTCACCATATCTATAGCAGAAGGTAGAATCAGTTGTTCTGTAATGGTATGGGTTTTTTTTACATTTAGCAACTCTATGGGCTCCTCTTACAAAGCCGCGCTAGAGCCTTAACACGCAGAATAGCGTGCGTTAAATTGCTGCACGCACTAGCTGCTACCGCCTCCTTTTGAGCAGGCAGTAGATTTCCAGCTAGCGTGCGCTAAAGCATGCGCTAATACGGTGTGTTCGATAAAACCGCTAGCGCGGCTTTGTATAAGGACCCCTATATGTAACCTTGAATTAGGCAAGCAGAGCATTGTTTGGTATTGACAAATGCTGAGAAAATGTACCTTGCTGTCCTTTTCATTCGTTTAATTTTCTGGTAAATAAGTCGCGAGTTTTATTAATCGAGTGTGAATGATTAGTTTCTAAATGACGCTTCAGTTTACTTGAAAGCATACAGTCTGGTGCTAAAATTTTCAAACATACTACACATTGCGGTCTTTCTGTTCTGTTCAAATTTGTTGACGTGATGCCAAAGTCCAAATAACTATTGTCATATTTACAATATTTTCTCTTTTTTTGCATACTCGCTACTCGTTTGTGGTGCAGGCTCTTCATTTTGTGCTGTCGTATGCTTATTAAAATTCAATAAAAATTTGTCCATTTTTAGGGTTCTGAAACAGCAAATTTTAAAAATTATATTGATTAGAACTTGACACACAAAAAGACGCTTACTCAATGATAATATATGAGTAAAATACTTTAGTATTATTATTTTACCAGTAAAGTTTGATAAATACGAGTATAACAGCTGAGTTTTCTCTATCAATCCACTGATTACTTACATTCAAATAGAGATCATTAATCATGCGCAAAGCCACTAGGCATGTGCACTAGTCATGCGCATAGAGGCTCATTTTCAAAGCACTTAGTTGCACAAAGTATCAGAGGTTTCTATGGTACTTTGTATGTCTAAGTGCTTTGAAAATGAGCCCCATTGTGTCTCCCCCATGGTGATTACATTCACACAATAACAGAAAACAAACTTGTTTTACCAGCCATAAATATCAAAACAGTAACTAACAAATAACCTGAAGATTCAGTTGTGGTATTTTTATTTCTATATATTTTTTAATTTCTTAAGGTTGGAAAAGATGTCTGATATAAGAATAATCTATGGCTCCCCTGTACATCAGTCACGTCTCCCCAGGGAGCCGCAGCTCACAGTTTTGGGAACCGCTGAGATAGCAGATAAAACTAAAAAGAATCAAAAGTGAAAGTAATTCATTGTAGAAGGGCATACAATTTTTAGATATTTGGGCTGAGAAATTGCTCATTCTAAGAAATGGTCCATTCAATTATATGCAGATACTTCAGTAATAAAAAAAAAGTCCATTAGTGCTGTCACATTCAACAAAGAAATAGGCACATTATAATTCTCAATAGAAATCTCGCATTTAAATTGTTGAAATACCATTTAATAACATTTTCTGCACATATTTGTGTTTCAAGGATGGAGTAAAGGTCTGCTATCTACCAATATATCTGCAAATATTTCAAACTGTTTAAGCCTGCGCAAATATAACAATTGCATAAATATACATAATAAAAGATGCGTTATGAGCTAAGAAGTGTCATATTCATCACATTAGTTTCTGCAGTATTGTGTAAATCTGTGACTAACACGTTAAAGAGAAAGGGAGTATATATAACTGCATCTATCTACGAGTCCAATTATTCTCAAAATCATTTTTGCACTTAAAGCATTGCTTTAAAAAGAAGAAAAGGTTTTCAGAATATTGGAGGTAATTTTGTAGCTGGGTTGTTTCAAATTAAGGGTTGATTCTATAATGGCACTGAAGCGTATATAAGTCATTATGTAGGATACTAGTGCAAACCTAAGTTCCCTCTAAGCAGAGCGCACGAGCGATTGCTCATATATTTTACATGGTTGCTCACAAAAATATCAACCTGACCGTTAAACAAAATTAAAACTATAAAAATGAATTAAATCATTTACCATATAAGTTATTTTAATTGGTGTGTGTGTAATTTACAGAAATGCATTGCTAATATTGGGATCAAAAATTGTTTTTTTTTAGAACTTGTTGCTTAAACCCCAACACCCACAAAAATGCATGATGGCCACTCCTTGGAAGGAACATTGCTTATGACCAACTGTTATGTAAAGGTACAGTTATCAAGCTGAATTAGAACTTTTAAGTTATGTTATTTGCCACTTAATGAGACCTAAAGGGCCCTAATGCAGCCTGACCTAATATAATGCAATGATATTTAAGTTGCTGCAGACTATATAGTAACGAAATGAAAAATATTCAAATGTATGTAAGTCAGCTCATTATTAAGTAAAAACCATAATGAGAGTTGTAGTGTGTGACAAACCAATCCCCCGTGCTGGTTTTGCACCTAGAGCTGCCAAGAAGATCCTGTGCAGAAGAGCTAACCAGGTCAACTCTGCTGAGCTGCTGGAGACTGATCTCCCTTGTCCGTGTTGTAAGAACAGTAGTAATCTGGATCAGATTGTTTATAAGCAGGCAGAAACACAACATTGGCACCCTGTCAGTACATCAACTAGGGCAGCTAAAGCCAAGGTGGCTGTGTCTTTGAGAATAAGGAAGAACAGACAGGGGAAGCTTGAGCTTAGACAGCCTGCTGTGGAACCAAACCCATACCCCTCTACAGGCTGAAGGGGAGTGGCTTTGGTCTAGTTAAAGGCAGGCTGAAAGAAGCAGTAAGGGGAGTGGAGAGTGACGTGACAGAAGCACTCTAGCAGGCTGAAGCAAGGCAGGAGCCTTGGAGACAGGAGGCAGACTCTGAGATCTTGGATTGCCCTTTCAGGAAGTGGAAAAAAGTTTTCCCACTTCCAACTTTCATGAGAAAATGGAAATCCAGGAAGCCTGCCCTACCTCAGAGAGCTAAGCAAAGCTGATGGAAATTAGCTAAAGCAGTGAGTAGCTGTGAGGCAGCTAGTGTACTTTTCCTAGCAAAGTATACTTTGTGTTTTGGTTTCTTGATTTTTGAGTTGGGCATTATTTCTGGCTAAGAGGTTTTTCTTACTTGAATTTGTACAGTCTGCTAATTTTATGTTTAATTTGGGCCAAAAAACACTGAGACAAAGTGAATGTTTTGAAAACTCACTGTGTTTGCCATTGTGAGGAGCAATCACAGAACATTGTTCAGCTGTGCTGCCTACTAAGGGTTTCTACAGTAACCAGGCAGCCTTATGCAAAGCTTACCTACTGTTTAGTGCCTTGGAGAAGATACGAACTGTCTGCTGCTGGATTATAACACTCCTGTATGCAGTGAGCTCTGAATATCTTTTTTCTGCCTAAACATAACTGTCACAGAAGAGAAGTTTTGTTTCTGGAAAGCAATTGTAATCTGAAGGCTGAGCCAGACTGGATGGTCTCAGGCAAGACAAGTGTATGTGTTTTGTTTTTCTCTTCAAAATCCATTTGGTTATAACTCCCTGCAATCAGGACTGAAGTCTATGCCTTTATGCAAGAACTGAATGCTGATTAAACATTTTTGCATTGCTAGACTGGATCTGGGTTTAAAGCTCATAGCATTCTCTGTGCTGTTTGCCAATTGCCTTTGTTTTCTGTTGACTTTATTTTGAAAAGTTAATTTTTGTGAAAACCAAATGTGTTTTTTCTTTATGCTATAGCTTTCGCCCACTGGGGTCAGAATAAAGACCATTCTTGACTTTGAGAAGTTATGCCTGAGTTTTGTATTTCTGATGGTTGAAGCCAGTACTTACCTATGCTCCCAGGCCTAGGCAGTTACCTAAGGCCAAGTAGAAGTCCTAAAGATACCCCTGGTAGTAGGGGGTCACGTCAGATCACAGTTTTGTCACTTTTCAACTCTGATCTGAGGAGTATTTGTGACAAGTTGTATAGCAAGTTGCATTCTAGACCGAAAATGGCGGTAAAGCTGTGGTTATTTTTAGTGTGCCAGGAGAATTGGGACTCAAAGCAGCCCGATGCTCCTAGGTGAAGCTTCTATAGAGAATGACAAGGGGAAGGGTTCCCATGGCAAACTGCAGTTTACAGCGGGAAGAGGAACAAGGCCTTCTAGTACCCTGCAGGAGTGGTAAACAACCTTGTTCCCGTGGCAAAAAAATTGCATCACAGTCAGTTTGGCAACAGCCTCTCTCTCCATGGCTCAGCATCTACTCCCCCAACTCCCCTCGCATCTGCTTAACCGAATGAGTCAGCTGCAGCAATACTGAAAAATTTTCGGAGGTCTGCTCCAAGGCCTTCCTTCAGCTGACGAGTTCATCCTTGATGTAACTTTTGATTTCACAAAACAGGAAGTTACATCAAGGAGGGGCTCATCAGCTAAATGAAGGCCTCATAAAAGGCCTCTGAAGATTTTTTGGTGTGATGTGGCTGGCTCGTTTGGGTAGTAGGCATGAGGGGAGCTGGGGAGGAGATGCTGACCCATGGTGGGGGATGCCTGCTGCTATCGCTGTGCTTGTGGAACTGGAGCTGAAGGACGATTCTGGATCTGGGCTGAGTGGAAGAGAGGTGTAGGACCCATTGGGGGGGGCTAGAGGGAAGGGAGAGAGGTTCTGGACTTATTTGGAGGGGGACTGGAGCTGAAGGGAAGAGATGGGTAATGAACTTAAAGCTGGGAGCTGGAGGGAAGGGAGAGGCAGTGGTATACCTAGCATATGTGACACCCAGGGCCCATCATTTTTGATCTTCCCCCATCTGTATGAAAAACATAGTTTTTAGTAACAATCTACATATCGCACAAGAGTGTACCTAGGAAAAGGCAGCATCTCACATACTGCAGTGAGCAGTACAACATCAATACACCCATTGTAAAACTAAACAATCCAGACTAGTACAAATCAATCCTGCACAGTCAATCCTAACGGAAAACCATGTCTTTCGAACACACAGAACACAGAAAACACCTTTGCCTAGTATGGAATATGTAATCACAAATGAACCCCTCCCCCTTTTACAAAACTGTAGTGTGGTTTATACCACGGTGGTAACAGCTCAGATGTTCATAGAATTCTGAGCATCAAAGTTGTTACCACCATGGCCGGCGCTAAAAAATGCTCTATGCAGTAGGTTCAATTGCTCACACTTTTCTGAGACCTTTAGCAATAAGGATTTTTTATTTGCTTTCATCGTCTCTTCCAATGTTTTCTGAATCCAAATGCCTAAATATTTTATACCCTCTTCCTTCCAAAGAAAAGGGAATGTATCAAATAATCCTTTTGGACAGTGTACGTTTAGTGTAAGAACCTCCGATTTACTCCAATTTATTTTATATCCTGAAAATTTTCCAAATCGGTCAATCAAATTTAGTAAATGTGGAATAGTAGATTCAGGATTCCTCAAATGAAGCAAAATATCATCTGCATAAGCAGAGACCTTATATTTTCGACCTGCATAAGGAATACCTTGTATCTCCTCCATCTGTTGAATAGCCAATAGCAAGGGTTCCAGAATAATATCAAATAGCAAAGGAGAAAATGGACCCTCTTGTCTAACTCCCCTCTCCAGACGAAAACATTCTGAAAAAGTATTATTTATATATAATCTAGCAGAAGGGGAATTATACAAGTTTTGAATCATTTGCATAAATCCAAAACCAATACCAAACCAATCCATTGCTTGATACATAAAGGTCCATTCCACACGATCAAAGGCCTTCTCTGCATCCAAAGACACAGAGAAGGCCGGATAATCCATGACTTTCATCAAATTTAACATATGAAAAGCCAATCTGGTGTCATTTGAAGAATGTCTTTGAGCAATGAACCCCGTTTGGTGCATATGGATGATATAAGGGAGAGCCTTGGCCAAGTGTAAAGCTAGTAATTTAGCCAGAAGTTTTCCATTAACATTAATCAAAGAAATGGGCCTGTAATTTGAAACCAACATGGGATCTTTATTTGGCTTTGGTAAAACTATAGTTAAAGATTCTGCCATAGTACCTATAATACAACCTTTAGATAGTTGTGCCTGATATAAATTTAATAGATGAGGTAATAGGGTAATTTGGAATGATTTATAGAACTCTACAGTGAAATCATTACCATCTGGAGCGGATCCAACTCTAAGGGACTTTAACACTGTTTGAAGTTCTTTCAGTGATATAGGCGCCTCAAGACTTCCTTTTATATGCTCGGGAATTTTTGGTCCCTTAATTAACTTTAAAAACTCTAAACCCTCAAGTTCTTTATTTGAATAAAGCTCAGAAGAATATAAAGCTTTATAAAAGTTCAAAAATTGTTTTAAAATAGATCCAATTTGAGAAAGGGTATCACCCTTCTCATCTATAATAGCCACCTTTTACTTTTTTTTTTGTTGCTTTGATGTAATTAGCTAATAATCTTCCCGCTTTATTTGAGTTTCCATAATACAGAGCCTGTTGAGAAAACAACTCTTTCCTAGCCAACTAAGAGGAAATCTCATTGCATTTATACTTAGTTTTTAAGAGGGCCTGTAAAGTAATTTGTTCCCATTTCGAGGTCAATTGTAACTCTAAATCTTTAATATTTTGTTCCAAATTAGAAAATTCCACTTTAAGTTGCTTCCTAATGTAAGTCAAATATGATATAATTTGCCCCCTCATTGCAGCTTTAAAAGCATCCCATTGGTCATTGTTACCCGATTGTTGTATATCTTAAATTGTTAAAATGTCAATAAAGATCATTGAACTATAAAAGCATCCCACAATGTTTCTAAAGAGATCTTCCCTGTGGCATTCAATTGAAAGTATTCATTCATTTTTAATTGAAATTTCTCAAGAAAGTTTGAATCTGCAAGCAATGAATCTGTGAGCAGTGGAACCCACTACATCTGTCTTGGTGGGGGAGAGTCCAAACAGTTAAGATAATGATTTTACCTGTGGTTTACTACCAAATGGGTATGTTGCCAGTTTATTTTCAGGCGTCCTTTTACAAGAAGTTGAATAGCATCCTTACCAAATTTATTTGGCTAGGTAAAAGTGCTAGAATTGCTTTAGTATCTTTACAAAAAACAATTACAGCGGGTAGGGTAAATTTCCCAAATTTTATAGGTATCATCAGGCCTATATACTGCATCAGGGTATGTATTGGGTCCTTCCTGAGTTCATGGAATATCTTCCTGATTGGCTGCACTTTGAGTGGCAAATTATGTCCCCATTACGGCTGTCTCATGTGTTGAGTATCAAGTTACGTTAAGGACAATAGTATTAGATTTGACACCTAGAAAACCTTGAAATTTATTAACAATTTTACAGAAATTCCAGTAGAGAAATCCATGTGTCAGTCCTTATGGCTAAACTCCAAGATTCAAATTGGCGAGTCTAAGATCGCCTGGAAGCATTGGATGCAGGCAGGCATACGTACATTAGATAATGTTATATCAAATGGGAAAATGCTTGATTTTTCACGACTGCAACAATCTTTTGGTATTTCAAAGTCTCAAATTTATAAGTGGTTGAAGTTGAAATAAGCCATTCAGAAGGGGTTCCCTGAATGGCGAAATTAAAAAAATTATTATAGCTTGCAAGCTCTATGCTTCCAGACAGATTTGCTAGGACATCAGGCCGCCCGGTGGTATAAATTAATATCTGAATTCTTGAATAAAAAGCCAAAAACTTGTCTTAGAGACATTTGGAGCATTGAGATTAAGTAGCATATTTCTGTATCTCAATGGCCACAAATTTGGACTTGGAGGATGAGATGTACAGCATCAGCATCTATGAGACAAACATGGTTTTTTTTGTTACATAGAAGTTTCTGGACCCCTGTTCGTTTACAAAAATTAGACAGTTCTAAATCTAATAGATGCTGGCACTGTTGATGTAGGGACACTGGATCATCTGCTGTTCTATTGTCCTTTGATACTTAACTTTTTGAAGTCAATATGGGAACAGAATAATACCATACTGGAGGCATCAATTCCATTGATGTATGAGGTAGTCCTATGTGGAACATTATTGCATATTAAGCCCCCATGGACCGCTATAAATGCTGGCTTTTCCTAATTCTGACCGGGATAGCCATGCAAATGATTACTCGCAATTGGAAGAATTGGGAGCATCTTAGTTTTCCTTTCTGGTGGGTGAGCTTATGCTTAACTTATAAGTATGAGAAAATGAATGCTGACTTGTTGGGGCATAATAAGATATTCAAATTGGTTTGGGGTCTATTGTCGTCTTTTGTAGATTTGTTATAGTTGCCCTTCATCTTTATTTTCCGTTGTTTTGCACCCACACATCCAGGGGGGATGATGGGAGCGGGAGGGGGGTATATCTTTGTTTTGGTATTATTCCTGATGGTAATGTTGGATGGGGGAGGGAATTTTATTTTTTGTATAGATTCTGATTGTTTATAAGTGCTTATTTGGTTATTATTATTATTATTTGTATGTAAATTGTATTGCACTTTATGTTGGCATTAAAAACTAAATAAAGTTTTAAAAAATGCTCTACAGTTTTGTAAAAGGGAGGATAAAACAGAAATACGTAGACAAAGGTTAAAATGAACCACCAAGAAGCTGGACTCTGCATACAATCCAATACCACATAAACAGTGACGCAATACATACGAGCAAAAAATAAATAAATAGAATTTTTTTTCTACCTTTGTCTTCTGTGTTTTCTGCTTTCCTCATCTTTTTGTCACTCCTGGTGGTAACATATCACCCATCTGTAAGGAGGATAGAAAAGAATAATTGAAGTGTAATTGTCTGTTTTGTAAAAAATGGCAAATGAAAACATTTTCCCATATTAGTTATAGCAGAATTCATGAGCTGCTTTGCATGATCTTGCCCAGAACAGTTCAATAATAATGAGCTTAATTGCAATTTCATTTGACATGGATTCTGCATGAAATTTTATTATGCTTAGAAAATGTATGAATTTTTTTTCCAAAAGTGATTTTATATGGTTTGGTATTCTGGATAGCACAACATTTTTTTCATACTTGTTGAACACTAGAGGGAGCTCTAGAGCATGTAGCGAATGCTGCTACATAGAAATGAAGTTAGCTGTAGTTGCTCAGAATCATGGACTGAATGGAAGTAAGCTCACAGAGGCAAGCAGTTTTCACTCGCAAATGAAGGTGATTAGAAACATAAAAACATAATGGTAGATAAAGGACAAATGGTCTTTACCTTATCTGCTACTACATCTGAGAACTAAAGCAGCCTTCTTTTCCTTTTATTTTTATGTATTACAGCAAAATAATGTTTGTTGGTGAATACAAAAAAAAAAAAGATTGTTTGTAATAGACAATCAAACCCGGGGAAGGGACAGTATACGTAGAAACTGAAACTGGATCACAGGGCCTCCTATAACATAAAGTTATTTCAGGTCCTCATCTCAAAGTTCAAGTCTCTCCCGTACTGCTAAAGTTGTCATAATCTCTTAAATTCCCAATACATAAAACTCATTTATTCAACATTTCCACAATTATATGACAGGTGATTACTTTGCTTGTCTATTTAGATCTTAACAAACTAACACTCACCAGCCACACATTTCAATTTTAAACCTGCTTTGGGGGATTCATATCACCACTAACAGCTCAAGCAAATCTTCAATGATGCTAACTTTGTAAGTTACGCATGTAAGTGGGAGCTCTGGTTCGACTATGCATATGTCTCCTTAAATTTATGCACCATGGTAGTTATGTGCACTGTTGCAGAATAGCGTTTAGATGCCCTGCTGACGTTTTATTGGGTTTTGTGCATTTACGCACACACGTGCTAATATTCTTTAAATTTATGCATTCAAGGAGCAGATTAATGCAGGTGTCTAGATTATAGAACTCAACCATACAACCTTCAAGGGTAAAGTGATATATAGCAACACTCAATATTCTAGTCTAGAAAATCTTTTATTCTAGAGGCTCTTCAGATTGCCAAAAGGGTAGCTTAGCCCGCATTGGCTGCAGTCGTCATCGATCTTCATATAAATAATATTTTTTTGTATAATTACTTTCAGTTTTGTTTCATTTTTGCTTTTGCCACTATGGCTAATTTATTCATAAGGGCAATGTTAATAAACTTATCTTTGCTGCGACACCTTTTCCGAGCGATTCATGTTTCAAAACTTTCTTCAGGGTTCTTCAGTGATCTTTCATTCTATGCACCTTGAGCCCATAGAAAGTTTTGAAACGTGAATCGTATCGGAAGAGGTGTTGCTGCAAAGATAAGTTTATTAACATTGCCCTTGTGAAAAAATTAGCCTTAGTGGCAAAAAGCAAAAATTAAACAAAACTGAAAGTAATTATACAAAAAAATATTATTTATATGAGGATCGATGATGACTGCAGCTAAGGAGGGTTAAGCTACCCTTTTTGCAATCTGAAGAGCCTCTAGAATAGAAGATTTTCTAGAATAAAATATTGAGCATTGCTATATATCACTTTGCCCTTGAAGGTTGTATGGTTGTGTTCAACTGATTTTTTTAAGTAGCCAGAACAATATACATGTAGATTATAGGACTGACATACTTGTGACAGTTTTCTGCTTGCCTTTCTGGCTTCCATAGAAGCTGTCTGGGGGGTTAAGTGGTTTGCTTTCTAACCTAAAAGAAAAAGAATTATTCTGTAAAACTTCTATCTTGGAATGTTTTAAAAGAATGGTGATACAATTTGTTTAGAATTATACCATGGCAATAGAAGCTCCGTATATAGTTGGACATTACAGAAACAAGAAAGAAAGAGGATTGACTCATTTGAACTCTGGTGCTGAAAAAGGATTGTCAGGAGAACTAACAAATGAAATTTTGAGAGATCAGACCAGATATGTCACTCGAAGCCCACATATTGAAGTTACGACTATCTTATTTTGGTCACAGTGTTACAAATGTGGTCACACTGGCTTCCAATTATTTCTAGAGTCTATTTCAAATGTGTTTCCTTAACATTTAAGATCTTGTAACATAGTAACATAGTAGATGACGGTAGATAAAGACCCGAATGGTCCATCTAGTCTGCCCTTCCTGATTCAATTTAATTTTTTTTAAATTTTTTCTTCTTAGCTATTTCTGGGCAAGAATCCAAACCTCTATCCAGTACTGTGCTTGGGTTCCAACTGCCGAAATCTCTGTCAAAACTTACTCCATCCCATCTTCCCTCAAATGGCCATATACAGACACAGACCGTGCAAGTCTGCCCAGTACTGGCCTTAGTTCAATATTTACTATTATTTTCTGTTTCTAGATCCTCTATGTTCATCCCACGCTTCTTTGAACTCTGTCACCGTTTTCCTCTCCACCACATCTCTTGGGAGCACATTCCAGGCATCCACCACCCTCTCTGTAAAGTAGAATTTATGGCAGTTTTCCTTCCTTCCTTCCTCTATTTTGGAATTCTACAAGATCTGAGACTACCAGACCTACTAAAAAACTTAAATTATCCTATCCTACGCTGAAAGGCGTCATCTATACTGGAAAACTAGGGAAGTCTCTTCTTTTCAAAATTACTGTGCTTTGGAATAATTTTCCTGTCCAGTTGCATGATCTGGGTTCTCATCAATTATTCTGTAAACATCTAAAAACTTGACTTTTATCAAAATTGTGATCTTCGTTTTCTTCTATATTAACCCTATCCCTATTTTTTTTTCTTTAATTTTCTGTAAACCGTGTCAAGCTCTATTCTTATAGAGAAGATGCGGAATATAAGCTTAAGGTTTAGTTTAGGTTAGATTGTAGGAGAAGGATATCATGTTTGGGAATATTGAAGGAAATAGGCAAAGAGGCACTTTATTGGAAGAATCAATATGTTAAACTCAACACTGACAGTGTTTTGGCTACAATGCCTTTGTCAAGAGTCTATTAAACCATAAAAGTAAAAAAAAAAACCTCACCCTGAATAATTATGCAATATTACAAATGTACAGTACAATCAAATCATACAAAATATTGTTTTTGTATTTTAATGTAAACATAGAAACATAGAAAGATGACGGCAGAAAAGGGCTATAGCCCATCAAGTCTGCCCACTCTACTGTCCCACCCCATTAAGTCAGAGTGCTACTCGACCTACGTAGAGATCCCACGTGGATGTCCCATTTATTCTTAAAGTCGAGCACGCTAGTGGCCTTGATCACCTGCACCGGTAGTTTGTTCCAGTGATCCACCACCCTTTCTGTAAAGAAGTACTTCCTGGTGTCACCACCAAATCTCACCCGCTCAAACTCAGAGGACCAGCCATTCAAGCCCTTTCCGACTGCCCTGCCTTCTGCTGCCCTGCTCGCTGCCCTGTCAGCCCCGATCTCCTGCCTGCCCCAAACTCCTACAGCCCCGACTCTCCCACCTGCCGCAAACTCCTACAGCCCCGACTCTCCCGCCTGCCCCGATCTCCTGCTGCCCCAAACTCCTGCCTGCCCCAATCTCCTGCAGCCTCGACTCTCCCGCCAGCCCTGATCTCCTGCCTGCTCCAATCCCTGCAGTGCAAGCCCATGGTTTTAACCTGTGGGCTTAAAGTAGGTTAAAACCACAGGCTCCAAAAAGTTAAAAAAAGAAAGAAAAAAAAATTTCTCTGCCGGGCTCGAAGGGCCAGCACATGTGCAGACTATCTGTGAATGCATTGGGATCGCTATAGAGTGATCCGGGCAGGCAGTTGGGGCGTGATTCCGATCGCCCTCATTTGCATGAGGGCGATTTTTGAATTAGCCCTAAGTTGGGTATGTAACTTCAAATTAGTGACTAGTAGTATCAATTATGAGGTGTTAATTGCCCATTATTGGTGCTGATTAGGCTTGTTAAACAATTAAGTTGTTTATGCAAATCGGTCTGCGCACTGATTTGCGCACACAACTTGCGCCATATATAGAATTTGGGGGTAAATGTTTAGGATGTGTTTTCTATAGTCTAACACTATCCTCTAATCAGTTGTAACTTTTCAATTCAGAAACTATTTATAAGACTCAGTTTACAACTTGCATCATGGGTTATAAATGGAGAACAGACCTGCTGCAACAGAAGGAGCTATGGGAGATGTGAAGTAGACAGTGGGGGTGGGAGGGGGGCTAAGATGTAGGAATTTAACCCTCAACTGCCCCAGACACACTTGCAAATCATATGTAAACCACATAAAAAGCGGTACAGCAAATCCCATGCCCTTTATGCAAAATCAATTGGGCAAAAGGAATACCAAAAGGACCGACATTATGATACCAATTAGTAGGATGTTAAGTAGATTTTTGCTTTCTGTAGCTGCTAAAACATGGAAATACTAAATCACTGGCAGCAATCAAGGAAAACTATTATGCATATTACCACAATGAATCCAGTTAAGGTCAGAAAGATAAAAGCATGATAAAATTTGATCATTTTAACAAAATATTTTTGAAGTATATTTAAAAAATTGAAAGATCTGTTAATCTGTCATTAAGCTAAAATAATACACATAAGAGATGCACTCCATTCCTTAATTACAGACGTCTAGGTCTAAAAAGATATGGCTCATTATGGTGTATTAGCTTTCCCACCTGGCCAGCAAAAACTGTTTAGAATGCATTGCTGGAGTATACTATGATGCATTGGAAGCTTTTCCTAAATCTCGTTAACTTAATGACTATCAAGAACAAACTGAAATGGCAAAAGAGTACTAAATTAGTGTCCTGTCAGTGCTGTCAGTTGAGAATGCATTCATTTAGCCATAGGATAAATACAGTGGCTATGCTATATTACTTAAGAGTTAAGCCAATTATATTTTTGTTATAAATTTTGAGTAAACCAGAATGTAGTGAATTAACATTTGAGGAAGATGTCGTAAACCATGGTATATTTTCTCTGTTTATCATGAGTAGCCTAACAAATTGTCACAATAAATTGTTAAATCCCTACTTACAATAATAATGCTAAGGACAATTTTCAAAGACACTGCGTCCTTGAATTTGAAATTTTTCTTGAGCAGAGTTGATGAATATGACAGACTTTTCACACTAAAGGTCTCTTTTATCAAGCCTGATAGCGCGGGCCAGTGCTGTAAATGCACCACAGTCCATCGGGATTTAAAGAGCTTCAGAGCATTTGCTACACGGCACTCCCTTCTGCGGCTTGATAAGAGAGGCCCTAAGGGGGGAATTTATCAATGGGCGCTAAGCAATTTAGAACTGGTGCATGCTAATGATTAGTGTGCACTAAATGCTAAGATAGAAACATAGAAAGATGATGGTAGATAAAGGCCAAATGGCCCATCCAGTCTGCCCATCCGCAGTAACCATTATCTCTTCCTCTCTCTGAGTGATCCCACGTGCCTATCCCAGGCTTTCTTGAAATTAAACACAGTCTCTGTCTCTACCACCTCTACCGGGAGACTGTTCCACGCATCTACCACACTTTCTGTAAAAAAGTATTTCCTTAGATTACTCCTGAGCCTATTACCTCTTAACTTCATCCTATGCCCTCTCATTCCACAGCTTCCTTTCAAATGAGACTCAACTCATGCCCATTTACATCACATAGGCATTTAAACGTCTCTATCATATCTCCCCTCTTCCACCTTATCTCCAAAGTATACAGATTGAGGTCTTTAAGTCTGTCCCCATACGCCTTATCACAAAGACCACACACCATTTTAGTAGCCTTCCTCTGGACCGACTCCATCCTTGTTATATCGAATAACCTACAAGATATGTCTACTAACCCTTAAATCGATACTTTGTAAATCTCCTTCCTTTATTGACAAAGTCTTAATACCCTATGCCCCGCACCCGATCACTTAGATCTAATGATCAATATTTGCTGGTTGTCCCCTCTGTTAAATCCATTAACACAAGGAGACAATATATTTTTTCAGTTGTCGCTCCACAATTGTGGAAATCCCAATACACATAAAGGAAGAACGTCTCATTGATAGGTTTAAAAGCAAGTCAAAATGCTTTCTTTTTAAAGATGCTTTTGATTGCTAGCTTTTTATAGTTTTTATAGTTTAATTCCAAATTTTGATCCTTTCTTAATTTTTTTTTTTTTTTTTTTAAATCCCTCCCTATTGTTATATCCATTACCCGTCTCATTTACTATCATACATTGTATTTCTTCCCCCTCTTCCCTTTTGGCCCTGTTTATATTTAGTGTTGTGTCTATGTTATTTGTATTGAAGCCCTGTATTTGTATTTATTGTATTATTTTTAGACTTGTTCATCGCTTTGTATTAAAATTAAGCGATTCATCAAATTGTAAATAAACTTGAAACTTGAAACATACCTTCACCTCCAGAATTGTACAAGTATTCTAAATGAGGTCTCACCAGTCTTATACAGAGGCATCAATACCTCCTTTTTCCTACTGGCCATACCTCTCCCTATGCACCCTAGCATCTTTCTAGCTTTCGCTGTCACCTTTTCAACCTGTTGCCCTTAGGAAGACCGTGCATGGGGCAGACTGCACCTCACCCCCACCCCTGCACCTCCTTTACTATGCCACTGCCCAGTTGAGCTTGAACTGGTACAATAGCTTTTGGTAGGGCTATGGCTCAGCACTTAATCCTTCAGTGCCCGCTACTTTGAAGTAGCTTTGAAATATGAAAGCCACAAAAATGTGGTTATACAAGTCCCCCATTCCCTTTCACAATAAAACATCCAGCTACTTGTTTATGACCCAGCCAATGTAAGTGAGCCAAATGCTCAATGTGGACAGAATAGAAGCAGAATGGCTTATGAAACAACTAAACCAATTTTCAATTCCTCTTTATACCCACAATGGTGATATACCTTGGCTCAAACCTCTCCCTAATCTGGTTGACCACTTTGTCCAGTTCTACACTTATTAGGCTACATTACGGAGGTGACTACCCCAAATCCACCACCACAAATGGTGACAGCTTGTCACCACTCTTATACCCCTCTCCCCACCTTATCAGAGCGAATAGTCAGTTATGTTGTACATACCTCCAAAAGGTGTTCAGTGGAAGAGAGGAAAGATACCCAAACCAATGTTGGAAAGATGAACCCTTTCAGGATGAAATAAGCTTGGGTAATTCCCAGTCCACAAATCATGAATTAAAACTAAACATCCCAAATTACTCACAAAATGAGAAACCTTGGTGTTTTCTATGCTGAGTTCCGATAACAGAGAAAACATGAATGTGAGTATCATTCTTCAACACACAGAAAACAGACAACCAATAATTCCTATTGTTTCAAGTGTAAAATACAAACAGACTTATACAACAACACTCTAGAAGACAGATCAAATAAGGTGATTAAAAATAAAGCCTTATATATCAAGCATAGACATTTAAAACAAGTATCAGATTTAATCCGAAACCAATGAAATGCTATAAGGGTTGGAGAGACGCTCAAATTGCTTGGTCCCATGAATTAAACATGTTGCTGCATTTTGCACAGTTTGCAGAGTACAAAGCACAGAATCAAGCAATCCCCACATATAAAGAATTATATTACCATACATAGGGAGAAATCAAGGCTTGTGATGTTGAGTGAAAATCATTCTGATCAAACAAATGCCTTGGCTTCATAGCAATCTTAATTTCCAAAAAAAAAAAATAAAAATTGTGCATACTACCCTAGCAATTTGTGATCAGATTGTCAATTTTGAGTTCAATAATATCCCTAAGTATCCTTTCTCTCTACAACCAAATAACCATCCAAGCATAACATGGAAAAGGGGAACATAATCTGCCACATTATTTACAACCATGGCCTGTTTTATTGAAATTAATCAACAAACCATTCTTCATAAACCATATGTTCATTTCCTTAAACTGCTCAAAAATACATCAGTGATGTAGTGTCAAAGACAATCTGAAATGGCACACGAAATAAAAATGTCATCTGTGAATATCCTAAATTCAGTGCTCAGTTCATGCTGTTTATGGCACAAAGAAAACATGTAAAAGTTAAAAAGAAGAAAGAGGCAAACTTTGCAACATTGCATAAGACAAAGAATACCTGCAGCTATATTACTTCATAAGAACATAAGAAGTGCCTCTGCTGGGTCAGATCAGAGGTCCATCGTGCCCAGCAGTCTGCTCGCGCAGCGGCCCAACAGGTCCAGGACCTGTGTAGTAGTCCTCTATCTATACCCCTCTATCCCCTTTTCCTTCATAAAATTATCCAATTCCTTCTTAAACCCTAATACTGTACTCTGTCCTATCAAGCCCTCTGGAAGCTCATTCCATGTGTCCACCACCCGCTGGGTGAAGAAAAACTTCCTAGCATCGGTTTTGAATCTGTCCCCTTTCAGCTATTCTGAATGCTCTCTCGTTCTTGTAGTTTTCGAAAGTTTGAAGAATCTGTCCCTCTCCACTTTCTCTATGCCCTTCATGATCTTGTAAGTTTCTATCATATCCCCTCTAATTCTCCTCTTCTCCAGGGATAAGAGCCCCAGTTTCTCCAGTCTCTCAGTGTATGAAAGGTTTTCCATACCATTTATCAAATGTGTTGCTCTCCTCTGAACCCTCTCGAGTATCGCCATATCCTTCTTAAGGTATGGTGACCAGTATTGGACGCAGTACTCCAGATGCGGACGCACCATCGCCCGATACAATGGCAGGATAACTTCTTTTATTCTGATTGTAATACCCTTCTTGATTATACCCAGCATTCTATTTGCTCTCTTAGCGGCCGCTGCGCTTCATTGTCTTGTCTATTATTACCCCCAAGTCCCGTTCTTGGGTACTCTCAGTCAGTAACATCCCTCCCATCGTATAGCTGTACCTCGGGTTTCTGCTTCCCACATGCAATATTTTACATTTCTCTACATTGAACTTCATCTGCCATCTCGTCACCCATTCCCCTAGCCTGTTCAGGTTCCTTTGTAATTCTTCGCAGTCCTCCTTAGTCCGAGCAGCACTAAATAGTTTGGTGTCATCTGCAAATTTTATTATTTCGCACTTCGTCCCTGTTTCTATATCATTTATAAATATATTGAATAGTAGCGGTCCGAGCACCGACCCCTGCAGAACACCACTCGTGACCCTCCTCCAGTCCGAGTAGTGGCCTTTCACTCCTACCCTCTGCTTCCTCCCCGCCAACCAATTTCTGATCCATCTGTGTATGTCTCCTTCCACCCCATGGTACTTCAGTTTCCGAAGTAGGCGCTCATGGGGTACCTTGTCAAAGGCTTTCTGGAAATCTAAATATACGATGTCTATGGGGTCCCCATTGTCCATCCATTTGTTAATTCCTTCAAAGAAGTGCAGTAAGTTCATTAGGCACGATCTCCCCTTGCAGAGCCATGTTGGTTTGTGGTTCATTTGTTGCTCATTATATAACAAGTAGGAATTTCTGGAGTATTTGATTTGAGGAAGAAAAGTATAAATACAATTGTTGAGTGTAGTTATCATTGTGGGCTACTTTTAAGTGTTTATTTTTTCTTTTTTACCACTAATGTGCTATTTTAGCGCAGATTCCATTTTATGCAATAAGACCTAGAGCTCCTTTTACTAAGGTGCGCTAACGTTTTTAGCACACGCAGGAAATTACCGCACACTACACCACATACTACGCTTCTAGAACTAACACCAACTCAATGCTGGCATTAAGGTCTAGCGCACGCGGCAATGTAACGAGCGCTATTCCACGTGTTAAAGCCATAGCGCACCTTAGTAAAAGGAGCCCATAGTTTTTAATAACTGGAGTTCAGAATAACATAACATTGGGACTCGGATATCAGCCATAACTTTCATTCCTATTTCATACCAAATAACTTCAATACACCTAGAATTGTTGGCATAACATTGGCCACAGCTTTATTTATATTAACCTATTAAATTCCATAACCAATTCCAGTAACTGAGAACAAATTTCATCATACATCAAAATAGAAACTTGTAAATTATTGGATACTCACTGGACCATTCGGTAACAAAACTAGCTCCAGTATACAATATATTAATTTATAACATTTTTGTGACTTACGGTGCCATCAAACCACTTTAACTCGCGGCAGTGTCGCCCACAATCCCGTATTTCAATTACTTCCATATCAAGTTTCAACTTTACCCCTTCCAATGTAAATGTTCATGTCTAGGTCCACAGCACCTAAAACCCGCGACCGACCCCTAACCACCCACCCCACCTTAAATAACATAACCTCACAGGGGAGGGTGGGAAACTCCATTCCCTGCTCCCAACCTTCCTCTTCCCCTGCTCTCTCAAAAAACTCCCGTCTTTCAGCCCACCAAATTCTCCTCAGCTCTTACTGTCCACCCCCTCCCTTCCCTATCCTCTCTAACTCCTGTCACCTGCTGGGCCCGCGAGGAAACTGAGGGGGACTGCCGACAGGTAGCAGCATGACCCTGGTGCGGCTCCCAAAGGGGGAGACCCTAAATTCCTTGGCTTCACAATAATAATAATAAGCCAACACGTGCTCAGACAAATGCAATAGGTTTAATTCACCCAAAACAAGAAGAAAAAACCCCACAAAAACTATTTCACTGGCTTTTCTTCTTCCAACAAATAGTTCATAGAAACCAGTTGTAGTGCAGTGAATAAACTTAAGTTTGGTCCCAGGTAAGTAACTATAAGTCCCAGGTAACCTTCTGGCAGCTTCACACAGCTTCAAACCAGAGAACAGAAAATAAGGCAAACACTTTTCCAAGTCTTTCTGGAGCCCTGGGCTTTTAGTAATCCAGTCCTGTTCTTCACCAAGCTCCTGCACCATACACCACAAAATAAACTTTAAAGCAATGCTGTTTGTAGCCTTTGTCTCTTTAGGCTGTAGCAACTCTCCAGCCTCTGAAGACTGGGAACAGAATTGCTGGGTCCCCGTTCAATAATGGCTTTTTCAAGCACCCGCAAAATCCCAACCCTTGGTCTTCGGGGAACCCTCCCCAATCCTGTAAGTCACTGGCTTGCAATACAGCCAACAAAAGAATATTACACCAGCTTTCTCCTGGCTCAATCACAGCTGGTGTGAAGCAGCTTAATTAGTGCTGTGCACAACTCCAGCACTTCTTTCAGCCCAGCCCCCACTGCTGTGCAACACAAAACACTTTTCAAAAACAAACAGTTCCTTGGTGAATTGTCCCAAAAAAATATTCAAAAAGAGCAAATTAAATCATTGGCAAGAAACTGCCAAACTTACGTCCATTGGTTCCAAGGGTTCAGCTTCAGGCATTGCAAACTCTGCTGTGTCCATGCTTTCCTCTGGAACTGCCAGCTCTATAGTCCCCTGGGGTGTAGAGCCTTCCAATCTATGGGTTCCTGGATTGTGCCTTGCCTTTGCCTGGCCAGAAGAGCCCTATCTGCTAGGTCCTCGTGTGCTGCTTGCTTTACAGCCTTTGAGAGCTATTTTAGGGAGTTAAAACCACTCCCTATCTTATGTGGCTGGGGCACAGGTTTGAATGCTCTCTGGCTCCCTCTCAGTTCATTAAGTATATTGCTATTGGGGAACTGATTGAATTTCCTAAGGGAGCTTACGCTCTTAGCAGGCTCTGGCTCTAGCATGGGTTCTAGGTCATGGTCATGCTCATGCTCCTCAGAATAGGCAGCCCTGTCCTCAACAACCTCTAGAGCTCTACTTTCAACCGGATTCCTTCCTCAGGGAATGGATTTAGTACAGGACTTAACCCTGACAGGTTCCTCCTTAGGAATGGAAATGTCACACTCTGCCCTACTTTTTCCCCTTCTAACCAATCAACTGACCCCATGCTTCCAATTTCCTCCCTTTTCTTATCCCTCATCCAATCCTAATCTTAATTACCTGAGCTTCTTCTTTTCTGTCCACCCTCAGGTTGTCGTTCGCCCAATGTTATCTGCCACCCAGCCAAACCTGGGTGGTTCCCTAACATGTCTTTAAAGGTACCCACATTGATAACTTGAATTTTCACTTAAATGGAAGTAGCTTCGGTTGCAGAAACCCAATCTCAAAAATGATCAGATAATAGGAACAGAAGTGCACATTAACTATCTCCCTTCTGCCAATTTTAAATAAGAAACTTTTAGACACTCCTTTGGGCTAGTATAAAAGTATCACTAACACACATTGAGTAAGAACTACCTGACGTTCAGATTGGTATCAGAAAAGGTCGAGGAACAAAAACAGAAAAGGTCGAGGAATAAGATATTGAAGAAAAAGTTTCTTCTTTTCATAAATTTATGAAAATTTATAAATTTTGATTTTGAATAAATTAGAAACAAGAATGAAATACTGATGATGTTTGACCTTCCCAGCAATGGAACTGTGGCAAACTGTTTTTTAATTTTTTTTATTTAGGACAACCGGAAATGAAAAGAACCATTTTACTGTTGCTTACTCTTGTTTGACAAATGGAATCAAGCTGAGGCCTGTAGTCATTTTTTTTTTTTTTAATTTATTAATTTTTTACATGTGTACAAAGTGCAGAAAATTATTAAACAAATACATAATAAACAGCACTTACAACCAAACAGGAGATAATATAAAATATATATCCCCCCTCCCTGGATGTGTATTGGAATCTTATAGGAATTAAGGGTTCTTCCACTTAATCAGATCTCATAAACTCAATTAATGGGCTCCATGTTAATTAAAAAATTTTATTATGTCCCACTCTTTTTGAATACATTTTTTGAATTTATAGCATAGACACAAGGACTCCCACTAAAAGGAAAAATTAAGGCGGTCCCAATTTTTCCAATTTTTAGGTAATCATCTGTATGGCAATCCCTGTCATAATAATCAAAAGTCTGCATTTATATCTGTCCAATGGAGTTTTAGTATACAATAATGTCCCACAAATAACCACCTCATAGGACAATGGAATCCTAGTTCCCAGTATCAAATTAACTTGTGCCCATATCAATTTCCAGAAATGGAGTATCAAGGGACAATAGAACAACAAATGATCCAGTGTACCTACATCAAGATGACAGTGCCAGCATCTATTACACTTTGAACTATCATTTTTTTAAAAGGAAGACAATACCCAAAATTGTTAACTTTCCACCATGAATAACTGTGTATGCACATGCCAAAGTCTGGATGGTTGAAGAAGGAACCAAAATATGGCTTGATGAGATTTGGAATAGATGACTAGGTATTTTTTTAAAGAAGAAAAAAATCATCATTACATGTTTGGACATGGTTAAAGCCCACATATTTGAAGATATCATACAGAAGACATGGATGGGCATAATCAAAACAAACATCTAAATCCGATTCAGACATATGATGCTAGACACCCAAAGTCAGCAGTGGGAAAATGCCCATTTTCGAAAAATACATCTAGAATTTTTTTTTAATTTGAAAATCGTATATCTGGATGTCCAGGCTATTGTTCATCCAGACTGCCAGAACATCCATCTTTATACCACATTTTTTAACAAAATTTTGTCCAAGTCCAAAATGTCCAGAACAAGACCATTTGGACATGGGAGGGGCCAATCTTGTAATGGACTGGCCACCCAGACATGGCCACAGAGCAGTGAGGCACCTTAGAATGCACTGCTGTGAAATTCATAAAAAGGTTGCCACATAAGCATCTCACCAGAACTTCCTTATAGATTATTGTGAGCCTCCCAAAACCCACTATACCCACCTATCTACAACCCCAATAGCCCTTATTGCTGCAGGTGGCACATATATGGCAGTAGAGTAGGGTTTGGGGTTTTTGGGTGGGTGCACATTTTCTACCATAAATGTAGTGGTTAGAGTGGCTTATGGGTCTGGGTCCTCCTCTCTATGGTTCACTTGCTCACCCACCAGGATATTTAAGACACTTATGTGTAGCTCTACTAAACTTTTCTATACCAGGTGCTGATGTTCTGGAGACAGGTATGCACTTTTTTATTTCGGTCCTTGTGGGTGTGTGAGGGGGGAAGGGGCTCAGTGAACACTGGGGGAGTGTGTGTGAGTCTTTATTTTGTCTCTGCAGTAGTTAACTGGTCACTTTGGATACATTTTTGGCATTTATACCTGTTTTTATATCGTCAAACTTACAACGATTAAGTTTCATCCAGGATGTCTAGTAAAACATTTGATTATTCTGAGTTATACATTGTTTATAAAGATCTTGTTGTAGGATGTAGTATTAAGTGCAGCCATGCTTTTGGCAGTCATGACAGCTACTGTATATAATGAAGTGCGCTATTACTGTCATTACCAACCGTGCCTAGTCTCTGTCCAGATACCGCTAAGAACTATTATAAGATTTGGCGGTATATCAAATTGTAATGATAAACATAAACCACACTAATCCCCCTTATTGCAGAATTTTTACCTTTAGATAGGACTCCTTTTATCAAACTGTGATAGAGCTTTTTACTACAGGTCAGCGAGTTGAATGTTCTGATGCTCACAGAAATTGAATTAACACCGGAGCATTTACCTCGCCGGCTCATGGTAAAAAGTTCTACCGTGGTTTGATAACAGAAGCTCATAGTTTCGATTATGCATTAGTCATAAAGGCAGACCTGTGCCAACACTTATTACGCATTAAAACCTATCCCTACATGCATTGCTTTGCTTGGGGGGGATGGGTACAAATCTCTTCAGGTTCTTCATTTTCTAGTAATAATCAAAGCAAAATAAAGCATGTAGGTTAGCTTTTGATTATTTGTATAAACCTCGTGTGCTGATTTACCCATGGCATGTGCATTAGTGCCTGCAGTTTCATTATTACCTCATAAAATATAAGATATCTTGGCATTCTGTCTTATTAGACTTTCTTAAGCCACAAGACTTAAATCCAGACTCAAGGATCTTTTGACTGCAATAGGATTAATCACTACAGTAGCTCAGTAATGTGTGTTGAGCTGCAGTTCTGTGGTGATCCTTTTATTTCTTTGTTGAAAAAAAAAAAAATATTGGCAACTGCTTTCTTGTTAAGCTGCCAGAGGTGTACCAGGACTTCTTAAAATGTCATCGCTCTGCTGTCTATTTGCCTCGGGGACTATTTAATGCTGCAGGGAGGGAAAAGTAATAGAATATTGCATTAATCATCCTTGCTGTTACTCAAGCGTGATGAGGTCTGAAACACCTGAAAAGAAATGGCTGGTCCCAGTTGGATTGTGTGCTATAGCAGTCCAGGCAGCAATGGAAAGGCAGAGATACAAAAGCAGACAATCTTGGTCAGATCGGTAACTTCTGAAATAGAAAAGGTAGCTGATTATCCAAAATCTGCCCAGGCCTGTTGACTTATAATATTGTAAGCAAACATGTTCATTCCAGACGAGATAAAAACTTTTTACCTACTAAAAATAATTTGTCCTAGGAGAAAACCCTACTCATTCCATAATGAATAAAAGAGTCAATGATTACACTTCAACCCAATTACATTTATGCTTAAGTTTTTGTTGAACTGTGAATGATTGGTCCAAAGATGCAGTTATATTGCTGGAATCATGTAGGAATTCTGGTGCTGAATTCTGAAATAATAATAACTGCAAAAATGACCAGAACATACAGTATAAAGCAAAATTCCACGACCAATCAATACAATTAAAACAAAATTTAAGTAGACATTTTAATAAAGAAGCCATATATATCCTTAAGTTACATTTTAAACATCTCCTCTGTTGTTATTTTTTAGGTGTAGCAATGCCATTGGTTATATTTGATGCAGTGGCCTATAACATTTGACCACAGTTACAGCGTAAGTGCAAAATCAATTTTCTGCACTCGTATTTATTTCAGTACTGATGGTAGCTGATTCTCTAATAGAATGACTCTTCTGGAGAGGTAGTTATTTCACTTCAGAGTGGCATTTCAGAAGCCTTAACTGGTCTATAGAGATGGCATGTGACCTTTAGGAGTATTTTAGCTAATTTTTTATCTGTAGAAGAATTATTAACCCTATAGATGCAATTATATCCTTAAAGTACTGTACTTAGGTAGATTTTTGATACTAAAAAGGGTTTAAAAATCCACAGTGGGGACTTCAGAATGCGTAGCCAATGATATCCACTGATTTCAGTGGATAAACAGAATTATGTCTTGTATTTTAAATATTCCTGTTCACACAATACAAGCTGAATATCTTCAAAAATAGTCACCACACAAATGATATTCATATATTCGTAATATCAGAAATCCTGTGCTTCAATTCTTCAACTCAAGAAAACGGAAAAGACCTCAGTGTTTCGCAGGAAAAATCCTGTGAAACCTTCTATGGCAACAAAAATGTTGTCATAGAGAAATACATCCTTGGTCTCATGTACCACCGCTTCAGTTTTTTTATTTTTTATTTTTCCACCGCTTCAGTTTTTCACTATTTTCACCATTCTCATTATTTCTTATCTCATTATTTCAACTTAGTTTATCCCACTTAGGTGAAGTTAAAAAAGCACTTATCTTAATAGTTTCTTCTGATATTGAAAAAAATCACCGCAGTCGTGCAGTTAAGGGTCCAGCGCGGTATCAATCAACTACGCTCGGAACAAACAATTCAATCTCTTAACAGCTGCTGTAAGAAGGTAATTTAGATTCGCGGTTAAGGGCAGGGAGGTTTGTCGGACCGGGGCTGTTGTCGGTCGGTCGGGGAAGCGCCACAAAAGTAAGGGGACCTGGCCGGCTGTGTTGCACTGGGGCGGACCGCCCCCCTCCCTTGGTAGCCACTCGAGCCGCGAGGCTACTCTCCTTCTCCTTACCTGCCCTGCCTGCAGCACAGAGCCGATCGGAAGTCTTCCCGACGTCAGCGCTGACAGCGGAGGGAGGGAGGGCTTTGTTTAAGCCCTCCCTCCCCTCCGACGTCAGCGCTGACGTCGGGAAGACTTCCGTTCAGCTCTGTGCTGCAAGCAGAGCAGGTAGGGAGAAAAGCCGCGCAACTTAGTATATCCAGCCCCGCAGGAACCCCGCGACCCTAGGGGGCGTCCCCACGGGATTCTTGCAACCCTAGGGGCATCCCCACAGGATCCCCGTGACCCGAAGGGGGAACCCGCGGGATGGCTGCGGGTCCCGCGGGATTCCCGTCGTCCCCGTTCCCGTGCAGCTCTCTACTCTGAAGTAGTTTTAAGACCAGAGTTAGAATGGTACAGAAGATAGTCCAAAATCGATAGGAGAAGAGAAGAGACCAAATTACACCAAACTGAAACATGTCCATTTGAAATGAAAGCAATGCTGTGTGGAAGGTTTTCTAGAAGCCTCAATGATGACTGACACCTGGGAGAGAGATACCATGCTATGAGTGTCAAACATAGATTGGGATGTAGGGGAGAGTGTCATTCTGTGTCAGCAGCATGGGAAAGATTGGAAGTGTGATGAGTTCTTTTCTGCTGACTGGTAGAAGAATGGCATGACCACTGAGGTGCTATAAGGATCATGGTGGCATGTTCCTGGCAAAGTTTAAGTAGAGTCTTCCCTAGTAGAAGAATTGACAGGAAAGCATAAAGGAATTTGTTCTGCAACTCGAGGAGAAAGGCATCTGATTCTACATGATTGGGAGTGTAGAGTCTGGAACAGAAGAGTGGAAGTTTGTGATTGTAGGGAGAAGCAAAGCAATCCATTTCTCCAATTTGCAAAGATTTGACATAGATTGGAGGAGTTGAATGTCTACTCATGAGGTTGTAGGATTCTGCTCAACTTGTCTGCTAAGACATTCTGTTTTCTTGCTAGGTAGACTACCTTCAGGAAAATGTTGTGAGTAATTGCCCAGAACCAGATCTAGATAGCTTCCTTGCAAAGAAAGCAAGAGCCTGTACCCATTTGCTTGTTCATGTAGTACATGGCTACTTGAGTGTCTGTGTGAATGAGTACTATCTGGTTGATAATTTAGAAACATAGAAACATGATGGCTGATAAAGGCCAAATGGCCCACCAGTCTGCCCATCCACAGTAACCATTATCTCTTCTTCTATCTATGAGATCCTGAAAAGTCTGTAGGACATTTCAAATTGCTTGAAGCATGAGTACATTTATATGGAAAGGTTTCTTGGGAAGAGTCCAATAGCCTTGGATATGTAGACCATCTAGATAGGCTCCCCAATCAATCATAGAGGTATTGGTTGTCAAAACATTCTGATGTGGTGGAATTTGAAATAGGAAACCCCTGGAGAGATTGACGGGTGATAACCATTATTGAAGAGACTTCTGGAGTTGTAAAGACACTGTATTTGCTGAGATAGCAATCTGGTGATTTGAGACCATTGGGGCGTGCCCATTGAGGTTCTCTGAGTTATAAGTAAATGTAGTTATGTGCACTGCAGAGGCCATATGGCTGAAGAGTGGTAGCATTTGATGTGCAGTAATATATGGAGGAAACCTCAGGCAAATTTGAATTAAATGCTCTAGTTTCTGTTGAGGAAAAAAAGCATGAGTTTAAGTTGTGTCCATGAGGGCTCCAATGAACTCCAGAGATTGAGTAGGTTCCAGATGGGATTTCTTGTAATTGACTGTAAATCCCAGGAGTTCCAAAAGATGAATAATTGCATTTATATTTTGATGAGCCTGCTGGGGCATGGGAGCCTTGATCAACCAGTAGTCTAGGTAAGGGAACACATGAAAACCATAAGAAAGGAATACTGCTACTACTATTATTAAACATTTTGTGAATACTCTCAGGCTGATGCCAGACCAAATGGGAATACTTTCTATTGAAAATGGCATATTTCCAGTCGAAATTGAAAGTATTTTCTGTGAGTGGGTAGAATAGAAATATGAGTGTACACTTCTTTTAGTTCTAGAGAGCAGAGCCAATCGTTCTTTTCTAATAATGATAGAAGGGTTACCAGTGAGACCATGCAAAACTTCTCCTTTACCAAGTATTTGTTGAGAGCTCAGAGGTCTAGGATTGGATGGAGACCTCCAGTCTTTTTCGGTATGAGAAAATATTTGGAATAGAAACCTCAGCATCTCTCCTGCAGGGGAATTTCTTCTGTCACTGAGTTGAAGGAGGGTTCTTTTTGCAAGAAAAGCCACCCACTCTTCCACCAAGAGAGTCTACTTTCAACTCCCAACAGAAGACCCTGCTGCAACAAGAGCTCTCAGCTGAATAAATCATCTCATATACAGGGTATGTTGGAGAGACGATCCTGAACATTGACATCTAGATCAGAAATTTGTAGCCATGCTTGTCTACATATAGCTATTGAAACTGCAGATGTTTAAGAGGTAATATCAAAGGCATCAAATATAGAACGTACCATGTACTTCCTGATTTTTAGGAGATCATTTATTAAATGCTGGTATGAGAGGTGTAAAAGTCCCTTGTCCCCTGAGGAAGGCAATGCAGTCACTAAAACTTGGATCCTAGTCGGTTCCACATTTAATTTATTTGTCAAGGACTTGTTTTTGGACTTTGGATAAACCACTAATAAAGTATATGTAACTGGAGGTTGGTTTTAACATCTCCTGTGCCTCTTCTTTCGTTGTGATGGCATGTATCGGTCATTATCTGGTATCTTAATTTGAATGTTTCTTAATTTTTCTTCTATTTGAATATGGATCTCATAGTTTAGCCATTTACATAGTAAATGAAAATGACTGTAGATAAAGACCTGAATGGTCCATCCAATCTGCTCAACCGTACCCTCTCTTTAAATTACTGATTTAATTTAAATTGGCATTTTTCCTAGATATTTATGGGCCAGAAATCCAGAGCTCTGCCTGGTACTGTGCTTAGGTTCCATCTACTGAAGTCTCTATCAAAGCTCACTCCAGCCCATCTAAACCATCACAGATGTTGAAGTCCTTCCCAGCCTATTCTCAACCGAATGGCCATATACGGGACATGGACTGTGCAAGTCTGCCAGTACTGGCCTTAGTTTTTCAATATACCATTATTTTCTGAATAGAGATCCTCTGTGTTCATCCCACGCTTTTTTGAACTCTGTCACCATTTTCCTCTCCACCACTTCTCTCAGGAGTGCATTCCAAGCATCAACCACCCTCTCCATAAAGAAGAATTTCCTAACATTACTCTTGAATCTATCACACATCAACCTCAAATTATGCCATGTTTGATTCGTACGTTTTCTGTTTGTGTCCACACAAGCATTTATAAGAAGACAGAACAGCTATTATAGACTCTTGACAAAGGCAGGCTTGCCGAAGCACAGCAGTGTCGAGTCCACTTGTTTGATACAGTACCCTTTGGAATAACCCATCGTTGAATGTTCGACATCCTTTGCCTCATGACTTCCTCTTTTCTGGATTTGCCTTCACTGTTGCTGAAATCCATACCTGGCTCTCTTTTTGAGCAGAACTTCAGGAACAATTCCACAGATATTTTTACACCACCAGGGAAATGGAGTTGTAGGAGCAATTAAATGGTGCAGAGTGCCAGTGTTCCCTCTAAGGTGAGCGCATGAGCGATTGCTCACTATTTTCAGTGGCGTCGCTCATGCGCTTTCTCCTGTCACTCACTCGAGGGCGAGGTGAGAGGAAGCGGCGGCGGCCTGTATTTTAAAGTTGAAATATGCAGCGGCGGCTCCTCTCAAGATCCCCAACTGCATCGGACTTCCGACGCAGGTGGGGATTCGTGAGAGGAGCCGCTGCCATGTCTTCAGTGTCATACCGGGGGGGGGGGGGGGCAGTCCGCCCTGGCTGTGCACCCGCCCTAAGGCTGCAGTCGGAGAGGAAGTTCGGGCCAGCCAATCGCTGTCTGGCTGGGCGGAACTTCCTCTCCGACGGCAGAATTGACGTCGGGGGTAGCAAAGAGAGCTTGGGGCAGCCGCGGCAGTGGCTTTGGGGCCTGTTTCCCCTGATGGTTGCAGCGGTGGCTTTGGGGCCTGTTTCCCCCGATGGTTGCGGTGGTGGCTTTGGGGCCTGTTTCCCCCGATGGTGGCAGCAGTAGCTTTGTGGAGGGTAGGGAGAAAGAAAGGGGGCAGGCAGGGAGGCAGAAGGGAAACAGAAAAAAAGAAAGGGGGCATCAAGAGAGAGAAAAAAAAGAAAGGGCAGGGAGAGAGGAAGAAAAAGTTGGGGAAGGGAATGAGGTCTGGAGGAAAGGAAGCATAAAGGCTGAAAGAAGGGAAGAAAGATTGGATGCACAATCAGAAGATGAAAGTGCAACCAGAGACTCATGAAATCACCAGATAAGGTAGGAAAAATGATTTTATTTTAAATTTAGTGATCAAAATGTGTCTGAATTTATATCTGCTGTCTATATTTTGCACTATGGCCCCCTTTTACTAAACCGCAATAGTGTTTTTTAGCGCAGGGAGCCTATGAGCGTCGAGAGCAGCGCTGGGCATTTAGCGCAGTTCCCTGCGGTTTAATAAAAAGGGAGGGGGTATATTTGTCTATTTTTGTATGGTTGTTACTGAGATGACAATGCATAGAATCATCTGCCTTGACCTCTTTGAAAAAACACAAAATAGGAATGATAATTAACATTTTCTCAGCGTATAGTGTGCTTTGTGTTTTTTAATTTTATTGTTGGTAGATCATTTTGACTTGGTCATTTTAAAGTAGCTCGCAAGCCCAAAACGTTTGGGCACCCCTGAGCTAGAGCGTTGAAGCTGTGTATTTCTATTTTATCCCCCCTTTTACAAAACTGTGGAGCGTTTTTTAGCACCAGCTGTGGTGGTAGCAGTGCTGATGCTCAGAATTCTATGAGCATCAGAGCTGTTACCACCGTGGCTAAAATCCACACTACAGTTTTGTAAAAGGGGAGGGGTTAGTTTGTGATGACATATTCCATACTAGGCGAAGGTGTTTTCTGTGTTCTGTGTGTTCGAAAGACATGGTTTTCTGTTAGGATTGACGTAGGATTGATCTGTGCTGGTCTGGCTTGTTTAGTTTTACAATGGGTGTATTGATGTACTGCTCACTGCAATATGAAGATGCTGCCTTTTCCTAGGTACTCATGTGTGACGTGTGGCTTGTTACTAAAAATCATGTTTTTCGTACAGATGGGGGGGGGGTGCCAAAAAATGATGGGCCCTGGGTGTTACATATGCTAGGTACGCCACTGTATGTAAAGATACCAGAAAGCTGGTGAAGCAAAAACTTTAAGTAAATTGTTATTCTTCTAAGTTTTGAGTATTTAACCCTCCCGCAATCTCACGGGCACTCGTTTCAAGTTTCAAGTTTATTGAGATTTTGATTTAAATGCAATATCAAATATTTTCAATGCGTATAACAAAAATAAATTTGGGGAAATAAATAAAACCATTTGAACAATAAACATACAAACATTTCCATAGATGATTAAAAATACATAAGGAGTACAAGGATAAACTACATTTGTTTAAAAATGCGTCCTCCGCGCCTGCTCATAAATTTGTGGAGTATGTAACTTGTCGCTCATGCATATTTTTTTTGCACACACCTCATCAATCCTTAGAGGGAACATTGGTGCAGACAATTAGAAATTGACCCTAGTTGAGCCAGTGGGATAACCACTGGGTAAAGTCAGCCTATCCTTCAAGAAAAGCAAATCTGCCAGGTGAGTGTTTTCTAAATATTTTCTGAAACTTGACAACATAAGGGGTTTAGTATGCCAGATATTTTCCTCCCTGAAATGCTTTATGATGTATAAATGTCAATATATTGAACATTCTTTTTTAGGTAACCGATGAAACAGCTATGCAAATTTTCTTATTTGACAACCTTCATTTAAGTCCTCTTTTATCAAGCTGCACAAGGGTTTTTTTTTTTTAAATCGCAGTCCGCTGCAGTAAAAGCTCCAACGCTCATAGAATTCCTATGAGTGTCAGAGCTTTTACCACAGTGGTCTTTGATAAAAAATAAACCCTTATGCAGCTTAATAAAAGGGGGCTTTAGTTTTTGGTTCATTTTACAAAGCTGCAGTAGCAATTCCCAGTGTGGAAAATGTGATGAAGCCCATAGGAAATGAATGGACTGCAGCAAATTTGCTGTATGGGAATCCCTACCACAGCTTTGTAAAAGGGGCCATTTTTAAACTAAAGTTTTTATTCCAAACCAGATTTTAGGATTGTTGATTCTACTGTCTTAAGGAAAAGGAATTTTTGGTATTTTTAACTAACTTATTTTTCCAGCTTCTTAACATTTGTAGTGTATATTCTAAGTTTCTAACTTTATCATATTTCTCTTCATCTTCCTCAGCCTCATCTTTTTTCATTTCATGTTACTTCCTATTTATAAAACTCAGCTTTTCCCAGAAAACATACTCAAATATTTTACCTATATGTAAAAACAACTTTGTCTGATGCTTAGCAAATATTCCCCTTGGCAACCTATTATCAATGTATGCATCTTTACATATGTACTTAATTATATAGGGGGTTCTTCTACTAAGCTGCAATAAAACATGGCTTTAGCATGCTCTTATATGGATTTTTCCCATGCACTAAGGCCATTTTTACTGTAGTGAGAAAAGGGCCAATTTTCCATATTGTGAATTAAAGGCCACTCAAGAATGTTGCCCTTAGCATGCATCTATTACCAAAAATTATCATATGAACCCCTACCTGCACCTATTTTGTACTATAGGTGGTAAGGGCTCATGCTCTAGTTCCATTTAAATTAGTTCTCGCGCAATAATGTGCCTTCTCTAACTGATTCACTCTGTCATACCCAGACACGTCCCCTCTAAAAAATTAACCATTTTTTAACATGTAGACACGGGGAAGCATTTGCTTGCCCTGGATCGGTAGCATGGAATGTTGCTACTCTTTGGGTTTTGGTCAGATACTAGTGACATGGATTGGCCACCGTGAGAACGGGCTACTAGTCTTGATGGACCACTGGTCTGACCCAGTATGTTCTTATGTGTGCATTGGGCTTATACTGCAGGATGCCTCAGTGTGACCTGCAGTAAGCCATTTTAAGTTGTAGTTAGCATGTGCTAGTATACCTCAGCTTAGTAAAAGAAACCCATTATCTCGTAGAGGGTAATATTATAACAAGCTGCTTAGACTGAGAAAGTAAGTGACTATTTTAAGGCTATTTTATACAGGCATATATGAGGGAGTGCTGAAAAGGTTTCAGCCCAACCAAGAAGAGAATGACGTGGATATGGTTCAATCAATGATTTGAAACAAGGTCAAAACAGAGAATTTTGTTTCTGCAAATTGGCACTTAACAAAATAAGATAACACTCTTTTCAGCTAAAGTAGCAAAATAACACTCAGAATTTAGGAAGTTGATTGGGCTGAGAATTTTCCAGCACCTCCTCATAGTTACCTATATGTGCCTTTTAAAATTGTCCCACAAAAGCTGCAGAAATTGTAGCTATACAATAATGAAGTGAACATTCATACCTGCTAAAGAATAAGTGTAAATGTTCATGTGAGAAATCCGCATGAACAATTCCATCTTTAAAGTATACTGTGATGATCAGCTAAAGCAGGGGTAGGGAACTCCGGTCCTCGAGAGCTGTATTCCAGTCGGGTTTTCAGGATTTCCCCAATGAATATGCACAAGATCTATTTGCATGTACTGCTTTCAATGCATATTCATTGGGGAAATCCTGAAAACCCGACTGGAATACGGCTCTCGAGGACCGGAGTTCCCTACCCCTGAGCTAAAGCATATCATCCAAAACCCAGGGCAGAATTGAAGAAACTGTTGAGGAAATACCTCCAATCTTAAAAAAAAGACAGTCCAATAAAACTAAGTTTCCACTCCACTCAGTATTTTATAGACCTCTATCGTATCCCAACTGAGTTGTCTCTTCTTCAAGCTGAAGAGCCGTAGCCGCTTTAGCCTTTCCTCATAGAGAATTCATCCCATGCTTTTTATCCTTTTTGTTGCCTTTCTCTAATTTCACTATATCTTTTTTGAGATACGGTGACCAGAACTGCAAACAGTATTCGAGGTATAGCCGTACCACAGAGCGATACAAGGGCATTATTACATTTTCATCTTTGTTTTCGATTCCTTTCCTGATAATTCCTAACATTCTATTTGTTTTCATATCTGCCTCCAAACATTGAGTTGAGGGTTTCAATGTATCCTCAATAATGACACCTAGATCCTTTCACTAGGTGGTGACTCTTAATGTGGAACGTTGCATCAAATAGCCATTATTTGGGTTTGTCTACCCTACATGCATCGCTTTGAACTTGCTCACATTAAACATCATACACATCTTTTATTTTCTATTCAAGTCTTTCACTGTGTTCTATAGTGTACCCCTTATTATATCATTTTAAGACATATTGTTTGCCTCTTCTTATACTTGTCACAGGTATATCTATTTCACGTTAAAAAAAACATTTATTCCAAAATTTTTAGGCCTTTAAACAAAATAGTATCACTTCCCTCCCTGCCCATTTCATTCATTCTCACTACTATCAAATTGCACATAAATGCTGCAGGTACTGAAGAAATCAATTGTTTGCATCTTTCTCATTAAACTGTCTCATTCAATGTCATGACACAACAAATGACTGAACCCATCTCATATTCTGTATATCACATTGACCATAACATTGCATTCTTTCAATGGTCATTATACATTGATAATGAATTCATCCCTATCTCACATTTACTTGTTATATTTTACATAGCCTTCATTATCTTCAGAAGGGATAATATTCAGCCTGTGGAGGTAAAGCATACAAATTTTTCTGACGTAGATATTCATGCCCAGATTCTATAAATGGTGTCCTGATTATAGGCAGTGGTAGGCATCCTACCACTGTCTAACCAGCCAAATGGGATGCACATATTAAAAAAAAAAAAGCTCCCAAGGCATGCTGCCTACGTTGGAGCCACCTCCGGGAGCCTAAGGAGGTGAGTAAGCCCGCCTAAACTCGCCTAAGGCTAGGCGCAGATGTGGTTTGGCCCAGAAGTAGCCTTAGGCGGACATAAGTGGCCGTACACATCCCCCTAGACCTGCGGGAGATGTGTACAATGTAGGCCATTGTAAGTAGACATGGCTGCTGAGCTTATCGCGGCAAGGGATCTTCCTGCTGCAATAAGTTTAGTGGTCGCAACTGCGGCCGCCCATTCCCCTCCCTCCCCCCGAACGAGCACAGAAGGATAGATGCCCAGTCTCTCCTGCCTGGAACACCCTCCTACTGCATTCGTTTGAAGGGGGGAGGGTGTTCCAGGCAGGAAGGACTGGGTATCCCTCCTGATGCATTTATTCAGGGAGGGATAGAAAGCCACAAATGCGGTTGCTAAACTTATCATGGTAGGGAGATCCCCTGCCACAATAAGCTCTGCGACTGCATCTGAAATCTGAATATAACCTTGAAAAAATAATTGTATGCCTCCATGGATAATTTTATCACCATGGCTTTTTTCTTTTTGAGAATTATGTTCAGTATTTTGAGTTTATCTTTTGTGTTTATAACGGTTCCTCTGAAGAAGCAACCATAAAACAGGGACCCTGTTGAAGTTTGGATGTTTTTTGAATATAGAATTGAAAACATTGTTTAAGCGCTATCCGTGCTGCATACTGAGGGTCAAGTGGACTTTCCATCCAAAGATAAGTTGAATTATTTTTTTTTAGGGGGGGGGGGGCTTATATGCTTTGATAAGATTACTGCAAAAGATAAGCCATACAATTATCAATGGAGTTTTTCTGACTAAGGATTTTATGGGAAGTTAGGTTTGTCTTCTGGATATCATGTTTTATATATTCTTGGTGATACTGAGGTCTTTCTGCCATTGTTAGGTTATAGATGGTTAGTCCATGCTTCAGTAAATACATATTTTGTTTTTTTTGATTAGGATTTTTTAATCTGAATATACCCACTTGGGATCACCTGGTTTTTATTACTAATAGAAGACTATTTTTGAGCCTATATTTCTGTTTTTGTTTTATTGCATTATTTTGTATAGTTTTCTTGCCTTTTTCTTTTGCTATGTAGTAGTGATTATTAAACAGTTTGGTATAATATAACAGCTAAAGGACTTATCTTATGTCCTTCCATCCTATTAGCTCTTTCTTCGGTCAAAAACGGATGAAAACTGGAACAAGCACAAACAATAACACAGGTACCATAAGGCGGTAAAAGGGGCCAAAAGAGACTACGAGGAAAAAATAGCCAAGGAGGCGAAAAACTTCAAGCCGTTCTTTTGATATATTAAGGGGAAACAAACCGAGAAGGAAGCGGTGGGACCGTTGGATGACCATGGAATAAAGGGAGCGCTAAAGAAGGACAAAGCAATCACTGAACACATTTTTTGCGTCTGTATTTACCGAAGAAGATTTACACAGCATACCGGAACCCATCAGGCTATATGCTGGAAACGAAGACGGAAAGCTGACAGGATTGACGGTCAGTCTAGAGTAGAGAGTTGCGCGGGGACAGAAATCCCACCCGTCCCCACCCGTCCCCGCCAAAATCCCACCCATCCCCACCCGTCCCCGTGAGGAATCCCTCCGTCCCCACCCGTCCCCGTGAGGAATCCCTCCGTCCCCACCCGTCCCCGCGAGGAATCCCCTCCGTCCCCACCCATCCCCGCGAGGAATCCCCTCCGTCCCCACCCGTCCCCGCGAGGAATCCCCTCCGTCACCATCCTTCCCTATAAACTTCAGAAATAGTTATTTTATTTAATTATGCTACTGAATTAAAGGCTCTGGTAGAGACCCATTTACAAATAAGCAAAGAGACTATTAATTTGGAAATATTAATTGGGAAGAATACATACTTTGTAAATGGGTTTCTACCAGAACCTCTAATGTAAATATAAAATATAAATACTCAGCTGATGAGAACCCACAAACTGTCAGCTGAGGACTTCCTTTGCAGTTGGCCTGGGGTCCCTTTTGCCAAGCTTGGCAGGCAGCAGTAGCGTCCCTGAGTCACAGATGCTGGCACCTCAGTGGCTCATGGATGCTGCCAGCGACTGCTGCGCTTGGTGGAGGGGAGTTCTGACCATCTCTAGAGGAGGTCCTCTGCTGGCGGTGCTTGGGGATCCCCACCAGTCACAGCAAGGGCCAACAAGTACTTCAACACTGTAGAAATAAAACCAGAAATGCATTTCCTTTTCTTTTGAACACAAAATAAAGATATCTGCCATATACATTTCCCAAGGCAGATGACTCTATGCAATGTCACCTCGGTAACAAAATACAAAAATAGACAAATACACCCCCTCCCTTTTTACTAAACCACAATAGTAGGTTTTAGCACAGGGAGTTACGCTGAATGCCTCGCGCTGCTCTCAATGCTCATAGGCTCCCTGCGCTAAAAAACAATATTGCGGTTTAGTAAAAGGGAGCCATAGTGCAAAATATAGACAGCAGATATAAATTCTCAAAACAGACACATTTTGATCACTAAATTGAAAATAAAATCATTTTTCCTACCTTTGCTGTTTGGTGATTTCATGAGTCTCTGGTTGCACTTTCTTCTTCTGACTGTGCATCCAATCTTTCTTCCTTTCTTTCAGCCTCCTGTATGTTTCCTCTCCTCCAGACCTCATTCTCTCCCCCAACTTTTTCTTTCTGTCTCCCTGTTCCCCCTTCTTTCTGTCTCTCTGTCTGCCCCCTTTCTTTCTTTCTCCGTGCCCTCCCCCAAGCCACTCGGTTTGCTGCCACAGCCATCGGAGAATAGCCCCTAAGCCACCGTCGTCCCAAGCTTTCCCTGCAGAAGCGTCGCGCTGACCAGCATTCCGCTCCCTGACGTCAATTCTGACGTAGGAGAGGAAGTTCCGGGCCAACAAGGCATTTCTCCTCATTCCATCCAGCCTGAGCCCCATCTCTCCTTGATCCAGCATTTCCCTTCTGTGTCTGTCAGAATTACCATTCCACCTATTTTCCAGCATCACCCTTCTTTGTGTCCATCTCACCTATATCCGTATCTCACCACTTTTTCAGAATCTTCATTTGTCTCTGTCCTTGTCTTTACCCCATATTCACCATTTGCCCTTTCAATGTC
Organism: Geotrypetes seraphini; assembly: GCF_902459505.1. Classification (NCBI taxonomy): domain Eukaryota; kingdom Metazoa; phylum Chordata; class Amphibia; order Gymnophiona; family Dermophiidae; genus Geotrypetes; species Geotrypetes seraphini. Next base: position 410,461,458 of record NC_047085.1, read on the forward strand.
TTTATCTCCCCCCCCCACACACACTTTTTCAGCATTACTTCTATGTCTCTATTTCACCTCCTCTTCATGTCCCCTCTGTATCTCTATCCTTATTCAGAAGGTCCTGCTTACCCTTTCTCTTCTTTGTGTCACTATCTCCATTTTCAGCTTTCCCCCCTTTTCCTTTGTTACTGCACCCTGTAGCCAGAATCTTTCCACCCTCTCTCCACTCCGGCCCAGCCCAGTATGAAATATTTCCTTTTGTTTCTCTCCCCTCTCTCTTCTCCTCCCTCACCCACGAGTCCTGCATCTGGCCCTCTCCCTTCTACCTGCACCTGGCAACACCCCCCTGCTCCGCGGCTCTCTTCAGCAACTCGTCAGCAGCGGTGATCAAGACAAGCTGCCGACATCGAGGCCTTCCCTCTACGAGTCCCACCTTTGTGGAAAAAGGAAGTTGAAACAAGCGGGACTCGCAGAGGGTAGGCCCCGACGTCAGAAGCTGCTGCTGAGTTGCCGAAGAGAGCCGCAGGTAGAAGGGAGAGGGAGATAGGAAGGCTGTAGAAGCTCCGGAGCATGACACCGAACCCGGCCAGGATGATTTCTTTTTCAGGCTGCTGCTGCCGCTGCCATCCCCCACCCGAAATGACAAAAAACAGCCTAATGCCCGCGTCGGGAAATAGCCATGCTGAGCAGTGAGCTCAGCACGTACACAGATGAAAGCCTTGCTTGCTGATTGGTCCGGCGGCACGGTGGGGCGGGGCCACCGGACCAATCAGCAAGCAAGGCTTTCATCTGTGTACGTGCTGAGCTCACTGCTCAACATGGCTATTTCCCGACGCGACGCCAGACTTGTAAGCTGCATGCTTGCATCGCCAGAATTTAGGTAGGTTGTTTTCATCCCCGTGGGAGTCCCGTGGGCAAGGGGGCGTCCCCGTGGGAGTCCCGTGGGTCAGGGGGCATCCCCGTGGGAGTCCCGTGGGCCAGGGGGCGTCCCCGTGGGAGTCCCGTGGGCCAGGGGGGGAACCCGCGGGATCCCCGCGGGACCCGCGGGATCCCCGCGATCCCCGTTCCCGTGCAGACCTCTAGTCTAGAGGAGGTATGTAGGCAGATTGATAGGCTTAAGAGCGATAAATCCCCGGGACTGGATGGCATCCATCCGAGGGTCATCAAGGAACTCAAAGGGACCATAGATGAACTGCTTCAACTAATAGCCAATCTGTCGATCAAATTGGTAAAGATTCCGGAAGACAGGAAGGTGGCGAATGTTACACCAATCTTCAAGAAAGGTTCGAGGGGAGATCCGGGAAACTACAGACCAGTGAGTCTGACCACAGTTGGTACCGGGAAAGATGGTAGAGTCACTGATAAAGGACTGCATCATTGATCACCTTGATGGACACGGGCTGATGAGGACAAGACAGAATGGTGTTTGATAAACTTGCTGCACTTCTTTGAGGGAGTAAAAAGACAGATAGACAAGGGCGACCCGATCAACATTGTATATCTGGATTTTCAGAAGGCGTTTGACAAGGTTAGAAACATAGAAACATAGAAAGATGACGGCAGATAAGGGCTACAGCCCATCAAGTCTGCCCACACTATTGACCCTCCCTATTAAGTCTAATGACCCCCTTAAGTATAATTGTAATTATACTGCCCTTCTACTGACCCGCTCTTTCAAGTCTATACCCTAGTGACCCTATCCCTTGGCATGACCCTCGTAGGGATCCCACATAGGTATCCCATTTATTCTTGAAGTCTGAGATGCTGCGTGCCTCGATTACCTGCACTGGAAGCTTGTTCCAATGCTCAATCACTCTCTCCGTGAAGAAGTACTTCCTGGCATCTCCACAAAACTTCCCTCCCCTGAGTTTGAGCGGATGACCTCTTGTGGTCAAGGGTCCCTTCAGAAGAAAGATATCATCTTCCACCTCGACCCGTCCCGTGATGTACTTAAAAGTCTCAATCATGTCTCCCCTCTCCCTACGCTCTTCGAGAGTGTAGAGCTGCAATTTGCTCAGTCTTTCTTCGTACGGGAGACCCTTTAGCCCCAAGACCATCCTGGTGGCCATCTGCTGAACTGATTCAATTCTGAACACATCTTTACGGTAATGTGGCCTCCAAAATTGCACACAGTATTCCAGATGAGGTCTCACCATGGCTCTGTACAGTGGCATTATGACTTCAGGCTTCCTGTTGACGAAGCTTCTCTTGATACAACCTATCATCTGCCGTGCTTTAGATGAAGCCTTCTCCACTTGAGTGGCTGCTTTCATGTCAGCACTGATGATTACTCCTAAGTCTCGTTCTGCCGTAGTCCTGGATAAAGTTTCTCCATTCAGGGTGTAAGTTCTGCAAGGATTTCCGTTACCGAGATGCATGACCTTACATTTCTTGGCATTGAAGCCCAGCTGTCAGATCGAGAACCAACTTTCTAAAGTACGCAGGTCTTGCTCCATAGCTTCCTGTAGATTATAGCCGTTTACTATATTGCATAGTTTGGCGTCATCAGCGAATAAGGTTATCTTGCCTTGAAGCCCTTGAGTCAGATCCCCAATGAATATGTTGAAGAGGAGTGGGCCCAGGACTGAACCCTGTGGCACTCTGCTAGTCACCCCTGACATTTTAGAGAGGGTACCGTTAACCACCACCCTCTGAAGTCTGCTATTTTATTAAGGTTCACACATTTGAAATCCAGGACTTTTGAGTTTTGTGGTACTGCCCTCCACTTTTACTGATACTATACACTGTCTATCTTTATCTCCATGCTGAAGAATAATTTACTCTTTTTCGCACAAATCACTTGAATATCCTTTATCTATCTTTTTAAAGGCAGTTTACCTACAGATTTTTCCAAATTCAAAGTGCAACATCATTTCTAAAGAGGGTTTTATGCCTTCTAAACCTGATAAGAGAACCATTATCCTGTTTTCCTTCCACTCTGCTATGTAAGTATTTGAAGATAAATTAGAATTAGTAGCAGATTTGAAGTACCTCCTTAGAACATTGTGTAATCCAGGCTTAACCTTTTAAGACCAGTGTCAAAATGTTTCCATTGCAATGATAAACTTAATTGAGCTCTTGTGATTCTACCTTTTGAGAACTTAATATTTTTTATGAATGTGAATTTTAATAGCTGTACATTTTCATAGCTGACAGATGGCAGATTTTACTTTGGAAATATTTTGTTAAATCTTAAGAATATATCTGTATATCTTAATTTATGTCCTGTATACTCATGTGTGTGTGTACAGTGTATATATACATACAGATACATATACATATACAGATACAGATACAGATACAGATACATATACATATACAGATACAGATACAGATACAGATATACATACAGATACATATACATATACATATACAGAGATAGAGTATGTTAAACTCATAATTAACAAAATACTGTAATTCCAAAATAAGATCTGCCATCTATAAGTTATGAAATTACTTAAGAGGTAATTCTATAAAAGCTACATGCCAAATAAGTGCTGAGACTGTGCATATACTCACAGGTTCCCATATAGTAGGGATTCTATAAAGGAGAAAATGCACAGACATTAGATATAATGGAGCCCACAAGGGTATTCACCACCAAAAGGGGTATGTTTGGTGTAAAGAATGGCTGTGTGCTAGCTGAGACATAAGAGCACAAGAGTTGCCATAATTGGATAGACCAAAGGTCCAACAAGCCCAGTATCCTGTTTCCAACAGCAGCCAACAGGTCACATGTAACTGGCAAGATCTAAAAAGAACAAAACAGATTTTATGCTGCTTGTCCTAGGAATAAGTGAAACTACAAATCAAAATTAATGACTATGAAACTATAAGGCAATCAACATTAACAATGAAATCCTTTCAAGAGTTAGAAATTGCAATTATTGAGTCATCCCTGTGTTTGTTGAGGATCATCAGATTGCCATTGTGGTAAATAGCTCACAATGTGGCTTCATTCTTCATTGATCCTTATGCATTTTTTTTCACACCCACTAAATGCCTTAGATAATCTCACTATTTTATGGATTTATAACCACCCTAACCATGAGGAAGAAGTTTGAAATGGGATCGCATTGGGGGGGAGGGGGTTAGGGTTGGGAGGGGGGGGGGGGGGGTGCTGCTACATCAAAAAGCTGTCATTTATTTGACAAATATAAGAAGTATTTAAGAACTGTTTAAATATTATAATTAATAACAATAAATAAGTTAAAGCACTTAGTGTGTGTGAAAAAAATATGCACAAGGATCAATGAAGAATGGAACCATGTTGTAGAGAATGACATGGTGGCTGTTACCCGTGGATAGCCGTGGATAGCCGTGGGTAACCCACTGAAACAGGGGAGAGAAAAGGAATGGTCGCCATGGGTATGGGGAGAAGGACATTCACTGCCCAGTGGATCAGTGAATGGCCTTGTCTCCGCAGTGAAGGGAGGGAACACGCGCGGTCACTGATTGTGCTCCCTCCATACTGATAGCTGCTGCTGCCGCACAATCGACACCACCGCCACCCAAGCATCTCCCTCCCTCCCTCCATCCCACCTGATTGCTGCCGCCTGATTGCCACCGCCTGAGCATCTCCCTCCCTGCTCCTTACCTTTGCAGCAGTCAATTTCTCTAAAAGTACTTCCTACCAGCATCCAGAGCATTGAAATCGCATGTGGCTGCCATAAAGGTCATCTTTGACACAACCGGAAGTTGCATCTGAGATGACCTTTACGGCAGCCACATGCGATTTCAACGCTCCAGCTGCTGGTAGGAAGCACTTTTAGAGAAATGGCCTGCCGCAAAGGTAAGGAGCAGGAAGGGAGAAAGGGAGGAAAGGTGGGGTGGAAAGAACAGATGTTGAAGGGACCTGGGGAAGGTGGGGTGGGGAGGAACAGACACTGAAGGGAACTGGGAAAGGTGGGGTGGGTAGGAACAGACGCTGAAAAGAACTGGGGAAGGTGGGGTGGGGAGGAACAGACGCTGAAGGGAACTGGGGAAGAGAGAGATTCCAGACTATGGGGGGAGCAGAGGGAAGAAGATGGGCGGTAGACCAATTGGGGTGGAGGGAGAGATGGAAGGGAGAGGCATAGTAACAGAGTATATGGAAGAGACAGAGAAGGCAGACAGTGGATGGAAGGAAAAGAATGAGGAGAAGATGAGGAAAGCAGAAACCAGACAACAAAGGTAGAAAAAAAAATTATATTTATATTTATTTATTTTTTTTGCTTTAGGATAGCTGTGTTGATAAAAATTTATAAACAAAGCCCTGCCAACTGAACATCTCGTTCTCTAGTTCAGCAGTCAGAACTTTGATTTATAAGGAAGGAATAAGCTAAATATTGTAGTACTGAGGCTTGTATGGATGCTGCGGGGATGGGGACAGGGTGAGGACAGTGGTTGCGGGGACGGGGATGGGGTGGAGACGGTGGTCATGGGGATGGGGCGGGGACAGGGTCGGTGGTTGCGGGGACGGGGCAGTGACGGGGAAAAAATTTTTCCCCATGTCATTCTCTACAATGTTGTGAGTTATTTGCCACAATGGCAACCTGAAGATCCTCAACAACCACAGGGATGACTCAATAATTGCAATTTCTAGCTCTTGGAAGGATTTCGTTATTAATGTTGATTATCCTAGGAATAAACAGTGGATTTTCCAAAGACCATCTTAATAATGGTTTGTGCACTTCTGTTTTAGGAAATTATCTAAACCTTTTTTTCAAACCCTGCTAAACTAATTGCTTTTACCACATTCTCTGGCAATAAATTCCAGAGTTTAATTACACGAGTGAAGAAATATTTTCTGAGGTTTGTTTTAAATTTACTACTTAGTAGCTTCATCGCATGCCTCCTAGTCCTAGTATTTTTAGAAACACTAAACAAGCGATTCCCATCTACGCATTCTACTCACTCAGTATTTTATAGACCTCTATCATATCTCCTCTGTATCTTGCCTTTAATTTATCCCCACGTCAAACATAGGCACAGTAAATGTAGGCCTCAAAACCCTGGCCTACATTTCTTGCACCTATGTTTGAGGTATCCGTGATTCTACAAATGGCACTGTTGCATGATTCCCAATATCAAGTTGAAAATTTTAAGTTACTCAAAAAAATTCTTAAAAGCAAAAAACATAAAGAGTAAATTTGTACAATATTAACCTTATTACAGGACACCCGGGGCATTACTCAAATCTCTTTCATACCCTTACTGGGGTGGTGTATTCATTATCGGTCCCTCTTTATATCATTTTCATTTTTCTAGTTTGGCTAAATTACCAAAAAAATAGAAGATGCACTTAGCTTTAGCCTGACGGTTATTCAACTGTTTCACTCCTTGGTTTCATCAGGGGCCATGCTGCTTCCTCTGTGTATGTGCTTCACATCACACTACTTTAGCCAAATTTTCATACTATATGCCCAAAAAAATCTTTTTAATAAACAAATTTAAGATTTTTTTAGCGGGCCTTTAGTGCCACACATTTGCCACTTACCACTGGATGTCTCAGCACATCCCACAATATGAGATTTTAAGTTGACCCCCCCCACACTTTTACAAACTCGCAAAAGTGGTTGTTAGCACAAGCCACTACACTGAATGCTCTCCGCTGCTCTCGACGCTCATAGTGTTCTATGAGCATTGGAAGTAGCACAGGACATTCAGCATGCTGGCCTGCACTGAAAACCACTTTTGCAGTTTTGTAAAAGGGGAGTGTATTAGGTGTGCATTAATGCCTAATGAAGCTTAGTAAATGAGCTCTTAATTTAGCATGCCTTCAGTGGTTTTATTCTTCTGTTTTTTGGCCATTTATTTCAGACTCTCTTCTTTCCACAGTCAATATCTTGCAGAAAACCTACCTCTTTTTTTCTTTGCTCTGTTTTTATTCTTTAATCATCTTATATGAAAAAAAAAAGTATTATCAGTTCAAACCAGCTGTTCTGTATGATCTGCCTTTCACTAGAATAAACATAATGAAAGAGGGCAAATGCAGTGTCCTCTATTTTCTACCCACTAAGAAGAATCTGGCTGCTGTCTGACAAAGGCCTTAACTATGCAAATGTTTGGATACATAAGTAATGTGCAACAGTTACTGCACCCGTCTCCAGATATAAATAAAAGAACATTGTTTTGGCCTGGTAGCAAAGAAATATATGGCAATAGAAGTATTGAATAAAGAATAAGCAAGAAATTAGAAAATAATGAAGGCATTACATCATTTCACCCATGCTCAGCATGTTGCTGGTACTGATATTGTGGCAGCTGTTGCACCATATATCATTGATCTTGTTTTGGGGTGCCAGCATCAGAAACTAGCCATGAATCAACTCTTCTGGGAGAAATGTGAAATCTGGGCTGATGCACTAGAGCATATAACCTTTTTAAAAAATGCATGGCCTTGCGTAACCCCACTGACATATGAATTTGGTGGCGATGCCTTTCCTTGATTTATGAGAAAGACAGGACAGTCCAAGCCTGTAGAAGTGGCACAACAAAAATCCAGTTAGTAACAGAAGCAGCAACAGCAAAGTGCATTGGAAGCCTTAATGGTAATCGGTGTCGTAGCAAGTGTAAGAGATGCCTGGGGTGGTGGCACCACCCCCCCTCGCTCCTTCCCTGAACTCCCTCCCCCAATGTACACACCCTCTTTCTCTTCCTCTGTATTTCTAGTTCACTGCCATGACCAACAACTTCAACTTGCTCCTCGCAACTGCGTCATCTACCTGTGACATCGCTTCCTATGTGCAACACCCAGAAGTGATATCAGCGGGAGCTGTCGCGGTGGCAAGGAGCGCGTTGAAGTTGTTACTTGTGGCAGTGAACAACTAGAGGTACGGGGGGGTGAAAGAAGGGGGAGTGCGCATGTGGTGGGGGAAGAGTGGGAAGAGGTGGGGCAGAGAGGAGGAGGTGTGCCAGTGCCCCCACCATGATTGTGACTGAGGTGGACCGCCCCTCCCCCCCCTTACTACGCCACACAATTTAGAGGAAGAGAAATGAGACTGAAGCAGAATCATATGACAGAGGGCTCTGTCAGTCTCGAGGCATTCATAGAGGGTAGAGCTTTCTCTGGAGCAAGTTCATTTATGCATCAACCCCCCCCCCCCCCCCACACACACACACACACTGTCACAACCCTAGCCGTGAAGCTAAGTTGTTTCCCGATAAAGCCCCGCCTAATCCAAGCCTTACTCTGAAAAGGGCTAATCAATGCAACAGGTTTGACACAAATAGGAAGAAAGGTTCTGAGTTCCAATTCAAACCCCATGTTGCAAAGCCCTGGGGAAGAAAGGTTGAATGTGAGAACAGCCTGGAACAGAGGGAGGTGCCTTTTGAAAAGGAACAGCCTAGGAGCCAAACCACAAGCACAGGTAGTTCACAGCTGCGAGGTCTGATTAAAGCTCAGAAAAAACCCCAGCAAAAGCAACAGGCTGCCCTTCCCCCTTTCAGGACAGGGCGTGGTCACCTCAATGCTTTAGAAGCAGAATTAAGGAAGACTAAGTTAATCTACCCTGGGACAGCCCAGGAAGGAGGTTCTCAGGACTGGCCTCCTGAGTCTCAGAAAAATCAGGACATTGAGATGGTGGATACAGCCCCTGTTCCTGAGGCCAGCCAGCCAGCCAGCCAACCCAGAGCCCATGGAGTTTCTGGACACTGCCATGGAACCAGAAGTGTCCTACATGGATGAAAGCTAAGTGTGATTGCTTAACTTTTTTTTTTTAATGTTTGGATTTTGATATGTTGGTTTTGGGACTGTCTTCAAGCACAGGCCTGGAGGACAAGTGAACCGTGCGGTGCTCACAGCTGCATGAGTGCCTGATTTCTGGGGCAGTAGAGTAAAGTATAGTTTGTTTGGCAATTTTTTTCTTTTTGCGATTTATTTGAAACTGGATTGTTCATTATGTAAAGGGGTAGTAGATTGGGGAGAATCCACACAAGATCCTTGGGTGGGATTGTGGGGCCATTTGTGGCAAGCTTATTTGAAGGTGGATTTGGCTACTCCCCTCCCCCACCAACTGCTTGTTGAGTTGGCTGGGACAGGCCTGTTACAAGCCAGGCCTAATTGAAACACTTTCATATAACTGAAAAATTGTAGTAGCCTTATTCCTGCCCTGCTTGGGACTGCAGGCTTATTAGGACTGGACTACTATGGACTATTGGTGTATTTACCTATTGGTACCTGCAAGAAAGTTGTGGGCTTTTGTTTTACAGCCCGGATGTTCTTTTCATGGTTTTTTTTATTCGTGGAATTAATGGGCTAACCCCTGGCTAAGGGGCTATGCACTCAATAAATTGAGACTCAAGTGTATAAGAAACTTTATTGATCCTGACAATCTGTTTTTCTTCTTATCAAGAACCAGCAGGGCTTCCAGCATCTTCTGGAGGCACGTTTAGCTCGGTCTTTTCTGAGCGTTGACCGGGGGCCATTGTTAAAGCCAGCACCGGCAACGCCACAACACACACACACTTTTCAAATACATATATACACTTTTCCTCTTTAATTGCTCAAGTTGCAGCTTTAGTCTGCTGATGTGATTCAGTCTGCACTTTTCAATAACATGCAGCACTGGTGGTTTCCAGTTAGCCATCTCCTCAGCCCACAGCTTTAAGAATAGCCTTACTGGATCAAACTAATGGTCCATCTAGCCCAGTATCCCGTCTTCATGGAGGCCAATCCAAGTCATCTTGCACTGCAGAAAGGCAGCCTTTAGCCACTCATACTTCAAATCCAGCCAGTCTTAGTAGGGCACATATGCAATCGGGAAGCCAGCTGCTTGTAAGTGCCACCGGGCCTGCACAAATCGTCCCAGTAAATCCTTGCTTTTGGAACTGTAGTTTGGAAATGCTCCAGAGAAAGCTCTACCCTATATGAATGCCTTGAGGCTGACAGAACCCTCTGTCATATCATTCTGCTTCAGTCTTCCAGTCTTATTTCTCTCCCTCTAAATCAGGGGTGTCAAAGTCCCTCCTCAACAGCTGCAATCCAGTCAGGTTTTTAGGATTTCCTCAATGAATATGCATGAGATCTATTTGCATGCACTGCTTTCATTGTATGCTATTAGATCTCATGCATATACAGTGGGGAAATCCTGAAAACCCGACTGGATTGCGGCCCACAAGGAGGGACTTTAAAACCCCTGCTCTAAATTGCCAATAAGGCTTCTAATGCACTTTGTTGTTGCTGCTCCTGAAAAAGGAGGACGGATTGAGACATTCAGGTTTTACTTCCATTGCTTTCAATGGAAATAAACCTAAGGTCTCAATCTGTCCTCCTTACTTCCATTGCTGTAGAGTCATTCCACTACTGTAGAGTGATAAAAGTAGTAGGTCATGTCTCAGTCATAGGTCAAAAACTCTAGTGCTGCCACCAAAACTTTAGAATTGATTTAAACGATGAAATAAGCAGTGCAGTCTTAATTTAAATAAATAGCACTTAACTTGGTGAAAACGCTACAGTGAACACCAGCACCAGATGTTTAATGCCCTACGGGGCCGCCCTTTCACCACCTAAATTCTGGCTTCTTCAGGAGCGATGCTGCGGTACCTTAAGGAGAAAATGAAAACATTTGTGACGAACATATTGTTATGAATGGCACTTTATATATTTTAAACATGCTTCAAATGAGAGCAGTAAGAAACACTAGAGTTCTCAACTGGCTTTCAAAAATGGCACTTCTGCGTAATAGTGCACAACTGCTAAAAATACTTTTTTATCTTTCTCTAGTTGTCACCCGAGACATTTGAAAAAAAAATCTTCCATTTTCACAAATGTTAAGACTTCAAAGAAATTACACAAACATTGATGATTATAAAGAACAAGCACGTCAGTTGATGAACAGGTAAGAAAAAAGAGGTTAACTCAAAAAACTTTTACATCAAGCTTATACAAGAGTGAAATTTACTGACATAGATCTATTATTAAGGGACCAACCTAAATTGAAAGACCATGAAGACACATTCACTTGTGTTTTGAAACCCGCTACAATGAGTTCCGCTATAGCCGATCTCATCAGACAATGGTAGGACATTGTTCAATTGCTTTCTCCATTTAAAAACATGTGGCTTAGATTTGCTTTTTCGAGAGGATGAAATCTAAATGAACATCTTTGTCCTTCATTCATTCCACTCCCAGATATACAAGCAAGTTCTTCTATCGGGTCACTTTAGCTGTGGCTCATGTTCTTTCTGCGAGACTACATTTCAGATTAAAGATTTTACCAATGACATCACTGGTAGAATACATTCTTTGAAACATTTCACCACTTGTAAAATTTATCACATGGTTTATGTGATCCAATGTCCTTGCCAAAAGTTATATGACCACCAGAGATTAAAAACTCGGATGCTGGAACACAAATCTAACAATAAACATCAGATTGTTAAAGAACCTATGGTGCAACACTTGTTTTTTCTGATTTACTTGATTTTGCAATTGATGTAGTGAAGAACTTCCATGGTGGAGATCGTAGTCTCACTCTCAGACGATGTCAATCTTTTTGGATTTTTTTTTCTTTAAAAACTCTTCATCCAAATGGACACAATGACAAAATTGATTGGGATGCCTACTATTGAGGTTCTGTTATTCAACTTTTTAAACTAACTTTGAACGTTTCCTATTGGCGGTGAACCACGATCAAGAGGTTTAAATAGACGTTGTGTGTCGTTATGCAGAATCACCATTTTTGAAAGCCGGTTGAGAACTCAAGTAGTGTTTCTTTCTGCTCTTATTTGAAGCATGTTTAAAATATATAAAGTGCCTTTCATAATAATCTGTTCATCCCAAATTTTTTCATTTTCTCTTCAAGGTACCGCAGCATCGCTCCTGAAGAAGCCAGAATTTAGGTGGTGAAATGTAGGTCCCATAGGCCATTAAACATCCAGTGCTGGCGTTCGTTGTGTTGTTTTCACCAAGTTAAGTGCTATTTATTTAAATTAAGACTGCACTGCTTATTTACATTGTTTAAACCAATTCTAAAGTTTTGGTGGCAGCACGAAAATATTTGACTTATGATTGAGACATAACCTACTACTTTTCTCACTCTACTGTAGAGCAGTAGTTTTAAAAGTCTCTGAGGTCTTTTCTCTCGTTAATAACATGCTCTGTAAGGGATATCCTGATATTGATTATTACATCCTGAGTTGCTTGTTTTTCTGGTGAATTATCCAGCTGTCCTCCCTCTGCATGATCTCTTCTTTCCCATTGCTGGAAATTTTTGATGTCTCATGAAGTATGTCATTTATTTACCTCTTGTTCTTGCGGATGCTTCTTAGTCTTTCTAACCCCTCTTCCTATCCTTCATGAGGGATTCAACTTGAAGACATCATGCACATGAAACTACCCTCACACATTGGGTAACATTTTCTGTCTGCAAAGAGGCAGAAACTATAACCTGGGCAACAGCTTTGTTGACACAATGTTTCTGAGCCATACTGTGGTTACAGAAGTACTTTACCTAATGAAAAAAGAGAAAGCAGAAAAAGCCCTACCAAAGTAATGGCATCATCCTAATTGGCTGAAGAGCCTATAAATCAAAAGATCGGCCTTGGGATGGGTGGGAAGTAATTAAACACTATACAGGGGCTTTCCTCAACTGCTATCTGTACTCTAAACTGTTGTTAGCTTATGCTCTGTAATGCAACCTAAAATAATAATCTAGTCTCAAACACTTTTGGGGTCCTGTCAGCCACAGGCTCATCTCAAGACCTTTGCTTTAAAGGACTGTTCCTTTTCATGCTTGGTCCAATGCAGTAACAGGTTTTGAGTTTAATAGCGTCCTTTTGTTTGCCTTCCAAGATTGTGCCTGGCTGTGTTTACACAGGCTCACCCCAGCCCTCACTCACACAATTACAGTAGGACATTGGGATAGACTTATGGATGAGTGATGTGTGTTGGGGGAGAGGTGTACCATCATGGCTTAGCTTTTTATTTATTTTGTGCATGGAATGGGTTCATGCGCCATACAGGATTTTCACATACCCTGTGTTATGTTTTGCAATTAATATATCCATCTGTCAACACTTACCATTCTCTCCTAGGTAACAGGTCCAACTCCTCATATCTAGTGTTATCAGATGTCTGGGAAAACCTGGACATGTCCTCTTTTTAGAAGACTGTCCTGAATCCTGGATGGACTTTTCAAAACCTGGCATTTTTCCAGATTTTGGAAAGCCCGTATAAAGCTCCAGCCGCATCTGGAGAGCCTCTGAGCATGCACGGATGACGTCGTATGCATCCACACATGCTCCAGGCCCTCCAGACGCAGCTGGAATTCATTGCAAAGAGAGGAGTCTTTCTGGGAGCAGGGCTGAAGGTCGGAACGGGCAGGGCTGCTAAGTCTCCCCATATCCATCTATTAGGACATGGGCATGCATTCCCCTTCTAAAGGGGGGAATGAATGTCTTCTATGCCTGCCCAAGTCCTACTGAAAACATGCCCAGACCATGTCCCCTTGCAATATGTACACAATTAAAATAGGCATCCTTTTAGATTTTTCACAAACAGCCTGTTATAAAATTATCCCCTCAAATTTATACAGGTATGTCTGATGACTATTAATCATGGATATCTTGAAAATCAGGTCTGTTTGTGGCCCTTGAAGAATAAGACTGTACATTTCTGCTCTATTCTGTCCTCACCTACTGCATTTGTGTACAGTGCCCATAAGAAGTCTGATTCTAACTCAAGAAACATTCTCATAATTATAAATGTCTTCAAGCTGACAAACCTATGGGCAATTCAGTTATTTATTGTTATTATTTTCATATTCCAGAATTTCATTCTGATTACTTTTTTAGGCAGTGATAAGCAATTCTTCACAACTTGAATATATTTTGGAATATCAAAGTAGGGTTCCAGCTGAGAAAAAACAGACTGCATTATCCTAAAGGGAGAAAAATGGACATTTTGATCTTTATAAATTTTTTTTTTTTTTTGAGCTGATCAGTGTTCAAATTGTAATTTAAGCTGTTGGAAAATCATACGGAAATGAATACTCTCATTTTAAGTTTTAAAACTTGCAATTGAAAGTTTAGAATGCTGCTGCTTAGTTTTATTATATGAAACATGCAAATGCATGTAAAGCAGCTCATTACTATGTACATACAATAATGCGACTAGCTGTGTGCATCAGATGCACATTGAAAGCCATAATATAGCTGTTAAAATAAGACATAAGAATTGCCATACTAGGACAGACCGAAGGTCCATCAAACCCAGTATCCTGTTTTCAATAGTGGCCAACCCGGGTTCCAACTAAAAGTTAAGGGACTAATAATCGAAACAGAAATACGTCTAAAACCGGCCTAAATCAGCACTTAGACCAGGGGTAGGGAACTCCGGTCCTCGAGAGCCGTATTCCAGTCAGGTTTTCAGGATTTCCCCAATGAATATGCATTGAAAGCAGTGCAAGCAAATAGATCTCATGCATATTCATTGAGGAAATCCTGAAAACCCGACTGGAATACGGCTCTCGAGGACCGGAGTTCCCTACCCCTGACTTAGACGATCAGTGAGACAGATCGTCCAAGTGCCGATAATCAAACCAGGTTTTAGACGTATTTATAAACGACCTAGGCCTTCACAGTGCTGCTGAACTACCAGAGCTAAAAGGGGCATGTCAGGAGTATTGAGGGTGGGATGTGGGCCGTCCTAGTCTTAGTCGTACTGCATGTATAACCGAAAGTTTTACAACACTGCCTAGATAGAACCTGGATGTTGTGACTTAGGCCATCTAAAACCAGGTCTAAGTCACAAGAAGGTATCCAAAGTGACCATATAAGCACTGCAGACACAAAGTACAGACACCCACACACTGCCCCAGTGATCACTGACTACTTCCCCCCCATACAAATCGTATTAACAACTTTACATATCTGCTTCCAGAACATCAGCACCTGGCAACCTGGCATAGGAAAGCCTAGTAGAGCTGCACAGAGGTGGCTTAAGTAGTCTTGGGGGTGAGTTAGTGAACCATGGAGAGGGGGACCCAGGCCCATAAGCCACTCTAATCACTGCATTCATGGTGAAACATGTTTACCCCCTAAACCGCCCCCCAAACCTTTTTGTACTGCCATATAAGTGGCTCCTACAGCAATACGGGCAATTGGGGTAATAGATAGGTGAGTCTAGTAGATTCTGGGGGTGTTCTGGGGGGCTCACCATGACCTATAAGGGAGCTGTAGTGAGCTGTTTATGTGGGAATCCTTTTGTGAAGTTCACAGCAGTGCCCTGTAAGGTACCCCACTACTCTGGTGCCATGTCTGGGTGTCCAGTCCATCACTTTTCTGGTCCCTCCCGTACCCAAAATGTCTTTTTCTAGACGTTTGTGACTTGGACAAATTTTTGGTCAAAAATGGGGTAAAAAGAATGATGACTTAGCGGTCTGGGCGATCAGATGGCTGGATGTACAGTTGGAAGATTAAAAAAAAAAAAAAAAAATGTTGGACGTATTTTTCAAAAATGGACCTTTTCCCATGTCCGACTTTGGGCGACTTGCAACTTAGGCCCAAAACAGACTTAGACGTTTCTTTTGATTATGTCCCTCCACGGTTATTTTACCATTGGATTGCCCTCCCCCAAAACTGTAAACCCCTCTCGAGCTCTCCATTCAGACCCTCTTCCTGTGTAAAGACCTCCCCACAGTATGCAACCTTCCATTTGAAACTGCTGTTCCCCCAATTGAAAATGCCCCAATGCAGTAACCTCCCTCCAAGCTCCCCACACTCCCAAAGTCCTCCCTGGGCCTACCTTACTCAAATTTCTATGGTTCAGTTGTCCAGATAGGAGTAATCCCCAGTTGCTCCTGCCTTGCTGGCACCAGTGACCTCTAGCAATTGTCTCATGGTATTATTGCTAGGGGGTCATGTTTCTGCTTAAGGGAAATATCTATGCCCTTATATGGAAACATGACCCTTTAGCAGTTGTAAAGAGAGATTATAACTAGGCATGGCCTAATGGTTAGACCTTCTGTCTCAGCAACCTGAGGTTGTGGATTCAAACTCCAGGTACCATAGCTAGATTGTGAGCCTGCCAGAACAGATAGAGAAAATACTTAGAATACCTGATTAGATTGTAAGCTGAAAATGAACCATTAAGATGGCTTTTTGCTGATGGGTGGTATTTCAAATACAAAATAATAATAATAATAATAATTTTGGAGGAAGCCACCAGCAAGACAGGAACAACTGGCAATTGCTCATGCTTGGACCACTAAACATCAGAAATTTGAGTAAGATACATACGGGGTGGGGTGGGGTGGGGGTGGGGGACTTAATTCTTAACCCTTATCTACCTATTCAATACCATATTGTTTTAATCATTCCCAAAATAAATGTACTTCCTTATTTATCTGTCTTGAATAGGGTGCAAGCTCTGTTAAGCAAGGGCTGCCTTGTATGTGTTTGTATATAGAGTTGTATATATTTTGTAACACTATAGAAATGATTTAAAGGTGATAATAGAATGCACTGTGATGGGGCCTAAGATTATTTTTGGCCCAGGTGTCTAAGACCCATCCTACAGAAGAGGCCAATCAGGGCCTAAGGCCCCTCCCCGGTGCATCTCACGATGCAGGGCAGGGAAGGGGCAGGCCCGCCATTAGTGAGAAGACGGACCAGCTGGCTGGAGGCAAACATTTTAAGATTGGAGGAGTTTCCAGGGGGTGGGAGTCCAGGGGGGATGCCTGTGATGTTCGGGGAGGTTCCAGCAGGAGAGACTGGGCATCCCTCCTGCCAGTAGTCTTCACAGGGGGGAAGGGTTGTCAATAAACTTATCACGGCAGGGAGATCTCTTGCCGCAATAAGCTCAGTGGCAACTCGATTCTCTAACCAGCACCTGTGAAATGGATGTTGTTTAAAGAATTGGGTTAACTAGGCAGTAGGTTTTCCTGTCCAGTTAAATGGCTTTGAATCAGACAATACAGAATATAGCTATCCAGTTGATCTATTCCAGTGTTCTTCAACCACCGTTCCATGGACCAGTGCCGGTCCACAGAAATTTCCTACCGGTCCACAGGGCCAGCACATGCATCAGGCCCAAAACAGTGTTCTTCAATCGCCGGTCCACGGTGCGATCGATGCGGCGTTATCTTCGAGCCAGCTCACTGATTCAGCGCACAAAGCAGTGGCTCCTACAGGCGTCCTGCGCCTGCCCCGGAAGCCTTCTCTGACGTTGCACCGTCAGAAGGAAAGCTTCCAGATGAGGCACAGGACGCGCAAGGTGCAATTAGTACTATTACAGGGGCGGGGTCTGGGGTGGAGATTGGGTAGAGATGGGCGGGGCTTGGCCCACAACTTAGGCCAGTGTTCTTCAACCGCCGGTCCATGGACCGATATCGGTCCACAGAATAATTATTTTATTTCTGCCGGTCCATAGGTGTAAAAAGGTTGAAAAACACTGATCTATTCAGTCTAAACAGATAGCAGAGTAACTCCTTATCTTATGAAACTACACTGGTTACTGGTTTGCAGACAAATATAATTGCTAACAAGCTGAGTACCAGCTTTGCCCAAGCTCCACCCACAGACTGCCTCTGCCCAAACTGGACATTGCAGGGTTGGTTAGTACTGATATTCAGCAGCTCTGTCCAGTTAAGTGCATCTGCATATCAGAGGATAGGCAAGAACAAGTGATTTCACCAGGCAGGAGGTTCTCCTGTCCAGTTAAATGGCTTTGAATTGGACAATATAGAATACAGCTATCCAGTTGATCTATCCAGTCAAACCAGACAGCAGAGTAACTCCTTATCTTATGAAACCACACTGCTTACCAGTGGTGTGCCTCAAAGTTAAATTCTTGGACCTTTTCTTTTTAACATTTTTGCAAGCAATATTGCTGAAGGTTTGTAAGGTAAGATTTGTCTCTTTGTGGATGATACCAAAATCTGCAAAGAGTAGACACCCCTGATGGTATGAATAACATGAGGAAGGACCTAGCGAAGCTTGAAGAATTGTCTCAAATTTGGCAGCTAAGAAATGCAAGGTCATGCATTTGGGCTGTGAAAACCTGAGGGAATGGTACAGTTTAGGGGATTAAAAACTTTTGGGCACATAGAGGGACATAATCAAAAAAAATTATCTAAGTCCCTTTTTGGCCTAAGGCCTTAAACGTTGAAAGCAGAAGCAGGGAAAGTGTCCATAACCAAAACAAACGTCCTTGTTTTGATAATGGCCTGCCTCTACATTCAGCTGTTTAAACGCCCAGACCACCACTACGTCTACACTTGTACCCAAACGACGTCTACACTTATACCCCATAATGAACCAAAAAAACGCATAAGCCCAAAACGTCCAACACAAGGGCTTTTAGGTGAAGGAGGAGCCAGTCCTTCGCCTAAAAGCTGGATTTTGTAAACGGTGTCTGTCAAAAAAATACCGGTTACAGAATCCACACCAACCCCCCCCCCCCCCCCCCCCACACAAAATCGGGGAAGGAGGGAACCCAAGCCCCCCTGCCCCGGGCACCCGCGGCACCCCCCGATGACATTGGGGCAAGAGGAAGCCCAAGCCCTCCTGCCCCAAGGCAGCCGCGGCACCACCGATGATATTGGGGCAAGAGGGAGCCCAAGCCCTCCTGCCCCGTGGCAGCCGCGGCACCCCCGATGATATCGGAGTAAGAGGGAGCCCAAAATCTCTTGCCCCGCGGCAGCTGCGGCACCCCCGACAATATCGGGGCAAGAGGGAGCCCAAGCCCTCCTGCCCCGCAGCAGCCACAGCACCCCCGATGATATCGGGGCAAGAAGGAGCCCAAGCCCTCTTGCCCCAGCGATCGTGACCCCCCCCCCACCGAGTACGATCTGGCCAGGAGGGAGCCCAAGCCCTCCTGGCCCCAGCAACCCCCCCCGACTCAATCTGACCAGGAGGGAGCCCAAGCCCTCCTGGACCCGGCGACCCCCCCCCTGGCTTGATCTGGCCAGGAGGGAGCCCAAGCCCTCCTGGCCCCGGCGACCCCCTACCCCTCACCCCCACTACAATATGGGCAGGAGGGATCCCAGGCCCTCCTGCCCTCGACACAATCCCCCTCCTCCCACCGACCCATGGCCCCCACGGCTGACCCCACGACCCCCCCACCCCTACCCCCACCCCCCTTCCTCGTACCTTCAACGTTGGCTGGACAAACGGGTGCCAAGTCTGCCCGTCCGGCAGGCCAGCCGGGTCCAGAATGGGGCCGGATTGGCCCAGGTGGCAGAAACCCCGCCCACAGGTGGGGCCTGAGGTGCCTGGGCCAATCAGAATAGGCCCGGGAGCCTTAGGCCCTTCCTGTGGGCGGGGCATTAGGCACATGGGCCCAACCCGGCCTTTTTCGGCACTTAGACCTGGTTTGACTTCGTCTAAGTCAAAAAGGTTTAAGTGCTGACTAGGCAACCTGTCTAAGGTTTTGGTTATACCTGCTGCATGCCTAGGTGTAGGTCGGCCCACCCTTGGACGTTTTGGGCCCACCCTTTCCCCTCCTCTAAACATGCCTCTTTTCTCTCTGTGCGTCTAGAGGCAGGGGAACGGCCTAAGCTGGTTTTAGATACATCTAAAAACCAGCTTTGGTTATGGGTACTTGGACGATCAGGCTTTTTGATTAAAGTAGCCATTTAGGACACTTTTTAAATGTTTTTTTTTATTATGAACCCCATAACAAAGAAACATGATGGCAGATAAAGGCCAAATGGCCCATCTAGTCTGCCCATCCGCAGTAACCATTATCTCTTTCTCTCTCCGAGAGATCTCACGTGCTTATCCCAGGTCCTTTTGAAATCAGACACAGTCCCTGTCTCCACCACCTCTTCAGGGAGACTGTTCCATGCATCTACCACCCTTTCTGTTAAAAATTTATTTCCTTGGATTACTCCAGAGCCCATCACCTCTTAACTTCATCCTAGGCCCTCTCATTGCAGAGTTTCATTTCAAATGAAAGAGACTTGACTCATGCACATTTACATCACGTAGGTATTTAAACATCTCTCAAGAACACTAACGTAGTGACAATAAATCAAAAACTTCAAAAAATGTCACTCACCAGCAGTGGGTTACCACAATAAGATCTAACATTAAGATACAAAACAGGTGGAGAAAAAGCCTCAAAAACTTATATCACGCAACAATCTTTGATGATTTTCAGCTGGCATTCTTATTGTCATCGGCAAAAAACTCACACCCATACAACAATGTTTAAAGATCTAAAGAAGGAATAACACACTACTGTGTACAGTAATCAAAATTTTTTTAAATTTGAAAACATTTTGATACTTTTTTAATCGTTTTTATAAATAGTTTTACAAAGGATTATAAGCTTAAAAGCTTCAAAATATAACAAGCTAAAAAAAGCAGAAGCAAAAACTACTTAGCTCTGGCGCCAGAGAACTCTATAAAGAGGCAGCTGCCGGAATTCAATCCATTTCTTTTTTCAACAGCAGTAGTCCACAGCCTTGTGAATAAAGTTCAGAAACCACTACAGAGCTAAAAGGCTCCAACAAGCACTCGTTTCACCAACTAAACATTAGCTTCTTCAGGGATTCTAACAGCTTCTCCTGCCTTTCCTCCAAAGTATACAGATTAAGATCTTTATGTCTTTCCCCATATGCCTTATGATGAAGACCACATACCATTTTAGTAGCCTTCCTCTGGACCGACTCATCCTTTTTATACCTTTTTGAAGGTTCGGCCTCCAGAATTGTACAAAATATTCTAAATGAGCTCTCACCAAAGTCTTATATAGGGGCATCAATACCTCCTTTTTCCTACTAGCCATACCTCTCCCTATGCAATCTAGCATCCTTCTAGCTTTCGCCGGCACATTTTCAACCTGTTTGGCCACCTTAAAATCATCACAATATACAAACAGGTTTCATATACACAACTAATGTGAAAAAAAGAGAGGAAAAGGACCTCAGATGCCTGCGCTATTGACAAGTATAAACTTAGAAAATAGCTTATGCAGGAACAGGTTCTCTTTCATAGGTCCAAAAACCTCTCAGGCCTTTATTCACAGTTTCTTTTTTTTTATAATTCTTTATTCATTTTCACAAATTACATTAAGTGTTAATATTTTCATTCACAGTAACAATAAATACATCACTTATACACAATCATTTGTATATTACATAGATTCTTATCCCTATGTTATCCTTATCCCTATTCACAGTTTCAATGATCTTAAATATATGTGTATTTTTTTTATTTTTTACAATTCTTTATTCATTTTCAAAATTACAATAAGTGTTATATATATTCAATCACATTAACAATAAATACATCACTATTGACACTGAACAGAAACACAGTAGGGGAGGTGACCGACGTAGAAAATTACTCCAGCACGAAACGCATTGGATTTTCAGATTAAAATCAGTTAAGCTACATGGTTTGATCTGTTTAAAGGTACTATAGATTAACCCAATCCTTCTCTTTCTCTATTTATTTGCTGAGCAAGCAGCAGAAGTCCCTCTTGATTAGTGATTTGTTTGACATATATGTGCTTCGAGAGATCTCTAGACATTGCATTACATGAAACAAGACTTATATTTTGCAGAAATTTATCAGTTCATTGCAGATTATAAAGCAAAAACTGAACACAGCAATAGTTCAGGAATAACAAAATAACAGCTGATATCTAATATAATCAATTTAACTCAATTATAAGAACTTAAGAATAGCCTTAGTGGGTCAGACCAATGGTCCATCAAGCCCAGTAGCCCATTCTCACGGTGGCCAATCCAGGCCACTAGTACCTCTCCAAAACCCAAGGAGTAGCAACATTTCAAGCTACCAATCCAGAGCTTTGATGTAGCATGGACTCCTACATTTACCATCTACTTGGGACATAAATCGTCACCGGAAATAAGTATCTACTCTTATGAACTGTGATAACTACCCTGAATTGGGCGTCGGATTAGGGGATTTCCCTTCTGACAAATGACTATATTGATTTTGCGTATTACCTATTGTGATAATGTTACATTGATTTTTGCACTTTAATTAGCACTTTAGATTCAAGGATGTATCATGCTCAGTAGACTCTTTTGGGCTAATCAGCTGACAACTCTTACACTTAGCAGGCGCCTTTGAGTTGTGTGTACTGAGGACCATTCACTATTTATAATTTCAATTGCACTATCACAATATATTTTATTTTGATTTTGAGGATTTACAGCTCAATGTGTGTATCCCTTGTGGGTTTATGTGAAATAATTATTTTTTGAACCAATCCAGGGCAAACAGAGGCTTTCCCCATGTCTTAATAACAGACTATGGATTTTTCCTCCAGGAATTTATCCAAACCTTTTTTAAAACCAGCTATGCTATCTGCTTTTACCACAACCTCTGGCAACACGTTCCAGATCTTAACTATTGTCTGAGTGAAAAAATATTTCCTCCTATTCGTTTTAAAAATATTTCCCTGTAATTTCGAGTGTCCCCTAGTTTTGTAATTTTTGACGGAGTGAAAAATCAATCCACTTGTACCCATTCTACTCCACTCAGGATTTTGTAGACTTCAATCATATCTCTTTAACATTCTTATGAACTCTAGACAACTTTTGCGCGATCTAACCGGTAATGGTAAGGAATTCCACTTAGAAATAGCTTGGTATGGAAAAGAGAATATCAATAATTTTACTGATTTGACCATTCTCATAGAAGGGTAACATAGCAATAATATTTATTTAGCTAGTTAGTTGGTTTTATATCCCATCCTCCCAGGAGAGCTCAGAACGAGTTACAAGTTTACATACATGACAAAACCTAGTAAAATATAATATGACAAACATAATAAATCATGCAATCCATAGAGATGGTGACCTAATAAGTATACTAATTCAGTCATATAAAATGTGGCTTTTCCATATAATATTTTAAAACCATTATACAGTATCTAACTTGAAATGAATCCTGACCTCTACTGGAAACCAGTGCAATCCATCAAATGTAGATATAAACAGGAATTAGAGAGAGAGAGACACCAAGAAGATGTTTGAATATTGCTTAAAAAGAGGTGCTTTAAAATTATATTTCTATTTGAAAATATTTTGAACTTTTGAATTGATTATTAGGAGATGAGTTTTTGATACATCATTTTCTCTTCTCTTACCCTTCCAGTACTCACAATGAATGTTTGTTTCACTGGCATTTTTTCATGGCAATTCTTACACTGGACTAGATGATGTACGGGGCAGGATTTATTTAGGTTTATTAACCTGGTGCTGGTCATCCATGAGTTTCCTGCTTGGGGCTTTAAAAGTATTATTATTTATTATTTAACTTTTTGGCCCGTACTAATTTGTCCTTTTATTATTGCCATATTTGTTCTGTGAGGGAATTTGAAGTTTTGCCAAATTTTTGTGTTTTGCTTGTATCTTACTAGTTCTGGCACTTTTTGGTTTGCTTTTGGCCTTTAAAATTGTATTATAAGAAGAAAGTTCCCCTGAGAGAGGTTGAGTGTTTAAGTAAGTAGGTGAAGAGAATAAAACCTATTTAGGATATTAACAACTTGAAATTACACCATTTAACTGATTGACTTTCCTAAATACAAATATCTAGGTGGAGGAAGGAGGAAAGAAAAGCAGTGAAGAATGAAATTTTATACTGAGAACAGGCCTGGTCTTTCTAAATACTTCAAGGGTTAAGCAAATTCGTGTTCTGCTGCAGCTCAGAGTTAAACTTTTATTTTTAAATGATTCTTTTTACCCATCAATGTTTTTGTTTATAGCTAATGTGGTTAAACTCAGTGGGCAGTACAAAGTTGTGTTTTCTTAAACGTGCCACCCTGATGTCATGCAAAAGCAGAGACCTGAAACTGTAAATCCTTCACACAGAACAAAACATTTTGCTGAATGCTAGACACTAGCAAATATGCTAAAATTATGTTTCCCATGATTTATAAATGGCCTTGGTTATAATTTGTTATTTTTAGACATACCAAAAAAGACTTGAAGCTAATAAATCAGAACATCCTTTATTGTAATATAGTGCTTTGCATTTATGTTTAATTGTTAGTGTTTCAAAACTATCTGAGCATTATAGACAGTATATAGCAGTTGCTGACTAATTTGGTGACTATTTTGTACATAACTAGTTCACAAGTAAGATTCTCCCCTGCCCCCACTGATATACAAAACAGTGATGGGTTATTCCAAAGTGTACTTTATTGGAGAACAGCACTGTATCAAACAAGTGGACTCGATACTGACTTTGTCAAGAATCTATAATAGCTGATCTGTCTTCTTATAAATGCTTGTGTGGACACAAACAGAAAATGTGTGAGTTAAACGTGGCTACGGCAAGACTTGTGACTCACCAAACCCTTCCAATTCCCTATTTTATGAAAACCATTTTGTAGATGGAAATTCTATGCTATTCATCAGCAGTGTGTCTAAACCTCAAGGGAAGATGTAGGAAATTTGGTTTGGATGGGACTAGGACAAACTTATGATTTGGACATTTTTTTTGTCATAATCAAACGTTATAGAAAACATCCAGGGCATAATTTGGACATTTGGGGCTACACCTGTTTTAACAACAAGTGCCAAAAGGGGTGTTCAAACTGACCAGGTGACCACTGGAGGGAAATAAGCATGACCCCCCCCAAACAAAACAAAACAAAAAAAACAACACACTCTCCCAGTGGTCACTAACTCCCTCTAACCTCCAAAGATGTGAATGAAAGAGTGCATACCTGCCTGTCTGACAGCTTCAGATATTATGGCCAGTCTATTAGAGAAGTAAGCAGGTTCCTGAAATATCCTGGTAGGCAGTGTAGTGAACAATAGAGATGGGAACTCAGATCACTCTAATCACTACCCTAGTGGTAGAATTTGTGAGCCTTCCAAACCCCCTCCTAATCCCACTGTACCAACATATAAGTATCACCGTGTGTGGTCTACAGTTAAGTACAATGAGTTTTTGATGGCTCACCATACCATGTAAGGGTGTTATGGTGAGATATGTGATGGGATGTTTTATGTGAATGTCACTGCAGTGCCCCCCTAGGGTGCCACTATTGCTCTTCTGGGATGTCTGTGTGGCCAGTCTACTAAAAATGCTGGCCCCTCCAAAATCCCAATGGCTTGTCCATTTTTCTTTTGGATGCATTTCTTTTTCAAAAATGTTAAAAAATTAGCCATTTTCGAAAAAACAAGATAGGCATTTTGCAATTTTGAAAATGGACATGCTTGGTACAGGACTTTTATGTGTGTTAGGCAAAGCATTTAAACTTGGATGTAGACGTCATGTCGAAAATGTCCCTCTTGATCACTTGATTAATGCACGAGTAATCCCTGCATAAGCAATATTGCAATAATCAAATCATTAAGCAATCAAAGCATTTATAACTTACAAAGGGACCTAGTTTCAGATTTGGAAGCTACATTCTGTGTGACAGCCACCTGTCATCCATTGGCTTGTGAGAAGAAGCAGAATATCACCTCCAAATAATATCAATGCCATGAGACACCATAGAACAGTCTACCAGACAATGGGGTCAATATTCCAGCAATGATTGTCTGGGTAATCAATATCCAGAGTAAAAAACTGGGATATTTTGAAAACAAAGCCACTTTCCAATCCCTTAAAATAAGCATAAACATCAAAAACACATATACCCAATTCATGATTTGCCTAGAAAAGGTAAAGCATTCAATTATTTGTTAATGCCTTCATATGCTAATGCTATTTGCTGCTGAAGCCTTACCGTCCTGTAAATGGGATTTTGTCTTTCCATCTTGTTGGATGAATTTGAAAAAAGGTTTTAATAATGATACTGTTAGTTAATGCTTTATTGTGTTTGATCTGTCAAAACATGTTTTAGTATTTTTAATATGTATGCATGTAATTTTGTAAACTGCATAGTTTTTATGCGGTATATAAATTTTTAAATAAATAATAAATAAAATTTAAACAGTACAGGCGGAATAGAAGTCAGTAATGTAAGATAATACTATGCAGCCCAATGACCCACGTTACTAATGTAATAGAATACAGCAGATCACATTGTATGTAAATCCTATATTGTAACACTGGGAATATAAACTGTTACCCGTTCTGAGCTCCTTAGGGAGGACAGGAAATAAATCTAAATAAATAAACAATTAAAGTTGTGATGCTTTGTCAAGTTCAAAACTGATGGAAGATTAAAAAAAGTTGTTTTGGTGGGCAATAATGATGACTAAGGGCTTCTTTTACTAAGGTGCGTTAGTGCATTAATGCGCGGAATAGCGCATGCTGAATTGCTGCGCGCGCTAGACCTTAACGCCAGCATTGAGCTGGCGTTAGTTCTAGCCACCTAGCGTGCGTTAATATCCTGCGTACGCTAAAAATGGTGTGCTCTCCCTCCCGGGCACCCCGCCCTCCAGCCGTCCTCTCTGCTCGTGTTCTGTTGGAGGCCAGGTTCCTGAAGAAGGGCTCCTCCCGAAACCAGCGCGGTTGAACCTTTCCTCCTGGCGCGGTTTTTCCGTCTGTGTGACAGTTTTGGATAAGTATTGTTTATTTTTGGATATGTTTTTCACCTTTTGGTATGGTTTTTGATTTTGTTGTGATTTTGTGCGTGCTTTTTGAGGGGGTTTGGCTGGCAGGGTTTGTGTGGGGGTCGCTCAGGTCGTTTGTGTTGAGTTTTATTTACTCACTTTGATTGTTGATTGGTTTGATTCTTGCACACACAGGGTGCTCGATGATGGTGTGCGGGTGGAGGCTTATCGCCTTGACCCAGAAGTGAAGTGTCGGAGCTGTGCTCCTATCACTGAGGGTTCACACTGAGAGCGCCCTATAACATTATACAGTGTGACATGCTTTTTTGACATGTTACACTGTATTTGGCTTATAAGTTGTGAGATAAGTTTGGCACTGTGAGCTTCCCCCGCGCAGACCTTGATGTGACTTGGTTGCCTTCCTTGTTTTTTCTAGTTTAGGATTTGTTTGGCAAATTAGGAGTGTGTTGTTGTTGATACGCTAAAAATGCTAGCACACCTTAATAAAAGGAGCCCTAAGAGGTTGAGGTGGGGTTTCAAAGAGTGAGGGAGTCCTTCTTTGCCTCTCTCACAAATAGATGCATACCCTTCCTCTCAATTGTTCAGCTCCTTCATCCCCTCCAGTTCCTTTTTATCCTCCTATTGATCTGCTTTAAAGTCATCCTCGCACAAACATCCCTCTTCAATAATGATTCTTCTTTTATCTTGCACTCTTCCCCCTCCCACAGGCCCTGGTACCAGGCAGCTCTCAGAGCATGAGCTTCATGGTGCCTGAACTCTTGCATTGCTCACAGATTCCTCCAAGAACAATGATCAAATTCAGGCACCATGCAGCTCACACTCTGAGAGACACTCAATGAAGTGCAGAGGCAGGGAAGCAGTTTTCTGGGTCTGGCAGCATACAGAAAAAGCAAGATGAGAAAGGGGACAGAAAATCTCACTGAGACCCTTAATGGACCATGCCTGATGGCCCAGGGAAAACAACTGAACAGAATACATGGCATGAAATGAAGGGGGAAAAAAATCTTAGTGCACTGAAATAGGATGTAACTCTTAAAAAGGCACAAGCAGTTGTTGTTTTTTTACATAGCGTTAATAGCAGGAATAACAAAGATGATAACTGCATTAAAAAATGGAATCTATTCCTGTTTCTAGCCAGTATTAAACTGAATTATTAAAAATAATTAGAAATGAAAAAGTACGAAGGATAAAACATTTCTACAAATGTGGAAAGCAACAATTGTGTGCTTTGGGCACAAAATCAAAATGCAAATCACCTAGAGAACATTTTACTGTATTGAATACACTGGA
Source organism: Geotrypetes seraphini (assembly GCF_902459505.1). Taxonomy (NCBI): domain Eukaryota; kingdom Metazoa; phylum Chordata; class Amphibia; order Gymnophiona; family Dermophiidae; genus Geotrypetes; species Geotrypetes seraphini. The sequence continues at coordinate 410,489,174 of NC_047085.1, forward strand.
AATGGAAATTCTATATGTGTAGCTATGACATTTATGTTTGCTAATATACATTTTTCATCATATATAATATTTTGCTGTTATGGTCTAAGGTTGTTAAGTTGACTATTGAGTTGATATCATTTAACAGTTTATGAGATAATCTTAATACAAATAATAACATAAATTAAAATTGTCAATTCCTTAGGAAAAATGTGCCTTTTTTAATATTAAGCTAAGTAATATCAGAGCCAATTCTTATTATGCACTATTATTGTAGTTACTCTCTTTTCCCAACTGGCCAATTTATTGCTTCTGAAAAGAAGCCCGAGCAGCACTTTTCCCCCTACTGGGAAATTTGGAAGAGAGAGAGGTCCTGGAGTGAGTGAATGACGTAAAAATCACATAAATTACAGTATCACTCCTTTGGAAATTTCTGAAGGTAGGAAGAACAAAACATGTATGGATTGAAGTGAATGGCTGTACTGCTGCTTCCAGCCAATGATTAAGCAACATTCTTAGCTTAAATGTAGGAGGAATTAGCCTCATACTCGCAGACATCTCAAGCCAGGTTGCTAGGTGTTGGAACGCTAATGCAGAGAATTAAGGAAAATTGTTTGTGCCTAATGCAGCTATATTGATATAATAATAGGGCAATTTTAGAAGAGTTATGCGCTGTTTAGATGAATAAATAACAGAGGCCCCCTTTTAAAAGACGATTATTGCAGTGGGCCATGGTAACCGCTCCAACACCCACAGGGATTTAATGGGTGTTGGAGCATTTGCCGCATGACAGCCGCTACCATGCCTTTGTAAAAAAAAAAAAAAAAAAAAAAGGGGGGGGGGGGTGAGTTTTACTTGTATGAATCAACATGTATTTATAAGTAGAAACATCTTACATGTACATGCCACTGTATGCAAAGATTTCAAGGAGGGGTGTTATAGGTGTGGTTTGGGTGATTTTTTTCAACATGCACGAGTGTATTCTGTATTTTAGCGCAGCAAAGTGCCTATGTTTAGGGACATATCCCCCTGGGTATTTACACCTGCCTTGAATGAAATGTGGCAGTAACCATACTTCTCATTGGAGAAGAGCTTGGACGGAGGGGGAGGGAGGAATTATACTTACCTCTCTAGTGTTCACTTCATAACCACCTCAACATGCCAAAAGCGTGAATTGTGGAGCTTGGCTTATCTTTGACATCCAGTTTTACAAAGTCTACCACTTGTACATATAAATTACCCCACTTATAACCTTAATTTGCATAGTTGCCCATTTATATCTCTAGGTAGCACTACTTACATGTGCAAAGTCCTGAGTGTTTTCTGCTTTCATTTGAACATTTCTTTAGTAAAATGTTTTTTTAATGTTCATTCTATCCAATACATTTTCTTCTTAGGTGGTGCTGTACAGTAACATAATAACATAGTAAATGACAGCAGATAAAGACCTGAATAGGCCATCCAGTCTGCCCAACATCATGGTGGCCAGAGTTGTACCTGCTGTGATCAGCTGAGCAACTGTGGCAGGAAATTTACCCCCTCCCCCATGAAGTTGGTATGAAGGAGGGATGCCCACTCCCTCCCACTGCCATCCCCAAACTGCCAACACTATCCACAGTTGGCAGGAGAGATGCCCACTCCTTCCTGCTACCAGCCCCATCAATCCCCTAAACCCAGACACTTCCCAATACCCACCCAACATTCTTTAACATTTCCCAACACCCACCCAACACTCATCTGATATTCTCTGACATCTCCCAACACCCATCTGACATTCCCAACACACTCCAACATTCTCCAACACCCACCCAAAACTCCCCAACACCCACCTGATATTCCCCAACACTCTCCAGTACACCCACAACACCCACTCGATTCTCCCTAAAACCTCCACAATATACCCTTCAACACCCTTTGACAGTCACCCAACATTCCCCAACACCCACTTGACACATACTTGACATTTCCCAACACCCCCGACACTCCATCACACCTCAACCCCCCATACCTTTAGTATGCCCATTCCCTCCTTCCAGCAGGCCTACCTCTTCCAAAATGGTGGGCATTCCCATTCCTGTTGCATTCTAGGATGCACCAGGAAGGGGTCTAAAGCATCTGAGTCATCCGGAAAAGGATCTCTTCCAAAATGTAAGGCCTTCCCCTTCCTGGTGCATTCTGGGATGTACCAGGAAGGGCCTTAAGCACCTGGGCCAACTGGAGTCATAGGCCTCCTTTCCAGTTCATTTTATGATGCACTGAGAGTGGCCCAAGACTCCAATTGGCCAGATACCAAAGGCTACTCCCATGGGAGTTTCTAAGTTGATTGCATCATTGTTGAATATCTTCCTGACCTGGGGTTCCATTTTATTTGTAGGTTGTTTTGTATTGATGGTGTAGTTAAAAGTAATTAAGTAATGGTCAGTCCAGGCTATTGAGCTCATGGTACAATGAGGGGTGGCTTGGTGGAGTAGGTGATCTTCTTGTATAAAGATTAGATCAAGTATGTGGCCTGCAGAATATGTGGGAGATGAGATTACATGTTTGTTGGAGATCAAGGTCTGTTAATGTTACAATAAAGTCTGCTGTAGATCCAGACATGTTTGGGCATTCTGCAAAGTTAAAATCATCTAGGATAATGATATATTTGTTGGAGATGATGAATTTGTTTAGGAAGGTTAATAGATCTTCTAAGCTGGACATGCGGGAGGGGGAGCTCTGTATATTGCTCTGTTAAACGACATCATTTGTGTCTTCTCTGCCTTTGTGGCAACAAGAGTCTTGTCTGCTGATCAGATTCCTACCATCTGCAACATCCATCTATCATGTGCTCAGCTGCTTAAGAATCCTACTGTTACTGCAACAGATTCATCCATCTTTGCTGGCATCAAGGAACATTTCCAACATATAATAGACACTTATTTTTCTGTTCATCCACTACACAGTGTATGTTCTCTTCTACATCCATGTCTGAAAGACAGTCCAATTACCTTCCGCATGGTGTAAAAACATAGGCAACTGAATCTTTGGGAAGGCTTTACCAAAACCAGATTGAAATGGAATGCTCTGTTTGTGATTTATAAATAGTTGTACAGAATATTGGCCCTTTTAATACTTTAATAAAAACATTTAAATATAAAATCATAAGTGTTTGAGGCTTGCGCAAAGAGTACGTGGGGATGGGGGACAATCCTTGTCCCAGTGTCATTCTCTACCCTCCTTTGAACTGTTTCCAGACTTCTGGTGTCCTTAAAGAGAAGTGGCCTCAATAACTGAACCTCCCCAATGACCACACCAAGTGGAACCACACCAATGACTTGTACAGGGGCATTAACACCTCCTCACTTCTGCTGGCTATGCCTCTCTCTATGCAGCTGAACAGCCACCACTTTGTCATAAGAACTTAAAAATTACCATACTGGGACAGACCACAGGTCCATCAGGCCCAGTGCCTGTTTCCAACAATGGCCAACTCAGGTCCCAAGAATCTAGATAGATCCCAAGTAGTAAAACTGATTTTATCCTAGGAATAAGCAGTGGATTTCCCCAAGCCACCTCAATAATGGCCTATGGGCTTCTCTTTAAGGAAATTATCCAAACCTTTCTTAAACCCTGCTAAGCTAACTGATTTCAGCACATTATCAGGCAACAAATTTCAGAGTTTAATTACACTTTGTGTGAAGAAATATTTTCTCCGGTTTGTTTTAAATCAACTACTTAGTAGTTTCATCGCATGCCTACATTTCAGACACCTGAGTTTTTAGAGAATTGCATTTTGCTGTGCCTATATCATGCTCCACCCATAGAATTGCCCACTTAGGTGTTAGGTGCTGCTAAGCACCATGTGATAGATGAATATCACCAATTAAATTTTTTAAACCAATTATTGAGGCTATTAAGGGTATTTTGCTAATTAAATCCTCCCTCCTTTTACAAAACTGCGCTGAATGCTCTGTGCTACTATGATGGTCATAGAGTTCCTCTTGTGTGGTTTTGTAAAAGGGGTGGGGGTGGGGGAGTAAGTTAGGTACCCTTTATAGAATCAGCCCCTAAATGATTAAAAGTGAATCCAATACACAGTTTCTAGACCAGGGGTTCTCAGCCTAGGCTTTGGAATACACCTAGCCAGTCAGATTTTCAGACTTCCTATAATAAATATACATGAGATAGATTTGCATACAATGAAGATAGTATATGTAAACATACTGTATATCATGTACATTAATTCTGGATGGCCTGAAAACCTGTATGGCTGTTCTAGAGCAGTGTTTCTCAACCTGCGGTACACGCACCCTAGGGGCTACATGGGCTGCCTGTTGTGGGTACGCGGGCTGACCGCCAATTCCTCCCTGCCACCCTCCGCTACCGCAACAACCCGCCAGCTCCATTTAATTATCCCCCACCACTGCCACAACTATGGGCAGGGAAGGCTAGATGCATGCAGCGATTGCACGCCGCTGGCCCACAAGCCTTCTCCCCCCACGTCAATTCTGACATTGGAGAGAAGGTTCCGGGCCAGTCAGTCACTGTATTCTATATTCCATTTTCAACCAGTACAATTTAACATATTCTGACACACTAAAGAAGAGAGAAAATTGATTGCCTAAAATAGAGGTAGCAAGACATTTCATGCCACATTATAGCAATGCACATGGGTTTAAATTCAAACTATGACCACAAAGTCCAAATATTGACTTTTTCCTCTGCATATCTAAATATCCTGACCAGAAAACTGATTAAAAGAATTTGAGGTGCATCTTGGTCTCTTATTCATGAACTGGGTCAAAGATAATTGGCACAGATTTGAACCTATAGGAAACTGACATATTGACCTAAAATAGGGTTACCATACAGCTCCAGAAAAAGGAGGATGAATTGATACATCCAGGTTTTACTTTCATTGCTTTTAACCTAATATCCCTACAACATTTCTGAGCAGGGGAAGGATTTAGACCTAAACTGCCCTGGCTCACCCACAGTTATACCACAGGGAAGTACTGCATACAGCTCATGATCCTCCCTAGTCTTTTGATGTACTCAACAAAGCTCCTAAATTCCATTCCTGATTAACGGCTGATTTATTTTCTCATTGGTTTTGCAGTATTATCTTGTCCAGCAACCTAATTTAATCTTATTGTTATCATTGGACCATTTAAATTCGATTATGTTGTTTACATGAACTGACCTAACTAATTAATGACATCTGGAAGATGTGCTTTATTCCTGCTGTCTTACATGGCTGTTTAAATTTCAGTTCTTGCTGCACTTGATGAAGAGGTCTGCTGTAACTCAGCATTGATTTTTTAATAAATCCTGTCATAATAACCTTTGCACTACACTTAATTTCTTTTTCTTTTTTTCCCTGATGCTGATTTTTAACATTCCAGCACAGTAACTCTGCCTTCTCTCCGAGCTTGTCCCCGGCAACTATCCTTGCCATCCTGCTCTTTTGCTTGTTCCTTAGTATAATGGTAAACCTGTAATGGACTGCTCCCTGCAACTGTACTCAGTCTTTCTGACATTGTATCTCCTCATCCCTTGGCCTGTCTAGCCCCAAAGCAGCAAATCTGTCCTGCCCTCTCTGGACAGTATCTTATAACAAAGTAACCTTCTTCTGTGATGTAATATAACTTCCCCATGTCCCTGCATGGGCCTCTTGTCTTGCAAATCGCCTTGAACCTGTACTGGATAAGTGCGATTCAGAAATTCCGATTAGATTAGACGAGGTCCAAATATTGCATACAATGGATCAGGAATTACCAGTGACTTGACCCTTTTTACTAAACCGCAATAGTGGTTATTAGCGCAGGGAGCCTTGCTGAATGCTCTGCGCAGCTCCCAACGCTCATAGGAACTCTATGAGCGTTGAGAGCAGCTCGGAGCATTCAGCATGACTCCCTATGCTAATAACCGTTATTGCAGTTTAGTAAAAGGGAAGGGGGGGGGGATTAAGTTACCAGTTCATACATCGTTTTACCTTTTACAATCTTGTCTGCAAAACTGCTACAAATGTGATTGAAGGATGCAAAAAGAATATTACAGAATACATTCATAAGGGATAGAAGTTTAGAACCAAGTCAACTTTTTATTATTATTATTATCATTATTATTATGCATTCATTCTAAAATGCATTTATGGACTTGTTACAGCACTTGAGGGTTTTTCAATCTGAGACATATGTTAATAATTTTTGGCAATTGAATATTGACTATACATATATGACAGAGCATTAAAGGAAAAAGGCTTGAGATGATAACAAGTCTGATGAAGAAATTTCATGACTTAAGCAGAAATTAATCATAGAGAAACAGATTTATATTTTTCCATCTCTTACTATTAAAGCAGATCAACCTGAGTGAAAAATAGCTGGCAATGTTAAATGTGGCTTCAGAAGACACATAACATTGCCACCTGAAACTCTATTATATGTTTAATTAGGAGATAGAAAAAAGCTTGTGAATATGAAAGGAGTCACCCTAATTTTCATTTTCTTCTACTTTACGATGGCTAGACATCCTTTGGAGAATTAGGAAATTGCATTTTTTTCATAAGTTATTAATTTTTTTTAAAAATTCATTTTCCTTCAATGGTTTATAATGCTTAGGAGAGCTATTCAATTTAACTGACAAGCAGAGGCAATTAATTTTAAAAAACATTTTAACTTGTTAAAGCTATAGACACTGTGAAAAATAGGATGTAGAAACCTGGATCTTGGAAATCAAATATTTAATGAAAGTAGGTTTAAAGCAGTGGCTCTCAACTCAGTCCTTGGGATACATCCAGCCATTTTGAGATTTCAGTTCAATTATACGTATTTATTACCACCCATCGTCACAATTCAGAACAGTTTACAAAAAGATACCCAGTGGCATAGTAAGGGGAGAGGGTGACTGCCCTGGGCACCTTCTTGGTGGGAGCGCTGGAACTTTTCTGCCCCCATACCATGCTTATGCCCTCCCTTCCCCAACCTCACATATCTCTTTAAAATATTCGCCAGCACAAGCAACTACTCTAGCCTGTGGAGGAGTGTATGGCGCAGTGTTCGGAGCTACAGCTTCAGCACCCTGGGATTGTGGGTTCAAACCCTGCTCTTCTCCTTGTGACCCTGGGCAAGTCACTCAGTCCTCCTTAGCCCCAGGTAAATTAGATAGATTGTGAGCCCACTGGGACAGATAGGGAAAAATGCTTGAGTACCTGATTGTAAAACCGCTTAGATAATCTTGAAAGGCGGTATATAAACACCTAATAAACTTGAACTCTGAAATACTTCCAGGTTGTGGGGCCAGGAAGTGACATCAGAGGGAATGCACGAGTAGCAAGCAAGAGAAGCTGCTCGCACTGGCAAAGATTTAAACAGATATGGGGGTGGGAAGGGAGGGTGTGAGTGTGGCATGCTTGCATGGAAAGTGTAGGGAGGGGGCAGAGAGGTGAGTGTGGAGAGGTGCCACTGCCCCAGGCAGCTCCTACCCAGGCTACGCCACTGAGGATACCCACAAAAAATATGCATAAGGTAGGTCTTCATACAATAGAGGTGGTGCATAAAAATCTATATCATGCACATTTATTGTGGATAACCTGAAAACCCAAAAGGCTGAGGATACCCACAAAAAATATGCATAAGGTAGGTCTTCATACAATAGAGGTGGTGCATAAAAATCTATATCATGCACATTTATTGTGGATAACCTGAAAACCCAAAAGGCTGAGTTTATCCCAAGGACTAAGTCAAGAATCACTGGTGTAGGGTAATAGCTTTATAATTCTTATTCACACAGAAGAATGTATTAAAACCTATATAGCTCATAAGATTTATTACTGCATAACAATTTATTAAAATATTTATCAAGTGGGTTTGCTCAATGACTCTGTACTGCCATGCAGAGGAACCTTGGATTGATTTGTAACTGAAATCTTTGACACCGTAGGTTTCTAGGGCTGCTGCAGAGGTTGTGCTGTCTATAGCTTTTACTGAACAGTCTTTCCTTATGTAGATTTCCTCATGTTTTGTACTGAAAAACAAGGACTCCTCTGAATGATCAAGCACTGTTGAACTCACTCTGAGTTATATTGGCAATTGTATGAGGCTCCTATTCAGTTAACTCTTACTTCTGTAGTTCTTGAACAACTTTCTTTAATAACATGAAGTAAAGAATAAACACTTACAATTGATGATTTCAAGGCAGTTCAACTTTCACAGAACTTTCTAATTTTATGTGTTTGATACAGGAACACAGCTATTATAACTTTTACAGCTTCCTAAATTCTGAGCATTATTTTGCCACTGTAGTTGAAAAGAGTTTTGATTTATTTCATTAAGTAAGCAAACAACAGAGAAAAGTCCACTCTGCATGAATTCCAAAGAGTCCAGGAGAAGAAGGGGAGGGGATCTGGTCTTCAGGTGAACTGCACTTTGGTTGCAACTGATATTGTGGCACAGGATATCATCCGGGCAGCATGGGACTCGACATGTTTTTTGGCGGATGGGCCTGTCTCAGGAGTCCATGTTATTGGTATGATGTGAGTCGATGTCCATAAAATAATGCCCTTGAATCATTCTATGGTACAGCCACACCTCGAATACTGTGTGCAGTTCTGGTTGCCATATCTCATAAAAGATATAGTGGAATTAGAAAAGATACAAGAAGGGTGATAAAAATGATAAAAAGGGATGGGATGACTTCCCTATGAAGAAAAGTTAATGTAGCTAGGGCTATTCAGCTTAGTGAAGAGACAGCTCAGGGGTGATATGATAGAGGTCTATAAAATAATGAGTGGCATGGAAAGGGTAGATGTGAACCACTTGTTCAATCTTTCCAAAAATGCTAGGTCTAGGGGATATACGAAGAAGCTACTAAATAGTAGATACAAAACAAACTGGAGAAAATATTTCTTCACATAACGTGTAATTAAACTCTGAAATTCATTTCTGGAGAAAGTGATGAAATCAATTAACTTAGCAAGATTTTAAAAAGATTTGGATAATTTCTTAAAAGAGAAGTCCATAGGTCATTGTTGAGATGGTTTGGGGAAATCCACTGCTTATTCCTAGGATAAGCAGCATATAATTTTTTTTACTACTTGGGATCTAGCTAGGTACTTGGAAGCTAGGTTGGCCACTGTTGGAAACAGGATACTGGGCTTGATGGACCTTTGGTTTGTCCCAGTATGGCAATTCTCATCTTCTTATGCTTCAAAACTGGATCAAGACTGTTCAATCAGCACACATTATTTCTGACCAATCAGTAAGCTGCTTTCGTCAGCCAATCATAGTCCAAACATCTAGGTAACAGAGCAGCCATAAAAAGCATAGACTTTTAGGGTTTCATACACTTTCTGCATGAACCATGAACAAGACTTGGAACTTGACGGAGGAGTGTGTTCGTGTGTCAATGATGAGCAAGGAAGGATTTTTATCCTGCCAGATCACCAGCAAAGTCGGCTGCAGTCACAGTACATTAGAAAAGATTGTAATGTAATGTAATTTATTTCTTATATACCGCTACATCCGTTAGGTTCTAAGCGGTTTGAAGAAAATATACATTAAGATTATAAATGAGAAGTAAGAAGGTACTTAAAAAATTCCCTTACTGTCCCGAAGGCTCACAATCTAACTAAAGTACCTGATTGTACAAAAGAATAAAAGCAACAGGTTCAGTGGTAGACAAGCCTTGGTCCAGTCGTCCAGGTTGATCAATATTACACCAAGATTGAGCACTTTGACACATTTCATTGACCAATCGCAAGTTGACCTCACCTCAGTTACTGCGTGAGTGATAAGACGAGTGTTATGTCAGTGTCAGCTCATCAACAGTTCATCGCCGATGCCTGCAGTTTGGTTTGTGGGGTTGCAAAGTACATAACAAGCCACTGATTACTGATGTCCAAAGTTGCAACTGGATTGTGTGGGCATGGAAGCACTCAAGCTGGACATGCGAAATGTGGGAAAAGGTGCTTTTCAGGGATGAAAGCACCTTCTGCCTGTTTGGGAACCAGGCCCACATCTACGTGATGTTTCCTGGAGAGGAGTTCAAGCCTGAGTGCCTCAACCTCACTGTGAAGCATCCTTTGAAGGTCATAGTGTAATATTGGACATCTGTACATCATTGATGGAATGCTGCAAAAACCTGAGGGAATGGTACAGATTAGGGAGTGAAGAGCTTATGTGCACGACAGAAGAGCGAGATTTGGATGTGATTGTACATGATGATCTTAAGGTGGCCAAACAGGTTGAAAAGGTGATGGCAAAAGCTAGAAGGATGCTTGGTTGCATAGGGAGAGGTATGGGTAGTAATAAAAAGGAGGTATTGATGCCCCTGTATAAGATTTTGGTGAGACCTCATTTGGAATATTGTGTAGAATTCTGGAGGCTGCACCTTCAAAAAGATATAAAAAGGATGGAGTCGGTCCAGAGGAAGGCTACTAAAATGATATGTGGTCTTTATCATAAGGTGTATGGGAACAGACTTAAAGATCTCAATCTGTATACTTTGGAGGAAAGGCGGGAGAGGGGACATATGATAGAGACGTTTAAATGCCTACTTAAGTGAGTGGACTGCTGGGCAGGATGGACCATTGGTTTGACCCAGCAGCGGCAATTCTTATGTTCTTATGAATCTCTTTAATTTGAAAGGAAACTCTGCAATGAGAGGGCATAGGATGAAGTTAAGAGGTGATAGTCTCCGGAGTAATCTAAGGAAATACTTTTTTTTACAAAAAAGGGTTAGATGCATGGAACAATCTCCCAGAAGAGGTGGTGGAGACAGAGACTGTGTCTGAATTCAAAAGGGCCTGGGTTAGGCATGTGGGATCTCTCGGAGAGAGAAAGAGATAATGGTTACTGTGGATGGTCAGTCTAGATGGGCCATTTGGCCTTTATCTGCCTTCATGTTTCTATGTTTCTGTGTTCAACGGGACCAAGAATATCACAATATTGCAAAAGTGCACAGTGCCATCAACTCAACAGCAGTTTCCAGGTTAGTTCCTGTTCCAAGATAACAATGCACCTTTCCATTGCTCCAAACAGGTTAGCAACTGGAAGCGTCAGAACAACATCAAGTCAATTGACAGGCCTGCCTAATCTCCAGATCTGAATCCAATTGAGAACTTGTGGCACAAGGTAGCCTGGGAGATATCTAAGAGACATCCAACATCAAAATGTGAGTTGATTGACTCTCTCATTGCAGCCTGAAACCATGTTGTCACCCATGATTACCTCATCAATCTAGTTCACTCATTGTCGACATGGTCAGACAGGTAATCAAGAACAGAGGGTGGCCCACCAAATACTGAGTCATCACTGACACCCAAGGCCACCTACATAAGTATGAAGGATAGATGACACTCAAGTGTACCTTTTTGGCCAGTGAAGAACATTACTTGATTTATGTAATGTAATTGTAATGTAATTTATTTCTTATATACCGCTACATCCGTTAGGTTCTAAGCGGTTACAGAAAATATACATTAAGATTAGAAATAAGAAAGGTACTTGAAAAATTCCCTTACTGTCCCAAAGGCTCACAATCTAACTAAATTACCTGGAGGGTAATAGAGAAGTGAAAAGTAGAGTTAGAGGAAAAATAAAAATAAAATAAACATTTTAACAAGACAGCATTGATCTAAATACTTTGGAAGGTAGAAGAGAGGAGAGAAAGGAATAGAAGCAGAAGGGGGAGCCGTTGAACAGTAGAATTCTGGAGAAATTTAAATGATAGAAATAGAACAAAACAAAGACAAAAGGCAAAACAATAGATAAGATTAAAGATAAATCATAAGCTGGAAAGAAAAATAAAATAAAACTTTGTCTTCAATCCACGGTTTCAGCGTCAGTGATGAAGTGGAGCAAGTAAGTTTAGGAGGAGCGATTGACGTTTCCAGAAAGGGCTTCTTCAGGGAAGAGACTTGGCAGACAGTCCCAGGATGCCTATGTCTCCTCCCCTGCGATGTTCTCCCATCCATGCATTCCCTCCCAGACACACTGCCCGTGCCCCAGCCGCTCCAAGGAGGCTGCCCCAAATGAGGCCCACGGTGAATGCAGGATTCTCTCCTCTGCGGGAAAGCCGCCCGGAGCCGACAGTCGATCTTCTTAGCGGATTGCATGGGGGGAAGAGTTCACACTCTTGGTAGGATCGGGTCTGTGTGCTTTCGGTGGTTGTGGCTGGTCTCGTTGCTGCTTAGGTGTAAAAGCAGTTGATCTCCACTGCTGCTGATATTTAAAAGCAGGCAGATTGATCTCTCCAATGGACTGCAGGGGGAGGAGTTCACACTCCTGGCAGGATCGGGTCTGTGGGCTCTTGGTGGTTGCGGTAGGTCTCGCTGCTGCTTGTATGTAAAAGCAGTTGTTTTTCTACTGCTGCTGATATTTAAAGCAGGTAGATTGATCTCTTAAACTGGATATAGGGGGAGGAGCTCACATGCCTGGTTGGATCGGGGCAAGGGCTCCTATTATAGGCAGCTGGTCTTGCTGCTACTTAGGTGTTAAAGCAGTTGATCTTCCTAGCGGACTGCAGGAGGTGTGGAGCTCACACTCCTGTCATGATTTGGTCTATGGGCTCTTGGTAGTTGCGGTTGGTCCCAATGCTGCTTAGGTGTAAAAGCAGTTGTTCTCCCACTGCTGCTGATATTTAAAAGCAGGTAGATTGATCTATCCAATGGAATGCTGGGGGAAGATCTTATATGTCTGGCTGGATCGTGGCAAAGGGTTCCCGGTAGTGGCGGCTGGTCCTATTGCTGCTTAGGTGTAAAAACAATTGATTTATGTAGACAAAGGATTAACATGGCAATTTTAACAAAGTCAGAAATTTAAGGTCAAGCTAAAATAAAAAGTTGATTCTAATAGCCAAATGTGCCCCTTATAATATGGTACACAGACAAATCTATTGGGTCAATAAAAAAATTAAAATAAAAGTTGAAAGAATACAAAATTCATAAGTGGTTCCAGACTTTTGCATAGTTGCCCATAGATCAGGCATTTAGATATGTTTCAAGTAGCTCCAAATTTTGACATTTGATTTTTTTTTTCAATAAAGATGTAGATTCCAAATGTGAAATGATGAGTTCACTCGCTAAAGTTAGAAGGGAAAAGATTCTATACAAACGTAAGGAAGTTATTCTTCATCCAGAGAGTGGTAGAAACCTGGAACGCTCTTTCAGAGGCTGTTATAGGGGAAAACAGCCTCCAGGGCTTCAAGAAAAAGTTAGACATGTTCCTGCTGAACCAGAACCTACACAGGTAAAGCTAGTCTCAGTTAGGGCACTGGTCTTTGACCAAGGGCCACCGTGTGAGCAGACTGCTGGGCACGATGGACCACTGGTCTGACCCAGCAACGGCAATTCTTATGTTCTAATGTATTGTAAGACCTGCAAAAACTACTCTTTCTGCTCTTCCTACCCATGTCTCCTTGACCTCTGTACATATTTAGCTTTCCCACATGTGAAAGGCCCCTGTTCTGAAATGGAATTTAAGGACCTAACATTCAGAAAATGCTGAGCCTATAAATGTATACTTTTCAGAGGGGAATTCATCAATGTGTGCTATTGTTAAGATTAGTTATTTTAAGACAAGTTGTGCTATTTTAACACAGGGGCCCATTTTACCCAATGAAACTTTGTGCTAAAATAGCACAACTTGTTTTAAAATAAACTGTCTTAACAGTAGCACACGTTGATAAATTTCTCCCCCGAGTCTTATACATTTGTGCCCTATTTATGAAAAAATAAGAACTTTAATAATCTCTATGGCATAGGGTTACCATATTTTACAAAGGAAAACTCCAGACACATAATCCCACTCTGTCCCACCTCCAGTCCCACCGCATTGCACCCCAGCCCTGCCCAGTTCCACCTCAGGCAAAGCTCAGTTCTGCCTCTAGTCTGCCCAGTTCTACCCCAGGCCTGCTCCCAGCAAGCCTCTTCTATTCTGCGATGAGCTCCAGTTGTATCTGGAGGGCTTGGAGCATGCACAGTTGTGGGTGACGTCATCCACGCATGCTCAGAGGTCTTCCATATGCGACCAGAATTTGTCAGAGCTTTCCAAAACCCAGACAAATGTCGGGTTTTGAAAAGCCCATCCAGAAGTCTGGACAGTCCTCTATAAAGAGGACATGTCTGGGTTTTCCCAGGCATCTGGAAACCCTAATTTGATAGGACCGCTGAGATAAATTTCTGAATATCAGAGAAAAAAGACATGTTGAAGACAAATTTATTTATAGAGGCTTTTTCTTGAAATTTTTGTATTATACATTTACTTTTGAAGAATTTTATATGAATGTAAGTTATTTATTGTTGTATTGTTATTATGATTATGTATGTACTAGTCTTTAAGCCCATTACATTAATGGGCGCTAGAATAGATGTGTGTGTCTGTCTTTCTTTTTTTCTTTCTCTCTCTCTCTCCTTGGCCGCTGTCTGTCTGCCAGTCTTTCTTTCTTTCTGTCTCTCTCTCTCCTCGGCTGTCCAGCACCACCCCTTGCCTGCTCCCTCTGTCCAGCTGTAGCCCTCCTCCCTTCCTTTTACCTCCCCCGTGTCCAGCAGCACCCCTTCACTGCTCCCCCTGTCCAGCAGCAGTTCTTCTCCCTTCGTTTAACCTCCCCCCTGTCCAGCACGTCTTCCCTGCTCCCCCTTGTCCAGCAGTAGGCCTTCTCCCTTCCTTTTACCTCCTCCCCTGTCCAGCAGTAGGCCTTCTCCCTTCCTTTTACCTCCCCCCTTTCCAGCAGCACCTCTTACCTGATCCCCATGTCCAGCAGTAGGCCTTCTCCTTTCCCTGTTCCTCCTGTCCAGCATCTGCTAGCCCGGGCAGCCTTGGGGCTTTTGCTAGGCCGGCCCAACTCGCATTATCAAAGTGGGCTGGCCTAGCAAATGCCCTGCGGCTGCTGTGTTTGCTGGTACAGGGGTGAGAAGAGGCTTCCTGGCAGTGGCAGCTCAGAAGTCAAACCACCACTGCCGCTCAAATCATTGTACGCGCCGCAAGCCATCGCAAGCTGCCCCACGCGCCGCAAGCCGCCCCATGCGCCTGAAATCGAATTCGGCATGGAGGCACACATCACGCTGTCAGGGAACACGGAGTTGTAAGTGCACATGCACACTTAGGGTTTTAATATAGAGGATTCTGTGAACCACTTAGGTTTAAGTGGGGTATAAGTTTTTAAATAAATAATAAATCAAATATTTTCAACCAAAAACTTATGAGTATAACTTTTCAGCTAAAAATTCACCTTAATTTAGGAGTTTAAAAGTTATGCTCGTATATGTAGACTTGCCATTCATGTGCTTATATTTAAGAGACTAATTTATGAGCTTAATACTAAAATTAGTGCTAAGGTCTTTTTCCTGCTGAAAATCTGTCCCTATTGCTACCCACTTTTATTATGCTTCCAAATTTTAATAGTTTAGTAAAATTTTAAATAGAAATGTATGCACTCAGCCCTAGTAAATTTTCAAAGAGGTCAATTTATGAGCATAAATCTTTTGAATATTGGGCCCTAATGCCCTAATTCAGCACAGTTGTCAATCAGCTACTAGGTACCATTTATAGAATCATGCCTAGTGGTACCTAACTCTGCTTAGGCACCGGTAGGTGTCATAATGTTTGACAGCAGTATAATAGGCCAGAGTTTCTTGGCCTAATTTAACAGTGTTGCCAGCTATGGTAATCTATGTCCAAACTCCCCCTCTAATCATGCCTACTTTTTGGGTAGATATGGGTAGGTGCCATGGGGATGACGTTGGAGGATCTTTCCGGACTAGCATAAAACCGATTTCTTATTAGATTCGCAATTCATCAAGTCGCTAGGACTTGAGCACGAGTCGATGGCACCTAACAACAACATGGGTATGTGCCAGTAGGCGCCTTGATGTAGATGCCTCCTTGGACGATTGGAAGATTGTTTTAAGGATTGTTTGGGTGTCTCTGTAGAGACAGGGGATACTGTATTAAAGGAGGTAATAGGGGAAATGTCTTGTATTCCTATTGTAATGGGGAACGGATGCCATGGGTGTTTGGTAAGGTTGAAAGTGTGCAGGAGAACATAGCCAGGAACGACTTCTAACTTGAGACATATTGAGTGTGTATAAGGTGTAGGTAGGCAGGGTTATACTTTAAAGTGTGGGCATTTGAATGTATGATCTCCAAGGAACAAGCTTCCATTAATGTATGATCTTTTAGAAGAGAATTGGTATGATGTTTTATGCATTACTGAACTGTGGTTTTTAAAATTAGAAGTAGTTATGGGTGGGAATGGGCCTGTTGTTCTAGGAAATGAGGAGGAGGTATGGTAGCTTTTTAATAAGTTGGTATAAAATTTTATGTTGATTAATGCAATAGTGAATGAAATGGGTGAATGTGTAGTAGTATGAAATGAAAGTATGGTATTGTGTTGGGGGGGGGGGGAGGTTCTTGCCTCCTGGAAGTGTGAGAATGCAAATGTTTCCATTTTTAGACTGATGAGGATTTTCTTCAGTCAGAACATGTTCTTTTGATGTTGTCTGCATGCTTATTGATGCAAGTTATAAGAGAACAGACCAACAATGCTGATCTTTCTTAGTTAGGACTTATTAAAATCATTTTGAAGGTAATGTTATAGTTACTAATTTGAAATGGACAGATAACTTTTTATTGACTTTTTTAGACTGGAAGGTTGAGGGGAAGAATTGATATGTGAAAAGATAAATTTTAAGACCACAATTTGATGTATATTTGCTAGTGGAAGTATGCACCCTGATATAGAGGATGATGAGTTAGGTTCGGTTTACTCAGCTGCAGAGCAATGGAATGAGTCCTTGAATAGGGCTTTGGATGTTGTTGCTCCAGAAAAATTGATTACAGTTAAAGATGATTATAAGCCATGTCCTTGGAGAGCTGGACCTGTCCTAGAAATAAGGCATGATTTAAGGTAGGTAGTATGGAAATGGAGGAAAACTATATAGTGATGATTTTGATAGTTTTAAAATCCAGTTACTGGAATATTTGGCTTTGTGTGAGTGTAAGAGGAATACATTTTTCCAAGAGAGAGTGAGAAAGGCTTTGAATTGTCTATGTGAGTTACTTCATACAGTAAGATAACTGGTTGAAGGGTATAGGTGTCAACAGCAAATTATAGGTCCTGTTGTTGAAAGGTTTGCTGATATTTTGGAGAAGAAATTACAAGTACTTGGTGATTTGCTTATGAAAAGGTTGTTGGAGGAGGAGCAAAGTTGGATATCAGGCGAAGGACTTTAGTCATCCTTTGAAGTAGTTGAACGGCTGAGAGTAATATGATGTATTACACCAACAAGATCATTGATGGATCCATATTCATCTTGGATACTGAGGCAGTTAGCCTCAGAAGTTTTGATAACCAAGATAGTGAATAAATCATTGAAAGAGAGGGTATTTCCAGATCTTTGAAAGAGATCATCTGTGAAAATGATCTTAAAGAAGGAAGGTCTAGAAATTAATGATTTGAATAATCATCATCCAATATCAGTGGTTCCTTTTTTTGAGTAAGGTGTTGGAAAAGATGGTATGAGATCAGTTGATAATGTTTGTTGAAAAGATTGACTGTATGAACCCTTTTCAGTTTGGTTTCAGACAGGCACATAGGGTCAGATTCTATAAACGGCATCCCGTGGATGTTTGTTCCTTTGCAATTGTTAATAAAGATATTGAAAATAAATAAATAAATAAGTAGCGGTAGGCATTCTACTGCTGTCTAACCAGCCAATCGGGCTGCCTACACTAAAGGCATCTATCACGGGTGCAGGGAGATGCATCAGGACACTTAAGCTCACCAAGGCTGGACGTGGTTTTGCCTGGAAGTGGCCTTGGGTGAGCTTATGCGGTCTTAGGCATCTCCCTAGGACCGTGATAGAAACCTGAAATGAAGGCCAGCAAAATTCTGGCCTAAATTTCAAACAGACGCATCTGCTGAGCTGATCTAGGCAAGGGAATCTCCCTGCAATGATCAGCTGAGTGGCTATGGCAAGGAGACCCCCTCCCAAGACTGTCTGCAGAAAGAAGAATACAAAGCACCCTACAGATGCCCAGAGTACATTGGGAAGGAGGCCTAAGACTCCATTTGGCCCAGGTGCATTCCTTTTGTGTTTGCCTTATTTGTAACTAATTTTTATAATGTATTTCTTGCCCTTCACCTATTGTATAGTATAAGTGTCGAAAAAGGGGCCGCTGAGCTGATCGCTGCAGCTCAGCGGCCCCAGCATCCTGTCTATTGCTGCAGGAGAAATGGCTTATCCCTCCTGCCGTGATGATGATCATCTACACCCTCCGAACCACGGCACTTTGGGGTGAGCGTCGAGGCAGGGCATCTCCCCTGCCTGCGATGCTCACCCCAAAGTGCCACGGTTCGAAGGGGTGTAGGGGATCATCATTGTGGCAGGATAGATGAGCCATTTCTCCTGCAGCAATGAGCCCTCCTCCTTACAACAATCAGGCAAGACGGAGCCCAAGCCCTCCTGCCTGGCGGCACCCTCATCCCCCCATCAGCTGATTCTTGGCCCAGCTATCTTCCTCCCCCCCACACGATCCAGCCAGGAGGGAGCCCAAGCCCTCCTGGCCTGCAACACCCTCTAACCGGCTCAAGTGCCTATGGCCCTGCCCACAGGAAGGGCCTAAGACAACTGGGCCAATTCCGGTTGGCCCAGGCGCCTCAAGCCCCACCTGTGGGTAGGGTTTGAGCCACCTGGGCCAATCAGGCCCTAAGGCCAGCCATTCCCATGATGGCTGGCCTGTTGGACGGACGGGCTTGGCACCCGTCCTTCCGACCAACTTTTTTATAGGTACGGGGAGGGGGGTGGGGGGGTCGTATGCTCTGCAGGGGGCCTTTTGGTCAAACACCAGTGCCCTAACTGAGACTAGCCCTACCAGCGTATGTCCTTGTTCAGTAGGAACTTGTTTAACTTTGTCTTGAATCCCTGGAGGGTATTTTCCCCTATGATAGCCTCCGGGACAGCGTTCCAGTTTTCCACCACTCTCTGGGTGAAGAAGAACTTCCTTACGTTTGTACGGAATCTATCCACTTTCAACTTTAAAGAGTGCCCTCTCGTTCTCCCTATCTTGGAGAGGGTGAACAACCTGTCCTTATCTACTAAGTCTATCCCCTTCAGTATCTTGAATGTTTCGATCATGTCCCCTCTCAATCTCCTCTGTTCGAGGGAGAAGAGGCCCAGTTTCTCTAACCTGTACGGCAGCTCCTCCAACCCCTTAACCATCTTAATCACTCTTCTCTGGACCCTTTTGAGTAGTACTGTGTCCTTATTCATGTGCGGCGACCAGTGCTGCATGCAGTACTCCAGATGAGGGCGCACCATGGCCCGGTACAGCGGCATGATAACATTCTCCGATCTGTTCGTGATCCCCTTCTTTATCATTCCTAGCATTCTGTTCTCCCTTTTCACCGTCACCGCACATTGCGTAGACGGCTTCATCGACTTCTCGATCAGAACTTCCAAGTCCCTTTCTTGGGAGGTCTCTCCAAGTACCGCCCCGAACATCCTGTACTCTTGCTTGAGATTTTTGTTACTAACATGCATCACTTTGCACTTATCCACAATGAATCTCATCTGCCAGTGCCCTCATTAAAAATCATTAACACTAGATGTAATGAAATCTTCTCAATCACTGCACCTCAATTATGGAACTCGCTTCCAGCCCACTTTAGAGAAGAAACCTCTTTAGACAGATTCACGTGTTCCTTGAAAACTTTTCTATTTAAGGACACGTTTGAAATTTAAGAACATTAATCCAATCCTGTCCAAACAGAACAATGCTTATTCCTTTGCCCTTCACTACGTCCTCTAAAATATTTTGATCTTGTTGTGTCCCCAAACCCTTTACTATAACCATTGTAGTTCTACCCTTTTTTTCCCATCATGTATCTGTTTGTAAATTGTCCATTATTTGTTAGGTCTGTTTTAACTTTAATTGTTTGGTATTCTCCATTTCTATGTACTTCGCTTAGAAAAAATTTTTATTAGTGTTTTTATCAAATTTTAAATAAACTTGAAACTTGAAGAAGAGAATGACGTGGATATGGTTCAATCAATGATCTAAAACATTTTCATTTATTTGAAACAAAAAATGTCAAAAAAAGTGTGGAATAACTTGTAAGATTAATGGCTCCATTTCATTTTCTTCTTAATTGTGCTGAGAACTTTTTAGCAGCCTCTCATATACTACAATGTGTGTATTTCTATTCAATGATTTGTAGTCTCTTTATATGACTAATTTTTAGATGATATAGATATAAATATTCTGTATGATGCATTGTTTTCTAAAACATTTCAGTCTTCCAGTCTTGCAAGGTTCTACTTACAAGTTCCCACAACCTCCATGCGATTTAACAACTTTTAATAAACAGTCTTCTCAAGTGGTTTAGTTTGTTTCATCTGCCAAAAATCAAAAGCAGTTGCTGGATTTTGTCTTTCTCATAAAGCTTACAGTATGGGGACAGACTTATAGACATCAATATGTATATGTATACTCTGGAAGAAAGGCAGGAAGGAGAGGGTATGATAGATACATTTAAATATCTCTGTAGTATTAATGTTCAGGAGGTGAGCCTTTTTTCAAATGAAGGAAAACTCTGGAATGAGAGGGCATAGGATGAAGTTAAGGAGGTTCAGGAGTAAGCTAAGGAAATACTTTTTTACAGAAAGGGTGATAGATGTGTGGAATAGTCTCCAGGTAGAGGTAGCGGAGACAAAGGCATGGATTCTGTATAGGACGCCCAGTCTAAGAGCACAAAGGCACAGAATCGTGCCTAAGCCCACCTAAAAAAAGTACCCGATTCTCTAACCGACGTCCATGTTACAGACGCCACTTAGAGAATTGGGTTGCCGCTGAGCTTATCACAGCAAGGGATCTCCCTGTTGCGATAAGTTTAGCGGCCGCAACTGCAGCCACCCATCCCTCCTAACAATCATAGCAGGAGGGATGCCCAATCCCTCCTGCCCAGCACCCTCCCTAACGATCGTGACAGGAGGGATTCCCAGTCCCTCCTGCCAGAAACTTCCCCACCCCCCTGTAAATCGTGGGAAGGAGGGAAGCCCAATCCCTCCTGCTGGAACCCCTCGTAGATCGCCCCACCCAACCCCAGACTCCACAAACCCCACGGCCCCCCTCTAATCTTGGTTCGATGGCCAGCCAGACAGGTCTTCCCTCCGTCCATCTGGTGGCCTTTCATCTGAATGGCAAGCCTTCCCCTTCCCAGTGCATTGTGGGATCCCCCCCTTAGATTGTGAGCAGGTGGGATGCATTTTGCTGGCCTATATTGTATGTGTCTCCTGCTGGCCTAGGAAACGCATATGACCACCTAGATCCGCCTAAGGCAACTTCCAGGCAAAACCATGCCCATACCTAGCCTTAGGTGAGCTTATGTGGGCTTGCGCACCTCCCCAGGCTCCCAGAGGTGCCTCCAATGTAGGCGGCCTGCCTTGGGAAGTGTTTTTAAAAAACAGGACACCATTTATAGAATTTGCCCCAAAGTCTATGTCTGAATTCAGGAAAGCGTGGGAAAGGCACATGAGTTCTCTTAGGGAGTGGAGGAGATAGTGGATGCTGCAGATGAGCAGACTAGATGGGCCATTTGGCCTTTATCTGCCATCATGTTTCTATATTTCTATGATTTGTGACAAAATTTCACTGAGAAGATTGAGGGACAGCGAAGTATGGCCTTTCAGATGAACTTAGAAATGAATGCCTCTAATGGGACAGATTTCTTTTCTCCCTCAGATCACATATCAAACATTAACATGTTTCCAGTTCAGCTGTTAATAAGCTGCATTGGATCTGAGAAAGAGTTGCAAATTACTGCCTTTGATTTTATCATGCTTCATAGCTTATTAGTTTTATAACTGCACATTGACAAAAGATGCTTGTTAAAATAAAATACTGTGCTCTGTCTTTGACTGCATAAGCAGTTAGAGAAGTTCAATGTACATGCATCTTTATTCCCAGCTTGCTATTTGTGTATAGTTTTAAAAGTACTTAAAGTATGAAAGAGGTAATAATTTTGTTCTTGTTCCTTGTTATAGCCTTGGGAAGAGGGATCTTTGTCATAATATTCTGAATTATTTTATGATCATTAGGCCAATGAGATGTGACACTCAATTTTGCACCTATTTTCTAAATAGAAAAAGAGTTGTCCGAAGTGAAACATTAAAAATATATAAGGCTATGAAAAATATATATTCACCACATATTTTATGGAAAACTCTGCGGCCCCACTCATCCAACTCTTCTCAATAGCATGGTCTACTTCCCGCAGAACCCTCAACCGGATGCTACTAAATCTCCCATCCTCTAAAGATCTTCACTATAAATGAGTTTTCCACTCCATGCTTACCTTCCTAGGAGTCAAAACTCGGAATGGCCTTACAGAAAAGACCAGAACTGAACCTTGCCACATCATCTTCCGAAGAAAACTGTAAACCCATCTGTTCGATACTTAATCTCCTTTACCCTCTCTTCTCTCCCTTTCCCTTCCTTCTCTCTCCCCTCTTTTTCTCTCCCCTTCCTCTCCCTCTTACTTATCCACTTCCTCTCTCTCCCTCCTCTTTCTCTCCCCTCTTACCTCTCTTTACAGTCGCCTTGAGCCTGTATAGGTATGAGCGACACACAAATAGAAGATTATATTAGATTAGATATATGTATTTATCAGCATATACTGTATACTGGAAAAGCATCACACAGTGTTGAGTCTGTATATAGTGGTACTTATATGCATGAACAATGGATTTTGCAGCTTACTGTACATGTATAAGGGTCAGATTCCAAAAAACTAGAAATCTAAAGAACCAAACAGCCTAGCCGTGATTCTGTAAATGGCGCCTAAGCTTGATGAACACGCAACCGGTGCCTCTTTTTTAGGCGCTAGCCAATTTAGACACCATTTATAGAATCAGCCCCATACTTTTCTTGCTCTTCTGGGGTTGTCAGGGGAGAGGGGGGGGGGGCAGAGGACCCCAGTGGCAGGAAAGAGTGGGCATCCCTCCTGCAAATCTTGTACAGGGTGTGGGGAGGACTGCGCCCAATGAGGGGAGGTGTCGGTAGGAGGGGGGAACATTTCCCTCTGCTGCTCTCCCTGCTGGTCAATCAGCTGAGCTGGCAAGACTCGGGAGAGACTTTCGGCTCAATTGATCGGGGCAGGGAGAGCAGTTTTGACAGAAGGGAGGAGTAGTGCTTGGCACAGTGGCGTACCTAGGGTATGTGGCACCCAGGGCCAATCATTTTTTGACACCCCCCCCCCATGTAAAAAAATATTTTTTGTAATGACCATGAAACGGAATAAATGGTCAGAATAGAAACAGGCAGTGAAAATTTTCTTATATTCCAAACATAACATAAATTATGTCTGAATTGTCATGACATCAGAAGTACATATGGAGTAGTTGCAGGTGATGCTTGGGACAGTTCTGATTGTGTTAGTTCGGTTTTATGTGTTTTTTGAATAGAAGGGTTTTTATTTCTTTTTGAAGGTTTTGCAGTCTGTGGTCGATGTCAATTGGTTGTAGAGTTGGGGGTCGAGTGTTGCAGCTCGAATGGCTAGGAGGTTGTCGAACAGTTTTTTTCTTTTGACGTTTTTAGTTGGAGGGTGTGTGAATGGTGCGTGAGTTCTCCTATGTCTGTTTGAAGTGGATTGAATTATTTAGCTGAAGAAATTACGGTAGTTACCCCCACACACATCCCACACACATTAATTCTCTTCCATTTTTGTTCCCATTATAAAAAACACTGATAAGTTCCCAGAAAAAAAATACATTAAAATAAGAAGTGAAAACAAAGGCCCCTACAGATGAGAACATAACATAAGAATAGCCTAACTGGGTCAGACCAATGGTCCATCATGCCCAGTAGCCCATTCTAATGGTAGCCAATCCAGGACACTAATACCTGGTCAAAACCCAAAGAGTAGCAACATTCCATGCTACCGATCCAGGGCAAGCAGACACTTCCCCCATGTCTTAATAACAGATTATGGACTTTTCCTCCAGGAATTTGTCCAAATCTTTCTTAAAACCAGCTACACTATCTGCTTTTACCATAACTTCTGGCCACTTCATTTTTAAGTTTAGATCTTTCCTTTCAAACAGAGACCTTGCTAGATGTCAAATACAGCACAAGGTAACTTCACATGGACTTAGCTGTGCAGGAAATGTGAATCTCCTCATACACCCACCATATAGTGCAAAAATGTGCAAAGGTCTGTTTTTTCTTTCGATCACTACATAGCCTAATGCCACACAAGCAGCGCTGTTACAAACATATTCTGTAGGTCAATGCTAAGGATAACAAAGTTTCCTTCCTTGGACCAGAAGGAGATAAACCACTGGAAGAGATCCCAAAACAACACCCAAAGACCCACTCAGTGTGTGAACCAGTTGAGTGGAATGGACTAACTGGGGGGTGGAAATGGGCCCGGAGTTTGCTCAGCAGAATTTCCCAGACCACCTCTTCCTCTCAACACATTGACACGCTGCCACCATCACCACTAGGAACACCTCACTGGGTAGGCCAGCTATGCTATAAACTTTATAAAACACATTATTATATTTTCTTATAAAGCACATATTTTAACTGAACTCTCTGACATCCTCAGCCTTTCCATTCACAAAAATAGAAGGAAGAAAAGTTCCCATTTCCTGCTGTCTCATGTCCCCGGCCTATACAATATTTTTTTTCTGCAGACCCTTCAAAAGTTTGACCAAATCCTCGTTTCACTTGCATTATAAAGTACTGAGGATGCCATCTCTCCCCAATCCCAGGTCCTAAAGTCTAAGACAGTAGCGCAAACTAATGCTGCCAGATACAGGAAAAAATTTTTTGATTCGATTCAGCCCTATTGAATTGGTTTTTCAATTCGATTTTCCTGCCCAGTTGGGTGATTTTTTTCAAAACTCCTGGTGGGTTTTATAGCTTTTTCACCCCCTTTGGCTTCTCCTAACCACACTGGCGCTGTGGTGTAAATAAAATAAAGAAACAAAAAGGACTTTTCCTCTCTCTGTTAAATCCTAGCTCACGTTTGCAGTCCAACACCAGCTCTGGCAGGATACACATTTCAAATCTGACATATTATAATCACAAAACAGAAAATAAAATTAATTTTTCTACCTTTTGTTGTCTGGTTATATTTCAAATCTTGTTGGTCCAAAGCTCTGGTTTTCTTCTGATAACTTGCTTGCTAGGGTCTCCTTCTTTCTGCATGCTAACCATCCATCTGCCAACTCTGTCCTCCCTTTCCATTTCCCTTCCCTTCCCAGGAAGTCTTGTATCTTTCCTTTTTTTCATCTCCCTTCACAGATCCACCTTTTCTTAAATACCCTTTCATCCGGCATCTCTCCCTCCTTCCCCACCACCCCAGAGTCCACCATCTCTCCCTTTCTTTTCCTAATTACCCTCCTATCCAATATCTCTATCTCTCCTCCACACCATCCCTTGTGTCCAATTTCTCTCCCTTTCTGTTCCTTCCCTCCCTAAATCTCATGGTCCATCATCTCTCTCCCTCTCCTCTATTTTCAGACCCATTATTTCTTCCCCCCCCCCAAAGTTTGGCATATGCATGTCTCTTTGAACACCCCCTTCCCTCCGTATACTTCTAAATAATGGTCCCCCCCAAAGGCCTGTCCTCCCTTGAAGGCCTGAACCCCCCTTGAAGGCCTGTCCCATCCCCTTGTAGGCCTGTCCCCCCTTGAAGGCCTGCCTGCCTGCACCCCCCGAAGGCCTGCACCCCCCCGAAGGCCTGTCCCCCACTTGAAGGCCTGTCCCACCCCCTTGTAGCTTCTCCCCCCCCTTGAAGGCCTGCCTGCCTGCCTTTCCCCCCCTTGAAGGCCTGTCCCCCCTTGAAGGCCTGCACCCCCTTGAAGGCCTGCACCCTCCCCCGAAGGCCTGCACTCCCTTGAAGGTCTGCACCCCTTGAAGGCCTGTCCCACCCCCTTGTAGGCCTGTCCCCCCTTGAAGGCCTGCCTGCCTTTCCCCCCTTGAAAGCCTGCACCCCCCCTTGAAGGCCTGCACCCCCCCTTGAAGGCCTGCACCCCCCCCCTTGAAGGCCTGCACTCCCTTGAAGGTCTGCACCCCCCCCTTGTAGGCCTGTCCCCCCTTGAAGGCCTGCCTGCCTGCCTTTCCCCCCCTTGAAGGCCTGTCTCCCCCTTGAAGGCCTGCACCCCCCCTTGAAGGCCTGCACCCCCCCTTGAAGGCCTGCACTCCCTTGAAGGTCTGCACCCCCCCTTGAAGGCCTGTCCCCCCCCCTTGAAGGCCTGTCCCACCCCCTTGTAGGCCTGTCCCCCCCTTGAAGGCCTGCCTGCCTTTCCCCCCCTTGAAGGCCTGTCCCCCCCCTTGAAGGCCTGCACCCCCTTGAAGGTCTCACCCCCCCAAAGGCCTGTCCCCCCTTGAAGGCCTGCCTGCCTGCCTGTCACCCCCTCCCCCTTGAAAGCCTGCCTGCCTGCCCGCTCGCCCCACCCTGAAGGCCTGATGCTCCAACCCACCCCGAAGGACCGCTCGCCCCCCTGGCCTCCCCGCACCACCTATGAAGCAGCCGCAGCAGGATCGCGAAGTCAGCGTCAGCGATCCCTGCGCTGCTTCCTGCGCCTCGGTCCCGCCCCTCCTCTGATGTCAGAGGAGGGGCGGGATCGCGGCGCAGGAAGCAGCGCCTAAGCAGCGCAGGGATCGCTGACGCTGATTTCGCGATCCTGCTGCGGGCTGCTTCACAGGTGGTGCAGGAAGGTCAGTGGGGCGAGCGGTCCTTCGGGGGTGGGGGGGGACTGAACGGCAAGGCCGGGAGCACCCCCTTAGGGCTGGCACCCGGGGCGCACCACCCCCTCTGCCCCCCCTTTGGTACGCCACTGGCTTGGCAATTGCTCTTCTGAGCTAGCACCAAGCACAGTTCCTCCAGCTCTGTACTAGCAACTCTCAGCACAAATAACTTGCATATAATTTACACGCTATTATGCTGAGAATTGCTTCTAAAATAAAAATCACTCCCTCTACGGCAGTGGTCTCAAACTCACGGCCCAGGGGCAACATGCGGCCCGCCAGGTACTATTTTGAGGCCCTTGGTATTTTTATCATAATCACAAAAGTAAGATAAAACAGTTTCTTGATCATATGGCTCTTTAGCTATAAATGACAATATTATTATTAAGACTTAGCCAAAAGGAAAGATTTATAAACTATAAAGAGTTTTACCTCATGCAAAATTGTCATTTCTTTAATAAGACATTAACTATTTTTTCTGAGGCCCTCCAAGTATCTGCAAATCCAAAATGTGGCCCTGCAAAGGGTTTGAGTTTGAGACCACTGCTCTACGGCTACTACATTGACTCGCCGAATTTTACTGGCAAGTTTTGAGAATCCAGCCCTATGTTTGATGGCAAATACCTGGTGATGCTATTCTGGTAGTTAGGGGGTGGGCCATTAGTGTGGGCAGACTAGATGGGCCGTGGCCCTTTTCTGCCATCATGTTCTATGTTTCTATGTTTCTAAGGTAGATTTCAAGATTTCAAGATTTTATTTTGACTTGATGAATCGCTTATTTACATTACTAAGCGATATACAAAATTTTTATTTTTTATTATTATTTATTTATAGAATTTTATAATATTATCAAACATATACATCTTGTACAGTAAAGTGAGATCAATAACATAATAAACTAAATTTCAAAAATTGAGATATACCATAATAATTAATTCAATTTGAAAATAAAAATACATCAATGAAATAATAAGTAATCTAATTGATCACACACTAGTCCTCCATATATTGGATCCAAGATTTAAAGAGTAGAGCAAATATAAATCAATAGGTTAAGAGGAAAACCATATCTTACTACAGTGCAGGGAGCTAACCTTCCATGGGCGCTGTTATTCCTTTCTCAAGACGTTTCGCTGAGAGAAAACTTATCAGATGAGACGGCTCTGTAAAAATATACTTCAAAGATAAATATCTGATTACCGTATTTTCGCGGATATAACGCGCGCGTTATACGTGATTTTACGTACCGCGCATACCCCTCGCGCGTTATATGCCTGAGCGCGGTATAGAAAAGTTTTTAAACATAGTTCCCACCCCGCCCGACGCCCGATTCACCCCCCCAGCAGGACCGCTCGCACCCCCACCCCGAACGACCGCTCGCACGCGCTCCCACCCGCACCCGCATCCACGATCGGAGCAAGAGGGAGCCCAAGCCCTCTTGCCCGGCCGCCTCCCCGACGTCCGATACATCCCCCCCCCCGGCAGGACCACTCGCACCCCCACCCCGAAGGACCGCCGACTTCCCGACAATATCGGGCCAGGAGGGAGCCCAAACCCTCCTGGCCACGGCGACCCCCTACCCCCACCCCGCACTACATTACGGGCAGGAGGGATCCCAGGCCCTCCTGCCCTCAACGCAAACCCCCTCCCCCCAACGACCGCCCCCCCCAAGAACCTCCGCCCGTCCCCCAGCCGACCCGCGACCCCCCTGGCCGACCCCCACGACACCCCCACCCGCCTTCCCCGTACCTTTGTGTAGTTGGGCCAGAAGGGAGCCCAAACCCTCCTGGCCACGGCGACCCCCTAACCCCACCCCGTACTACATTACGGGCAGGAGGGATCCCAGGCCCTCCTGCCCTCGACGCAAACCCCCCTCCCTCCAACGACCGCCCCCCCCCAAGAACCTCCGACCGCCCCCCCCAGCCGACCCGCGACCCCCCTGGCCGACCCCCACGACCCCCCCACCCCCCTTCCCCGTACCTTTGGAAGTTGGCCGGACAGACGGGAGCCAAACCCGCCTGTCCGGCAGGCAGCCAACGAAGAAATGAGGCCGGATTGGCCCATCCGTCCTAAAGCTCCGCCTACTGGTGGGGCCTAAGGCGCGTGGGCCAATCAGAATAGGCCCTGGAGCCTTAGGTCCCACCTGGGGGCGCGGCCTGAGACACATGGTCGGGTTTGGCCCATGTGCCTCAGGCCGCGCCCCCAGGTGGGACCTAAGGCTCCAGGGCCTATTCTGATTGGCCCACGCGCCTTAGGCCCCACCAGTAGGCGGAGCTTTAGGACGGATGGGCCAATCCGGCCTCATTTCTTCGTTGGCTGCCTGCCGGACAGGCGGGTTTGGCTCCCGTCTGTCCGGCCAACTTCCAAAGGTACGGGGAAGGGGGGTGGGGGGGTCGTGGGGGTCGGCCAGGGGGGTCGCGGGTCGGCTGGGGGACGGGCGGAGGTTCTTGGGGGGGGGCGGTCGTTGGGGGGAGGGGGTTTGCGTCGAGGGCAGGAGGGCCTGGGATCCCTCCTGCCCGTAATGTAGTGCGGGGTGGGGTTAGGGGGTCGCCGTGGCCAGGAGGGTTTGGGCTCCCTTCTGGCCCAACTACACAAAGGTACGGGGAAGGCGGGCGGGGGTGTCGTGGGGGTCGGCCAGGGGGGTCGCGGGTCGGCTGGGGGACGGGCGGAGGTTCTTGGGGGGGGGCGGTCGTTGGGGGGAGGGGGTTTGCGTCGAGGGCAGGAGGGCCTGGGATCCCTCCTGCCCGTAATGTAGTGCGGGGTGGGGTTAGGGGGTCGCCGTGGCCAGGAGGGTTTGGGCTCCCTCCTGGCCCGATATTGTTGGGGAGTCGGCGGTCCTTCCGGGTGAGGGTGCGAGTGGTCCTGCTGGGGGGGGGGATGTATCGGACGTCGGGGGGGGGGCATCAGGCTTTCAGGATGGGGACAGACCTTCAAGGGGGACAGGACTTCAAGGGGGGACAGTGCACGGAAAGTCAGGGGGGGGTGAACGGAGAGTCGGGACAGCGCACGGAAAGTCAGGGCAGTGCACGGAAGTCAGGGGGGGTGAACGGAGAGTCGGGACAGCGCACGGAAAGTCAGGGCGGGCGAAAGGAGCGTCGGGCATCATGCGCGTTATATGCCTGAGCGCGGTATAGAAAAGTTTTGGTACATATCATCGTGATTTCTGCGCGCTATACCCCTGTGCGCGTTTTACACAGGTGCGCGTTATATCCGCGAAAATACGGTACACATTTACATGGATATCTCAAAAAGAAAATACCCCTTAATTGAGTCACTCCAGGTTTCAGAAGTAGAAATTCTTTTCTTCTCTTTTGAGTCTCTTTAGAGACATCTGGAAAAATCTGGATATGATATCCCAGGAAGTTCTTGGAAAGTTTTAATATCCAATCCTTGTCTGGAGCCAAGGCCACAGACAGCAAGAGAGTGGCTGAAACAGCCAATTCTCTATCCGATTGTTCCAAAATTGTGGAAATGTTCAATGGTCTATCCTGGGATTCCTCAATTTTTTCTTCTTCTTTGGATCGGGGCTTGGCAGGAAGATAATACACTTTTGTACGAGGAAGTAAAGAGCTTTCAGGAATTTCCAATATTTCCATAAAATACCTTTTCACCATTTCTCTAGGGGAAGTTGACAAGATCTTTGGAAAATTTATAAATCTCAAATTGTTAGCTCAGTCATTATTCTCCTGAGCTTCCAACTTCCTCCTGAGTATTATATTATCTTTAACCAGCAAATCTTGATTTTGTTTTAATAATATTAGCTCCTTACTTATGTTTTGTGTCTCTGTTTTTAATTGAGATGTATCCTGTTTTAACACTTTTATTTCTTCTTTCTGTTCTTTTAATTCTTTGTCCAAATTTTTAATTGAGGATTTAAAGAATTCCCCAAATTCACTACCAAGTCAAGTGTAACTTTGGGAGATTTAGTAGGAGAAAAAAGTTGTAAAGGTGTAGTATGTAACTGTTCTGAAGTCAGTTTTACTTCAGTGAAGTCTTGTATTCCCCCAACCTCTGTTGTCCCGGTCGCAGGTCCTAGCAGAGAGAGCATGTCACTCTGCGTTGTTCTGTTCGGTGAACCCTCCATAATAGCCTCTGGAGACAAAGAAGCTATCTCCTCGGGTGCATTCTGGTCCCGTGGAGAGCTGGCTGCTTGCGGCGTCGGTTGAAGGGGTGGCGTCCTGACGTCGGGGCTAAGTGTGATATCGAGCCCAAGGAATCTCACCATCGCGCTACTCTCCGGCGGCGTCCCTAGCGAGCTGGCACCCGACTCTTCCTGCTCCTGCTGTAGGCGCCGAAGAAAGTCATCTATGGTAACCGCGGGGGTTAATGGTCACCGGGAGGCTCCTCCGACGTTCCTACCCCGTCTCTTCGGCATTGTTGTAAGTAAACTCGTCGGCGTCCTGCGATTTACAAATTTAAAAGGTATAGGCATATACCAGTTTAATCATTAAATATAACGGGTTAGACATACAGACTTACAGACTAACAGATACATAAGGTAAAAAAAGGGCAGAACTACAATTGTTTATATTAGAGTATAGGAGAAGACATAAATGGACAGAACAATAGGGAGGTAAAGTAAAGGTAGAGTAAGAATAAAATAAACTCTGAACATAACTAAAGATTAAAGGCATCTTTTACTAAGCTGCAATAAAAAGTTGTCTTAGAACACTCTTTTTTTTTAATAATCTTTATTCATTTTCAAACTTACAATAAGTGTGACAATATATTCAAACAAATTAACAATAAATATATCACTTAATAATCATCAATGGTACAAATGATATGCTCTTATCTCTCACCCTTCCCACCCTTTCTTATCATATAATCAAATACCTTGTACGATTTGTAATAATAAATTACCCTCCCCCCTCACAATTGAACTTGTAAATTCAAGGGAAAAAATGTCCTCTAATCAGTACAATATTTTGTTAATGACTCCCACACATCTTGAAATTTCTTAAAACACCCTTTCTGTATTGCAATAAATCTTTCCATTTTATATATATGACATAGAGAATTCCACCAAAAATTATAATTTAGTTTACTCCAGTTCTTCCAATTATAAGTAATTTGTTGAATGGCAACCCCAGTCATTATAAGTAATAATTTGTTATTATTAGAAGAAATCTGACTTTTTGCTCTCATTGCCATACCAAACAGCACAGTATCATATGACAATGCTACTGGATTATCTAATAAACAATTAATTTGGTCCCAAATTGATTTCCAAAAAGCTATAACATAAGAACAAAAGAATAACAAATGATCTAAAGTCCCTGCTTCAAGATGACAGTGCCAACATTTATTAGAATTAGAACTATCCAATTTTTGTAACCGAACAGGGGTCCATAATGCTCTATGTAACAGAAAAAAACATATTTGTCTCATAGATGCTGACATTGTACATCTCATCCTCCAAGTCCAAATTTGTGTCTATTTAGACACAGAAATTTGATGTTTGATCTCTATGCTCCAAATGTCTCTCAGACCAGTGTTTGGTTTCTTTTTAATCAGTCCAGTTAACAATTTATACCACTGGGCAGCCTGGTGATCCAGGAAGTCTGCCTGAAAGCATAGGAACTCCATACTATATTGATCATTAAGGTTTTTCCATTCAGGGAACCCCGCCTGAATGGCCTGCTTCAATTGCAACCATCTAAAACTTTCTGATTTATTGATGTTGCAATTGTGAAAACTCAAGCAGTTTACCATTAGAGATAACATCATCCAATAAACATATTCCTGCTTTCTTGTCTTAGAACACTCTTATGCAGCTTTTTCCTGTTCATTAAGGTCATTTCTCCTGCAGCTCTAACAATGGCCTTTTTGTATTTTTTTTCTATTAATGGCATGTGCTAACATTGCCATTATTGTATAACAATTTTTTTAAAAAATCTGCTGCATGTACATTTAACACAGGGATCTCAAAGTCCCTCCTTGAGGGCCGCAATCCAGTCGGGTTTTCAGGATTTCCCCAATGAATATGCATTGAAAGCAGTGCGTACATATAGATCTCATGCATATTCATTGGGGAAATCCTGAAAACCCGACTGGATTGCGGCCCTCAAGGAGGGACTTTGAGACCCCTGATTTAACACCACCTATTTTGTAGATCAGTGGTTCCCAACCCTCTCCTGGAGGACCACCAGGCCAGTCGAGTTTTCAGGATAGCCCTAATGAATATGCATGAGAGAGATCTGCATATAATGGAGATGCCAGGCATGCAAATCTGCTCATGCGTATTCATTAGAGCTATTCTTTAAAAAGGGATCAAGAGGGGACCCGGGAAACTACAGACCGGTGAGTCTGACCTCGGTTCCGGGGAAAATGGCGGAAGCACTAATAAAAGAAAACATCGATGAACATTTTGAAAGAAACGAACTTCTGAAAACCAGCCAACATGGTTTCTGCAGGGGAAGATCATGCCTGACTAACTTACTGCACTTCTTCGAAGGAATTAACAAACAAATGGACAGAGGAGACCCCATAGACATCATATACCTAGATTTCCAGAAAGCCTTTGACAAGGTGCCTCATGAACGTCTACTCCGGAAACTGAAGAACCATGGGGTGGACGGAGACGTGCATAGATGGATCAGAAACTGGTTAGAAGGTAGGAAACAGAGGGTAGGGGTGAAGGGCCACTACTCAGACTGGAGAAAGGTCACGAGTGGTGTTCCGCAGGGCTCGGTGCTCGGGCCGCTGCTTTTTAACATATTCATAAATGATCTAGAAACAGGGACGAAGTGTGAGATAATAAAGTTTGCGGACGACACCAAACTATTCAGTAGAGCTCGGACAAAGGAGGACTGCGAAGAATTGCAAAGAGACTTGGACAAACTAGGAGAATGGGCAGAGAGATGGCAGATGAAATTCAATGTTGGGAAGTGTAAAGTATTGCATGTGGGAAGCAAAAACTCGAGGTATAATTATGCGATGGGAGGGAAGTTTTTGAATGAGAGTGCCCAAGAAAGGGACTTGGGGGTGATGGTAGACATGACAATGAAGCCGACAGCACAGTGCGCAGCTGCCGCTAAGAGAGCAAATAGAATGCTAGGTATAATCAAGAAAGGTATTAAAACCAGAACGAAAGAAGTTATCCTTCCGCTGTATCGGGCAATGGTGCGCCCACATCTTGAGTACTGCGTCCAGTATTGGTCACCGTACCTTAAGAAGGATATGGCATTGCTCGAGAGAGTTCAGAGGAGAGCAACACGACTGATTAAGGGGATGGAAAGCCTTTCATATGCTGAGAGATTGGAAAAACTGGGACTCTTTTCCCTAGAAAAGAGAAGATTAAGAGGGGATATGATAGAGACTTACAAGATCATGAAGGGCATAGAGAGAGTAGAGAGGGACAGATTCTTCAAACTTTCAGAGAATAAAAAAACAAGAGGGCATTCGGAAAAGTTGAAAGGAGGCAAATTCAAAACTAATGCTAGGAAATTCTTCTTTACACAACGGGTGGTGGACACCTGGAATACAATTCCAGAGGAAGTTATAGGGCAGAGTACAGTACTGGGGTTTAAGAAAGGTTTGGACAAATTCCTGCTGGAAAAGGGGATAGAGGGGTATAGATAGAAATTTACTGCACAGGTCCTGAACCTGTTGGGCCGCCGCGTGAGCGGACTGCTGGGCGCGATGGACCTCGGGTCTGACCCAGCGGAGGCATTTCTTATGTTCTTATGTTCTTATTCTGAAAACCCGACTGGCCTGGTGGTCCTCCAGGACAGGATTGGGAACCACTGTTGTAGATGGCTATTGCTCCCACACTATTCGTTCGCTAACCAGTTAGTACACAGTAATATAGTTGCTCTAACTTAGGGGTAGGGAACTCCGGTCCTCGAGAGCCGTATTCCAGTCGGGTTTTCAGGATTTCCCCAATGAATATGCATTGAAAGCAGTGCATGCAAATAGATCTCATGCATATTTATTGGGGAAATCCTGAAAACCCGACTGGAATACGGCTCTCGAGGACCGGAGTTCCCTACCTCTGCTCTAACTGATTAGTGCAAGAGCACCCACTGTCCACCCACCGACATACCCCTCAAAAATATGTTTGTAGTGCACGGTTATCACACACACATTTGACAGTTACTGCTGGATGCCTGAGCCCATTCTTCGGTGTGCCATTTTAAGCTGCATTAAGTATTAATTAGCACCTAATGCAGCTTTGTTTAAGGGCCCCTTAATATTTTGATGGACTCAAGTGACTGTAATTACTAAGGCCCCCTTTTACAAAGGCAATTATTGCAGTAGGCTGCAGTAATTGCTCCAATGCCCATAGGGATTCAGTTAGAGTCGAAGCGTTTGCCGTGCCTTTGTAAAATGGGCAGGGAGGAGGGGGAGTTAAACTTTATTCCTCTGACTGAAATTTGTTACAAACTTTCAGAACTATCTTGAATAAACATTTTGTTTAAAAGTTGTAAGATGAAAGGTGTATTGGCAATATATGTAGGTGTGTGTGGAGGATGATTGAACTATGGAGGCAAATTGGATGAAGTTATTAAATGTTAGACTGAATAGGTTTTTATGGTTAGGGGACAAAGGAATAGTACAGTAATAACTTGGTAAATCATCCTCCCTGAAAAGTGGCTTATATTCTCACTGTTAAATCCCACAACAAGCTTGTAAAATTTCACCCTGAACTGCATGATGTATAAGACTATTCTTTATTTTCTGACATAAAATTGATGCTATTGCTTTGTTTTAATATACTAGTGCTATTATGAGGGGGTGCTGAAAGGTTCTCAGCCCGACCAAGAAGGGAATGACATGGATATGGTTCAATTAATGATCTGAAACAATGACAAAAACATAGAATTTCATTTCTGCAAACACAGAATTTTCATTTGGCACTTAAGAAAATAAGATAATATTCTTTTCAGCTACAGTGGCAAAATAATGCACAGAATTTAGGAAGCTGGTTGGTTGGGCTGAGAACTTTTCAGCACACCCTCGTACTTATCATTTCTATAGCGTTACTAGATGTGTACAAACACATATGAAACTGTCCCGTCTCAGCAGAGCTTACAATCTACAATTTTACAAGCAAATAGACAATTAAGGGATTAGAGAGTTTCATATAATTCATATTCACTGTATAGTATCAAAGTATTAATATATTTATTTATGTAAGAGCACTTTTACTAAACAGTGGTAAAAAGTGGCCTCAGCGTGCCTTATGTGGGTTTTTGGGTACACAAAAGACATTTTTACCACAGCCTTAAACATGGTCTTTTTGTAATGAATCCAACCTCTCCCCCCAAAAAAAGTGAAGGTTTAATGAGAAATTGGGAAGAGAGAAGATCTTTGGCCGCAGTGAGTTTCAAAAGCAGATTTTTTCTATCTGTATTGCATTGAGAAAATAAGAGAGGTTTCTGTCATTTGGCAGCTATCCCTATAGTAGAAATGTATTAATTTGATAAAATATTACATAGCTGAGAGAAGTAGAGAGAGAGAGAACTGAGAAGCACCTAATGCTGATTGTTCATGAAAGAAAAGACAGGCAGACTGATGGAGCCACATTTTTACACTTTGGGAACATTATCCATTAAAGGGGATAAAAGTAAATTAGATTTAATAATGTAAACACACAGAGGAAGGATAGCTGAAGCTAATCAGGTGGTCAGAGCACTTGCCACAATCAAAGAGGAACATACTGACTTTTTGACTTGGAACTGGGGTTTGGGATTTTCAGTTCTCTAATATTCAGAGTCTGTGTTTGGCTTTTTGACTGAGACAGGAGGTTGCCCTTTATTGGGGAAACCCTGGAATTGTTGGTTGCAGAGCTCTGTTAGGAGCTGTTATGCTGGGTCACAGTAGGATTCCTAGAAACACCTCCGGAAGATGAGAAGATTTACAACCTTGGGAGGTGCTCAAAGAAGTTGGCCCTTGGGAGTAACTCAAGGTGAGGCAGAAAACCTCAGGGACCCAATTGGGATCAAGGTCCAGCGGCAAAGGATGCCCTCTGGAGTACCGTATTTTCGCGGATATAACGCGCGCGTTATACGTGATTTTACGTACCGCGCATACCCCTCGCGCGTTATATGCCTGAGCGCGGTATACAAAAGTTTTTAAACATAGTTCCCACCCCGCCCGACGCCCGATTCACCCCCCCAGCAGGACCGCTCGCACCCCCACCCCGAACGACCGCGTCGCACGCGCTCCCACCCGCACCCGCATCCACGATCGGAGCAAGAGGGAGCCCAAGCCCTCTTGCCCGGCCGACTCCCCGACGTCCGATACATCCCCCCCCCGGCAGGACCACTCGCACCCTCACCCCGAAGGACCGCCGACTCCCCAACAATATCGGGCCAGGAGGGAGCCCAAACCCTCCTGGCTACGGCGACCCCCTAACCCCACCCCGCACTACATTACGGGCAGGAGGGATCCCAGGCCCTCCTGCCCTCGACGCAAACCCCCTCCCCCCAACGACCGCCCCCCCCCCAAGAACCTCCGCCCGTCCCTCAGCCGACCCGCGACCCCCCTGGCCGACCCCCACGACACCCCCACCCGCCTTCCCCGTACTTTGTGTAGTTGGGCCAGAAGGGAGCCCAAACCCTCCTGGCCACGGCGACCCCCTAACCCCACCCCGCACTACATTACGGGCAGGAGGGATCCCAGGCCCTCCTGCCCTCGACGCAAACCCCCCTCCCTCCAACGACCGTCCCCCCCCAAGAACCTCCGACCGACCCGCGACCCCCCTGGCCGACCCACCCCCCCCCCTTCCCCGTACCTTTGGAAGTTGGCCGGACAGACGGGAGCCAAACCCGCCTGTCCGGCAGGCATCCAACGAAGGAATGAATCCATCCTAAAGCTCCGCCTACTGGTGGGGCCTAAGGCGCGTGGGCCAATCAGAATAGGCCCTGGAGCCTTAGGTCCCACCTGGGGGCGCGGCCTGAGGCACATGGGCCAAACCCGACCATGTGTCTCAGGCCGCGCCCCCAGGTGGGACCTAAGGCTCCAGGGCCTATTCTGATTGGCCCACGCGCCTTAGGCCCCACCAGTAGGCAGAGCTTTAGGATGGATGGGCCAATCCGGCCTCATTCCTTCGTTGGCTGCCTGCCGGACAGGCGGGTTTGGCTCCCGTCTGTCCGGCCAACTTCCAAAGGTACGGGGAAGGGGGGTGGGGGGGTCGGCCAGGGGGGTCGCGGGTCGGTCGGAGGTTCTTGATGGGGGGTCGGTCGTTGGAGGGAGGGGGGTTTGCGTCGAGGGCAGGAGGGCCTGGGATCCCTCCTGCCCGTAATGTAGTGCGGGGTGGGGTTAGGGGGTCGCCGTGGCCAGGAGGGTTTGGGCTCCCTTCTGGCCCAACTACACAAAGTACGGGGAAGGCGGGTGGGGGTGTCGTGGGGGTCGGCCAGGGGGGTCGCGGGTCGGCTGGGGGACGGGCGGAGGTTCTTGGGGGGGGCGGTCGTTGGGGGGAGGGGGTTTGCGTCGAGGGCAGGAGGGCCTGGGATCCCTCCTGCCCGTAATGTAGTGCGGGGTGGGGTTAGGGGGTCGCCGTGGCCAGGAGGATTTGGGCTCCCTCCTGGCCCAATATTGTCGGGGAGTCGGCGGTCCTTCGGGGTGGGGGTGCGAGTGGTCCCTGCCGAGGGGGGAGAAGAATCGGACGTCGAGGGGGGGCATCAGGCTTTCAGGATGGGGACAGGACTTCAAGGGGGGACAGGCAGATCTTCAAGGGGGACAGGCAGACCTTCAAGGGGGACAGGACTTCAAGGGGGGACAGGCAGACCTTCAAGGGGGGACAGGCAGACCTTCAAGGGGGGACAGGACTTCAAGGGGGACAGGCACGGAGAGGCGGGGCAGTGCACCGAAAGTCAGGGCGGGTGAACGGTGAGTCGGGGCAACCAGAGGAGAGTCGGGGCAGTGCACCGAAAGTCAGGGTGAGTCGGGGCAACCAGAGGAGAGTCGGGGCAGTGCACCGAAAGTCAGGGTGAGTCGGGGCAACCAGATGAGAGTCGGGGAGGGCGAAAGGAGAGTCGGGGTGGCCAGAGGAGAGTCGGGCAGCATGCGCGTTATATGCCTGAGCGCGGTATAGAAAAGTTTTTGTACATATCATCGTGATTTCTGCGCGCTATACCCCTGTGCGCGTTTTACAATGGTGCGCGTTATATCCGCGAAAATACGGTAAGCTGAAGGCATATTAGCCCCTGGGAGCCAACTCAGAGAAAGGCCTTTGGAGACACTGGGGAGGTGCCCAAGGCCCAGTGGCGGAAAGCTTCCTGGGTGTAATTGTTATCAGGAGCGAATTGGCAGCTCATGAGACGTCGATCAGCACCAGGAACCCAGAGGAAGCAACTGATCCAGAAAGTATAGTCGGCACTTGGAGTTTGACAGGGGGACAAGCCAAGCCAGTTTGACTCAGTTGGAGGTTTAGCAGCCACCAGCCCAGACTGCTCCAGCAAGAGGGTGAGAAGGGGACTTGGTGGGGGAAGACTAGGGAAGGATCCAAGGAAGGAGTGAGGGCTGGAATACAGACAAAATTGTCATGCCCACACAAAGTCCAAGCCTAGAGTGACAGGCAGGAATTAAAAGTTGATGCTTAGGCAAAAGGACTAATGGGTTTAAAGAATGTTGATCAAAAAGTTACTGGTTATAAGAAAAGTAATCGGTTAGGAGTGTTGCTATTAGACAGTGTAGTATATGGTTTATAGTCTTTTATACTTATTATTTCAAAACAAAGCTTTAAATGTTGGAAATCTTTCAACACCTTAATATATCTGTGTAGCAAAACATGTACATGGTTCAATAAAACAGTTAAACCTTTTGGCCCTGATTCTGTAAACTGCGCTTAGTTTTAGGTGTGGTTTAGACATCTGAGTGAAGCAAGTTGCAATGAGCGTTACATAGGCGTCAGGTAGGCATCCGATACCCGTTCTCAAAAATCACACTTTTTCTGATGTAGATGCCAGATAGATGTCCCTACGATGTTAGTTATATATAAAAATATATTTTTACTGATTTGTTATCATTATTTCAGGATTGTAAGTTTTAACATAATAAACCCAAAGTATACCATCATTACAAAGATAATAAAAACACAGTATACCATGTTTAAAAGGATATTTATAATATATTAGTTTCAGTAGGAGTTGAACTGGGAACATCAGTGTGACTTTTGAAAAAATGTGACATGCTCACACGCTAACCTTCATTCTAATCCACTGTGCTAGACAATGAACCATACAATAATAGCAATTCTGATTTGATTATACTGCTCCTTATAGGTAGTGAATGGCAGTTAATTCTGCTAGGAGATAGAACAAGGTAGATCTCACTGCCCTGTTATATTATTTTTCTTCATTATTTCAGAATTGTATACTTCAACAGTATAAAAACAAATAAAAATAACAAAGTATACCATGTTTAAAAGGATAAGTATAATATTACTTTTTGACTGAGATGTACTGATTGGGAGTTGAACTGGAAACATCAGCATAGAAGGGTATAAGCTTCACTCCTGTGCTTCCCTACGCTGCATTGGCCAAAAAAAATGTTTCTGGGGCCGCACAAATGCGCAAATGCTGCAGCAAGACAGAGGAGGGAGCCGGCAAGATGGTAAACACCCAGGGGTAGCAGAGGAAAACACTGCATCGCCCTCGACTGGGGCCACACAAAATCCTTCACTGGGCCGCAGATTGGACACCCTTGCTTTAGATAGACATGGTTTAATCTTCAGAAAGGCTTTATCAGGATACATGCTATTTAGGTAGCCTAGGTCATCCAATGAGCTTTCTCTGGGCATCCTATAGACGTTATTTGAGAGATGTTTTTAGATGTTTCCAAAGTGATCTTTTAAATACAGTTCAGGGATTTTTATTTTGTTATTCAGGCACCACATAAACAGGACACATCCATACAAGCATATTGAATTTAAAATTGCTTAAAGAATCAATGTTATTAGCTAATTGTAGCACATGAAAATCACAGCTTTAGGTTCCTTGCTCTAAATAACACTCTCTTTCTCAATAAACATTGCTACAATCAGCTCATTCTTCAAAGCAAAGAGAAAGCCCATAACTTCATTTGGCCAAGTTTAAAAACAGAATAAAACACAAAACAGACCTGAATGTGGCTTCTAGTTTATTACAAAGAGAGGTGTGCAGCTGCACAATGCTGGCCTCATTGTGAGATCATCAAGATGCCTGCAAGGTACAATGCCACAAGTAAAAGATGGGCTGGGAATTGAACACAGAGATTTTATTCATTGAGCTATACCAGCTTCTACTCCAGTTTCTCTGATTCCCATGTCATCTGTTTAGCTATCATATCATATCATGTCATCTGTTTAGCTATCATATCAAGCAGAAGTTAGCTGAGAAAAAAGATTGTTAGCTCAATGGCTTAAAGCACTGCTTTCATTGTCCCATAAGCCAGAATCTCAAGTATGGTTCAATAAATGTAACATGGAGTCAAATACTGCTGTTTTTATCAAATGCAAACTCCACTTTTGGAATAGATTGCTTCTAGTATTGCTAATGATGTGCTGTTTGAGATGAAAATTAGATTTGATTGGTCTGTAGCTTGTAATTTTTAGTAAAATGAGTATTGTGTCAGCTGAAGTACATGAGGGAGTCAAACCCAGACCAGGCTCACACCCCAACCTTCATTCTAACTACTGTGCTACACAATAAGTCGTAAAATCATAGCAATTCAGGTTTGATTATACTGTTCCGTTTAGGAATCATTACGGCAGTAGCTATGGCGTGTTTGCAGCTCTGTAGTGGCTGTACTTAAGCATATCTCAAGCTGTCAGGGTAGGAAACCTCTCCCCTGACTGAAAGAAGCCATTTCTGGATCACCAAGTTAAGAAACCTCGTTGCACCTTTTCATCCTCTCCAGCTCTCATATAATCTAATTTTCTCAAATATTCTGGTTTCAGGCTGTGAGGCAAGAGACATGCCACCTACCATATTTGCCACCCCCCTAAGGGCCTACCCACTTCTCTTTTTGGCAGCTTGAGCCTCATGGAACACTAGATAAGACAAAGGTGAATGTGACGAAGTAGCTGAAGTGCTGCTTATTAAGGAAACACTAACGCCCGGCTGCTACTCAATGTAAATAAGCACAAGGTGAAAATGGTTTAAGATTTTTATTACAGAGTCTAGGAAAGCAGCATGCAAGTGTAATATCAGCCAACTGCAGTTCGATGAGAGGGATGACAGGTATGTAGAGTAAGCCACTCCTAGGTCCAAGTTGTTACTATGGTAGAATTGTTAAGGTCCCATAATCTGCTCCTGGTATGAGAAGGCAGGCTGTATAAAAAGGAAGATGGATTGAGACAAATTAAGAGTT
This sequence comes from Geotrypetes seraphini, assembly GCF_902459505.1. Lineage (NCBI taxonomy): Eukaryota > Metazoa > Chordata > Amphibia > Gymnophiona > Dermophiidae > Geotrypetes > Geotrypetes seraphini. The sequence goes on from NC_047085.1 coordinate 410,531,191, forward strand.
TATTGGTGACTTTTAGGCTCTCTTTTACAAAGGTGTGCTAAATCAACGCATGCGCTAACTGCTAACGCCTCCATAGGATAACGTGCAAGCATTAACATTTAGCACACGCTAACAGCGCCCTAAATGGCACAGTTTTAAGCGTGTGGTAAATGTTAATGCGTGCATGTTATTCTATGCACGCGTTGTTAGCACATTTAGCACAACCTTTGTAAAAGATTTAGCGCAACCTATGTAAAAGAGAGCCTAAAACTGTTCTCTCAGAAAATCATCAATAACTACGTCCGTCTGAAGGAAAACAAGTGTGACACATATTAGTATTGTGAAAATTATATAATTCATCACAAGGGCAAACAAAGCAAACAAAGGTTGCAGTACATCATTCTCACCTATTCTATCGGTTTTGATATTTGAGCTGCTGGCTGTTTGGCCAGGTGCAAGCAGGTGTGCTGAACCCAGTTTGAACAGACCTGCTCTGTCCTCTGGGAAACATAAGGGAGTCATTAGCCACTCTGGGAACCTGAAATCAGGAGAAAAGGGGGAAAATGTTAGACATCTGTAGCAAAAATAAAAAGCAGAAGTATTGGGAGAATATGTCAAAGCACAGTCTCAGAATAACAGCTAGAATGAACAGAAGCACAAACACTGTTCCCTTTTTATAATAAGGATGCCTAACAATTATGACTCTAAAAAGATTTACCTTTAGCTCTCTGAGGAAAAGCACTGCTATAGGTTCCACATATTCATGTAACTTGCAAATCCATTTTGCTGGCACCAAAGTTTAGCATGGGTTTTTTTTCAGCCAACACTCCTGGAACCAATTTTTATCATCACTAAGGGCTCCTTTTATCAAGGTGCGGTAGGCGGTTAACGCGCCAAATACCGCGCGTTCAACCGCCTGCCGCGCTAGTCGCTAATGCCTCCATTGATGAGGCGTTAGATTTTTGGATTGTTGTGGTGGTTAATACATGATGAAATGTCCGACACGCTAACCCCCGTAGTGCACCTTGATAAAAGGAGCCTTAATTCTCAGACCTGCTAATGACCCTGTGGAATGGAGAGAGTTGTGGCAGATATCAGGGGGACAAAAAGTTAATGGAGAATCACCATAAGCAATAACACAGAATGGGAGTCCAAAAGAAGAAATCAGTTCTCCTTGAGTTTTTATCTAATAAAGACACCTAAGTAGCTAGCAATATATCATTCTCACCTGGATTTGGTATCTGAGCTGCTAGCAAGGAGTTCCTTGCATAGGTGCAGCATAGTTACCTGGAAAGATGAAAAAGGTTAGAAAGACATCAAAATTGTAAATTATTATAGCTGCTAATGGTCCTATGAAATGGAGAGAGTTGTGGCAGATATAGGAATGAAAAGGTTAAAAGATAATCAAGAAAAGTAAAGTCTCAGAAATCAGCATAAGCAATAACATAGAATAGGAGTCCTAAAAGAGAAAACACTGCTCTGATGGACCTTCTTATACTAAGCACACCTAAGTAGCATCTGACGTCATAGGCACCGTAAGGACTTCCCACCATAAAACTTTCAAATCTGATTGGGCGTGCTTTGGGTGTGGTTTGGTGAAACGCAGCTGCACTGACTTTTAATCATTTTCTTCACTTCTTAAAGCTTTGACAAGAAGCCATTTGTCATTTGCTTAGTCTCTAGAGGCTCTGTTACCAAATTTTAAATGAATTTCCATCTTTAGCTCTATGTCTTAAGGTACTGCTTTGATCTTCCATACGTCAGGGGTTCAAGTCTTGAGTGTGGTTCGCAAATATTTGATATTCATTTTTCTACCAGAAAACCTTCAAACTCTAGCCATTCCTTCACAAACATATTTGAGTTGATCTTTAAAATGATCTGCAGCAATCTCAGCAGCCTGTTCTCGCTCATCCTAAATCCCCTCTCCCACCTCAACACACACTCCTCAGGCATGAAACCACAATCAGCCAAGCTGAATTTACCAACAGTAATGTCTCTAGCATACATCTAAAAAACATGTACCTTCCTTCATTACCTGTCCAAGTCCTCTGAAGTTTTAGTAAACTCTTATACCTGTTGCCCTGTACAGATATTGCATAAAAACAAATACATTCTTACTACAATGACTTGTAGCTGAGAACAGATGAATGTATCTGATGCACCTGTGCCTACAAACTGCAGAATGCTGATGAAAAACAGCAAAGTTCACCACTTATGAGAGCTGTTACAATGAGTGAAGGTGGGATTTGAACCGGTGAGCTTGAGAAGATGGACAAGGTGCAACAAAGTGCATTAACTTGATGAGCCACAAATAGCTTTGCTATGTCGGAGGAGAAGTTTCTTCCCATGACAGCTTAGGATGTCCTAGCCATGGGAAAGTAAAAATAAGTTTGCCTGTAAAGGGAAATGTGCTGATAAAAACGGTAAAGTCCACCATCTAGACCAGGGGTATCAAAGTCCCTCCTCGAGGGCTGAAATCCTGTCGGGTTTTCAGGAGCCACAAATGCTTTTTTTGTGGTGACTGTGATACTCCTAAGCATATGATTCATAGGCAGTCAGTCAACTATGATATGACAGGGCAGTGAGATCCACTTGTGTTGAAGCTGATGTAGCTCAATGTGTTAAAATTCTGTGCTGCTCATACAGAGGTTGTGAGTTCAACACCCAGCACATCTTTTAATTGTGGCATTCTACCTTGCAGGTGCCCCTTGTTGATCTCACAATGAGGTCAGCTTTGTGCAGCTGCACACCTCCATTTTTAATGAAGGAAAATGCATGTTAAGGTCTGTATCTGGGTTTTCTATTTTTAAGCTTTAAGAAATGAAGTAATGTGTGCAATACTGATATCTTTTTCATGTTCTTTATTAGATTTCAATAAAGAGCTGATTACAGCACTGTTTGGTGAGAAAAAAGGGGGTTCTTTTTAAGTAGGAAAGCCAAAGGTGGTGTAATGAGTAAATCATATAACTGGGCAGAAAAGTACTGTTTTTCATGCAAAATGTTTATATTGATGTGCCCTATTGATATGGTGGCTTATTAAATCTATTAGGAGGGGAAAAAGATGAAAAAACTGATTCCTGAAATCTATGTAGAAAATATCATTTCAGAAGCCCAAAGCACGTCTATGTTCCACCCATATAAACCCGAGTTCAGCCCAAGCAGAAACCACACTTAGACCATCTTTTCATTCGCCTACATTTTTCACGATGTTTAGACACGGTCTGCTGCCCAACTAGCATCTATGTGGTGCTTATCCTTAACCACGCCCATGCTAGGCCATCGTTATGCCCATGTCTACATACTTGGATGTGACTTTTCCCAAAACTCGCGTCTACCTAGCGTCTATATTCTGATAACACCTACTTGATGCCTAACTCCAAGTCCCAATTAATGCTTGTTAAGACCCTAATCAATCATAACCACTTAAATCGGACACCTAGACCACGCCTAAAGTTAGGTGCAGTTTACAGATTCGGGACATTTGTGTACAGTATTGTACAGAGGTCATTTTTTAGTTTTTCTGGGGGAAAAAGAGGGTAAACTTACCCACTAACCCTTTTCTTCCCCAGATAGAGGCACCAGGAACCAGTGGAGGGTGCCCTATGAGGACTCCAGCCAGTTCTGGGGCCCCCAAACCCAGAGAAGCCCACAAGGAAGTATTATATAATTTTTGTATTTATTGCTATGTTGTATTGCTATTATTCTTAGGGTAATGCTATATCCCACTTTCCCTTCCCCTCACCAGCTCCCTGACTGGGAAAATTAATAGCATACACAGATGACTGAAAGCATAATATAGGTTTATTCATACAATTTTATAATAATGAAATCATGCAGTAAGGAATCAATAATTTGTTACCATATATATTGCATCATCACTCTGATATCGGAGGACAAGCGACCATCAGAGGCAGCGCATTCATTTCATCTCAGCATCACACGGCTTGTCAGCAGTGGAGAAGTCCCGAGAAGTCCTGATTTCACTGAGTTCTGCCTGTCTTTTTATGCCCAGATTATGGTCAGGATCCGGTTTGTGCATATCCTGCTTTTCACCCTTTCTCGATTGAGTCATCCTTATCCTGTTTTGACTAAATCTGGCTCACCAGGTGCAAGTTATCTTTCTGAACTCTAGTTCCCCTTTTAAAAAAAGAAAGTTGTTATTTGGTATTAGGATCCTTTTAGTAGAAGATGGTTTCTTAAACAGCCATTGTTACTAAAAACAACTCTCATATCATATATATCCCATACGTATCACATATGTGCTAATATTTCTATTAGTGCAAGGCCACTAAAAACATTTACTACATGAGCAAAGCAGAGAAGGGGACCCAGTCCTACATTTGACTTGAGCAGTGCCTTTGATCTGGTTGAACATACCAAATTACTAGAATTATTAGATGCCTTTGGGATCCATGGTAAAGTATTCTCTTGGTTCAAAGGATTCCTCAAATCTCATTTATACCAGGTTAGATTTAATAATACTTTTTCTACTACCTGTAAGAATCCATATGGGGTTTCCCAGGGCTCACCACTTTTCGCCTACACTGTTTAATGTGTTTCTTTCCTCTTTAGGCTTCAAACTGAGTAGCTAGGTATAAAACTATTCAGTTATGCTGATGACATTACAATCATCATTCCAAGCAGCACTATAGTGGCCAATATCACTCACACTATTGAAGTTATCCTGAGTTTGATGGATTCATGGATGTCAGAATTGAAATTGAAATTGAATTATGATAAGACTAAATTATTTTTTTGCTTCTTCACAAAAGACCCCCCATGAGCAATCTATTATGCTAAACACAACCCAATATACGATTTATTCATCCATTAAAATATTGGGAGATGCTTTTGATCAGAACTTAACTATGGAAAATCAGATCAATGCTGTGGTCTAAAGAGAGTATTACACATTATGGAAGTTACATACTATTAGAGCATACTTTGAAATTTCTGCATTTAACCTTTTGGTCCCATTATTATTGAGCCTTCTGGATTACTGTAATATTGTTTATGTAACTAGTACCAAGAAGAATATGGCTAGACTGAAATTGATTCAGAATACTGCAGTGAGATTAATCTATGGTCTGAAGAAGTTCGATCACGTACCTCTTTTTACCGTGAATTGCATTGGCTCCCTGTGGACGCTCATATAATCTTCAAACTAAGTTGTTATGTTACAAAGCTGCCTTTGGCCTGGCCTCACTCTACTTAGTTGACAGATTTTTTTAGTAGCTTCTGAAAATAACAGTAGAAGATTGCATGCCTTTTTTGTGGGCTCCTTTTACGAAGGCGCGTTAGGGCCTTAACGCGCAGAATAGCGTGCGCTAAAATTCCGCGCGCGCTAGCCGTTACTGCCTCCTCTTGAGCAGGTGGTAGTTTTTCAGCTAGACTTAGGCCGGTTTTTGGACCTTTTTCTCTTTCGATTATGAGCCCCATAGTTTGCCTCCAAGCATAATAGCCTCCACATATGTGGACTACAACTAATGGAAACTGAAACTACTGTAAAAGCCACAGTATTTTTACAGTGGCTGACTTTGCATCATACTCAGAGTGACAGCTGCTGTCATAACTCTATCGAGAGACTAATTCCTAAGAAACGTATCATCCCAAATTTAGAGACTTAAATTCTGCTAAAATTTTCTATAAAAAAAAAAAAAATCTTTAAAGGTCATATGAACCAGTGGCGAGCGGTGAGGGCTTTTACAGGGTTCAGTGAATCCCCAGTTCTACAGCCCTGCTGTTTTGTTGTTTTTTGTTTATATTTTGCTTGGTTCAGTTTGGTTGTTGAGAAGGCAGGCTGCTCCAACTAGTCAAACTGCAAAAAAAAAAAGCAGGACTATTGGGCTAGGGATTATCCAAACCCACTCTATCAAAATATATGCAAGAGAGGAGGTTCAATTCTAATACAAAAAAATATGCCAATTCTATTTTTTCAAATTGTTGAAATAAAATTTTTTTTATGGTAATTGTGCACCAAGGTCTTTTTTATTACAAGGAGAAAAAGCCTCGGATCCCCATCTCCAGTCAGAACTAATCTTGCTGGGAGACTGGAAAAGGAAAATACCTCACCGGCTTATAAAAAACTCCTTGTTACATTTCTTAATTTGTGTTGTAATCTTCAAAAAGTAGTGAGACTTATTTAATTTAATCTTAATTTGGTAGAAAGCTCTGCATACATAATTCTTCTCAGACAGTTACTAGAGGCTATAGCTACTTATCTTAAATGCTGTGTGATTCAACTGCAACTCAATGCCTCGTTAGTATGTGCTCTGACAGTACTGATCTGAATTTGATTGGCTGTGCAGCATCTGCCTGTTCAACCAATAAAATTCAAAGCAGTGCCCTCAGGGTGAATCCTGACCACACGCCACTGATATGAACTACTGTGCCAGATCATAACTGCATTACTTGCAACTTCAGTACAAAAACAAACAAAGAGTAGCCCCACAGCTTCACCTCAAACCCTATACTACATTACAATCCCTAGTAGTCTAGTGATGTAGTTAGGGTAGAAACGATAACCCAGTTTTGGCAGCCATTTTGAGAGCATAGCTGGAATGAGCAGGAGTAGCTGGGGATCAGACATCCCCAACTACCCTTTTAGAATAGTGGTTCCCAACCTTGTCCTGGAGGACCACCAGCCAGTCGGGCTTTTGGGATAGCCCTAATGAATATGCATGAGAGATATTTGCATATAATGAAGGTGACAAGCATGCAAATCTGTTCCATGCATATTCATTAGGGCTATCCTGAAAACCTGACTGGCTGGTGGTCCTCCAGGACTACTAGGGATTGTAACATAGGCCCAGAGAGGGGCCCACAGGTGGGGGGTGAGAGAGAAGACAAATAGGATTTTCACTGAAAATGTAGCATGATATGATTAATTTTGCTGAATTTAGCAATAATATAATATTGCCTGAACCAAAATATGATTGATTTATTATTGTAACAAAAATACATGTCATTTTCAACTAAAGCCATAAGCACAGTCGAAAATTAAAGTAGCCTTTTGCCTGAAACCAAAACTGGGCAAAAAATAATTTGGGGCCAGTTTTTAGCACTGTAACCAAAACCAAAATTCAATCAGCCTCTACATAATTTTCTTTATAGGATAGGTTGCAAATAGACTCTTGATGCATATAATATAGTCACACTGTTATATAGTTATCCTCCCTATATACAATATAATTATCTCTGATACCCCTTTTGTCTTTTGGTTCAAAGAATAAATAGCTTGGCATAAACTGATTCGTATAAATGACTTCATGGGCATAGAGGAGTTTTCTCATATTCAGTTTTTCAAGATCTTTAAAGGCCAGTCTACAATTTCAAAGATGTAGGAGTGTTTATGATTTGCCAGCTGATTAATGGGCCTATTTTATTCTGGTGAAGTTAATGCACTTTTAAATATTGATTTTAAACTCCTGTAATATTCTTTGTTGATCTTTTCTCTTAGGGGAAGATTCTCAGAGCTTTGTGGTAAAAAAAACAATGGGCCACTGTCAAAGCCGATCTTGTAACAATTTTAAAAATTGAGTCATTCTCCAAAAACAGCATATGGAGTACTGTGTCCAACACTGGTCGCCATACATGAAGAAGGACACGGTACTACTCGAAAGGGTCCAGAGAAGAGCGACTAAAATGGTTAAGGGGCTGGAGGAGTTGCCGTACAGTGACAGATTGTAGAAACCAGACCTCTTCTCCCTTGAAAAGAGGAGACTGAGAGGGGACATGATTGAAACATTCAAAATACTGAAGGGAATAGACTTAGTAGATAAAGACAGATTGTTCACCCTCTCCAAGGTAGGGAGCACGAGAGGGCACTCTCTAAAGTTGAAAGGGGATAGATTCTGTACAAACATAAGGAAGTTCTTTTTCATCCAGAAAGTGGTAGAAAATTGGAACGCTCTTCTGGACTCTGTTATGAGGGAAAACACCCTCCAGGGATTCAAGACAAAGTTGGACAGGTTCCTGCTAAACTAGAACATACGCAGGTGAGGCTGGACTCATTTGGAGCTCTGGTCTTTGACCTGTGGGCCGCCATGTGAGCTGACTGCTGGGCACGATGGATCACTGGTCTGACCCAGCAGTGGCAATTCTTATGTTCTTATGTAGAATTGCTATAACATCTAGTATTATATTATTATTTGTGTCTTGGTGATATCAGCTGATTTTATGTTTTAGATGTGAATAGTGGTGAAAGATGTATGAGTGACGGTTGTATATGGTGGTTGTGATTGGTGCGGGTGAGTGGCAGCTGTTATGACCCTTCTATACTGTGTATGTGGAGTGATTTGTATGGTGACTGGTTAAGTGTGTAAGGCATGAGCTCCATTTAGTTCTAAGTATATTACTTAACATTACTGATGGCTGTTTAATTTCTCTAAGAGTGCTTATTATCATGTATAACCTGGAATTAAGAGCAACTTTGTTATTGGGTCTTTATTAAATTTTATATTAAAAACAAATTACAAGATTTACCTGAATTATAGTAGTTTTTTGGAGAGAAAGGCATGTTTTATGCGTGATTGAAAAAAGTTGATGCTGCTTCTCCCCTCCTCTCCCTTCCGTTCATCCAACAGTGCAGCAGAAGAGTGTTTTTTGTTTTTTTTTTTGGGGGGGGGAGTTACGATGTTTTTCTGTGCCTGTGCTCATGAGCGATGGGCATATGCAAATGTAGGATATCTTCGCTGCTATCTGCTGATCTTATTTGCATGTGCAATTTTTTTTAAAGAATGTCTCGGGTTTTTAGATTCGATATCAAAATGGCTGCATTAGCAGACCATCACTTTTTAATGCTGGTTTTTAAAAATCCTCCCCTGAATAATTGCTTTTGAAATTTCATCCTGAGTGTACTACAAGGGACCTCTGCTGTACTAGGGCTTCATCAAAATATGGGTTCCTCTAGATCAGTGGTTCTTAACCTTGTTGGAGGTACTGAACCCCACCAGTTTCATATGCGTGTTCACCGAACCCTTCTTTATTGGAAAAATAAAATATGATTTTTACAAATTCAAAACATAGGTATACAGTGAGGGAAAAAATAATATCAATTTTGAAAACAAAAAAGTTCTTCTATATTTTGAATAATAATAACATAATAATGAAATTTACTGCAAATCAGTGTGACTTCTGCTGTTGCCTCTCAGAGACCAGTTCAGAAATGCGCGGCTTTACCTTGGCAAGTGCCACTCTCATGTCATTTTCGCAACAAAGTCTGTTCCTTTTCTTCGTTTTTATGTCCAGCATCCTCGAAAAGGATTGCTCGCAAAGATATGTTGTAACAAACGGTATGAAAATTTCCAGAGCTTTCTTAGCAATAACATGCAATTAGGATGCTGACTCCCATCACGTTCCGTTATACATGTGAATCCATATTGTACATATTCGTCCGACCACTTTCGTATTTTGCTCGACATAGTAAGGGATTAAAATATTAAGATAGGTATCACACGACGTACCATCACAACAGTTACAATTTGACTACTGTGCGCATCAAATCCCCTGCAGCACAGATAGGCCAAGCGATGTTGCGTGATCACCTGCAGCCAATTATGGACAAGCGGGGCGTATCATCACGAATCATAAGCGCTTCGGTCATGTTCAATCATCTATCAGTTAAATCACAAATTTTGATCAGGAATTGATTGATGTATATAAGGCGTTAGTTACAGAATGATAGATCAAGAAACCGAGTACACGATCAATCTTGATCAAAATCACTGAATAACTGATAGATGATTGAACGTGACCGAAGCGCTATATGAGTCGGAGGTGTGTTTTGACCTCCGCCGAACCCGCGAGACTGACTCACCGAACCCCTGGGGTTCGGTCGAACCCAGGTTAAGAACCACTGCTCTAGATTTTTCAGGACTGAAGTTTTTCCTGGCATTTTTCAGGAGTTTATTAAGTAGACATGCTAAAATATATTTACTTTATTATTATATTTTCCTCATCTTAACTAAATTAGGCAAATTGCAATAAAATATTTGTACCCATAATAAGCTATTAAAAAGATAGATATAGATATTGCTGGAACAGTAAGCTACTTGTATTTAAAAGTTTTGAATGCATAAATATTAGGAACTTTTAGTTTGTTATAAACAATGATAATTGGATGTGCCAGTAGCACTTCTAACAGTTTGTTGCTCTGACTGGTATCTGAAGCTTTGTTCCTTCCTTTATACTTATATATAGTATCTGATATGTACTGATGGTATTATTTCTAGTGGAGTATATTCTGTATATATTTGCAACTTCTGGATTGTTACTGTTATTAGGATTAAGACTAAACCCATAGCCCAAGGAATTAAGAATACTCAACAGATTAAGTGTAACACAAAACATGAGTGGTGTCATGGATCTCCCTGATATATTTCTTGCTGAATCTTGATATTAGGAATCACAAGATGCCCATCCTTTTACTTCAGATAGAGTGTGGCTTGCCAAATATTCCATGGAGAACTTGATGTACTTAATCAAAACAAAATTTACGTTATACATTTCAAAGCACTTTTAAGTATTATCCAGGGATATAGTAATGCTATCAAAGGTTTTCTTATACTCAATCTATTCAATAAGGATATTTCTGCTTTTCTTATCACTGGCCATGATGGTTTTATTTAGCATTTAACATCTTTGGTTCCATATGCTCCCATTTTATTTCCCTTCTGCTCTATTACAATAATGTTATTAGAGTCATTATGATCACATCATCTATTGGCATCTATCATAATGAACAGCTTTTAAACTGTAGATAGACAAGAGATATGGCTGCAATTTTTGGAACTCAAAAAAATTGACAAAAATATGGGAAGAGAGGAGGACACCTCTTCCCATATATTGAAGAAAGGGGAAAAGATGAATGAGTAAATGAAAAGTAGGATACTACTCAATAATTCTGAGTAAAAAGCCTATAAGTGAAAAGCTTCAGAGACTTCAGTATCGGGGAACTGTATATGATCAAATGTTCTTGGACAGTATTCCCCCGGGCTGACAATTACATAATGGCTATTGAAGTCCAAGTGAGTTCGCCCGATACATCATATTGTCTCTAAATAATAATAAAGTGTGCATCAACAACTCAAATAATTCAATAAATGAAACAGTGAAAAATTGTGTGACGATTCATAACTCATTCATCTCCCTCTTTCAACGTATCCTCAAAGTTCAAAGTATGTTCAATGAAACATTACTTAGATCTCACTTTGGAAAATGAAGTGTTCTTTCTATGATTAGCCATTTTGGTGTCAAGTGTGGCTGCCTGACAATTTTTTTTCAACCTGCCAACTAAACCAAAAATTGTTGATTCTATCTGAGCAAGAGCTCTTTTTAAACTGCCTTCCAACTCTTTTTTTGTTACTTCAGGCCATTCCATATGTAATTCCTTGCTTACCCAGATGTTGGGAAGGGGCACCCAAAGTTAATTTTCACTGGCTTTTACAAAGCCACAGTAGAGGTTTCTACTATGGGCCGATGAGGTAAATGCTCTGACACTCTTATGAGCATTCCCTGCCCATGGTAGAAACCCATACTGTGGATTTTAAAAAGGGGGGGTCCTTTATTTGTTAGGACCAGAGCCGGGACTAACTCTCAAGCTGGAGTCCCAAAGCAGGCAGGCACTAGAAAATCCACTGTCTCCTTTCTCTCAAAAATAATTGAAGTCCACACTAGTGTTGTAACTAGGATTACCATTTTTCGGGCCAAAAAAATAAGAACACAGGGCACACCATGTTCCCCTTCCAGCCCTGCCTTGTTCTGCCCTGGCCCCGTCCAGTTCTACCTTCAGCTCTGCCCCATTCTGCCCCAGCCTCTCCCAGTTCAGCCTCTAGCCCTGCCCCACAAACCTCCTCTTTTTTTTCCCTGACAAGCTCCGGCCACATCTGTAGGGCCTGGAGCATGTGCAGATGTGTGTGACATCATCTGCACAAGCGCAGATGCCCTCCAGATGTGGTCAGAACTCGTTGAGGCTTTCCAAAACCTGGGCAAACTGCCGGGTTTTGGAAAGTCCATCCAGTACCCCAGACAGTTATCTAAAAAGAGGACATGTCTGGGTTTTCTCAGACATCTGGTAACCCTAGTTGTAACTCCAAACTTAAACATTACTCTTCAAATATTGAAAAGAAGCATTCTCTTGAACAGTGAAAACAATTACTTGAAAACACAGCCCAAACTATAAATCCCCGGGACCGGATGGCATCCATCCGAGGGTAATCAAGGAACTGAAAGGGGTTATAGCTGAACTGCTTCAACTAATAGCCAATCTGTCGATCAAAACAGGAAAGATTCCGGAGGACTGGAAGGTGGCGAATGTTACACCGATCTTCAAAAAAGGTTCGAGGGGAGATACGGGAAAGTACAGGCTGGTGAGTCTGACCTCGGTACCGGGAAAGATGGTAGAGGCGCTGATAAAGGATCGCATCGTTGACCACCTTGATGGACACAATCTGATGAGAACCAGCCAGCACGGCTTCAGCAAAAGGAAGATCTTGCTTGACGAACTTGTTGCACTTTTTCGAGGGAGTTAACAGGCAGATAGACAAAGGTGACCCGGTCAACATTGTATATCTGGATTTTCAGAAGGTGTTTGACATGGTCCTACATGAACAACTACTTCAAAAAATTGTGAACCATGGGATTAAGGGTGAAATATACACGTGGATCAAAAACTGGTTGGCAGATAGAAAGGAAAGAGTGGGGGTAAATGGACAATACTCGGACTGGAAAAGCGTCACCAGTGGAGTGCCGCAGGGTTCGGTGCTTGGGCCTGTGCTCTTCAACATATTTATAAATGATCTGAAAATTGGAACGACGAGCAAGGTGATTAAATTTGCAGATGATACGAAGTTATTCAGAGTTGTAAAGACGCAGGAGGACTGCGAAGACATGCAAAAAGACATAAACCCTCTCAAGAAATGGGCTGAGACATGGCAAATGAAGTTTAACGTGGACAAGTGTTGGGTGATGCATGTTGATAACAAAAATCTTGTACACAAATACAGGATGTCTGGTGCAGGAAAGAGACTTGGGAGTACTGGTCGACAAGTCGATGAAGCCATCTGCGCAATGCGCAGCAGCGGCAAAAAGGGCAAACAGAATGCTTGGAATGATTAAGAAGGGGATCACAAACAGATTAGAGAAGGTTATCATGCCACTGTACCGGGCCATGGTATGCCCCCACCTGGAATACTGCGTCCAGCACTGGTCGCCGTACTTGAAGAAGGACACAGTACTACTCGAAAGGTTCCAGAGAAGAATGGTTAAGGAGCTGGAGGAGTTGTCGTACAGTGAGAGATTAGAGAAACTGGGCCTCTTCTCCCTTGGAAAGAGGAGACTGAGAGGGGACATGATTGAAACCTTCAAGATAATGAAGGGAATAGACTTAGTAGATAAAGACAGGTTGTTCACCCTCTCCAAGGTAGGGAGAATGAGAGGGCACCCTCTAAAGTTAAAAGGTGATAGATTCTGTACAAATGTAAGGAAGTTCTTTTTCACCCAGAGAGTGGTGGAAAACTGGAACACTCTTCCGGAGGCTGTCGTAGGGGAAAACACCATCCAGGGATTCAAGACAAAGTCAGACAAGTTCCTGTGGAACTAGAATGTACGCAGGTAGGGCTGGTCTCGGTTAGGGCACTGGTCTTTGACCTGGGGGCCACCGCAGGAGTGGACTGATGGACACGATGGACCATTGGTCTGACCCAGCAGCGGCAGTTCTTATGTTCTTATGTACTCCTATAATGTCAAAAGAGCCTAAGTTCCAAATTAGATCAGATCAGTTGGTGTGTTCTGTCAAAAGACGAATCGCCAGCCCAAAATAATTCCTTAAAACTCCTCTTGAATGAAGTCAGAAATTGAGACCACCTTTCAGGAAATCCCAAGAACTGGTTTGACTTCTCTATAGATTTTACTTAGGTTTCTGGAAACTGGTGAAACCCCTGTTCTGGGTTCCTGGCAGTTTTAGACGAGCCTGCCTTGTCTGTAGGTCTAAATTCACTAAAATCAGCGATCGTCGCTGAACCTATTTTCACTGCTACTCACCCGATTCACTAAATGGCCCACCATGTGTTATCTGATCCAATCCAACCCATGCAAATTAGTAAACCCCATGCAAAATAGCCAAGTGATTGATTCACTAACATTTGCTTGGCTATTTTTTCAGTTTAAAGATGTTTTTATTGATTTTAATAAAATACAAATATAAATGTTAAGAAGGCAAGATACAGTTAAGTTGTACAAAGCAAAGAATCATAAAATATTATCTATGCAATACAACAAGCTGACCCCTGCCTATCTAAAAAGAGAGTGTCAGCACAACCTGCAGCCATAATCATATACAATATCCAAAGCACAGAGGAACACCAGAGTGATACCCCCGTATAAATATGAATAAAGAGCCATGATATAATGCATATGTTCTGTTGTTGATATCTATAGCCTAGCACAATAACTGAATGCCATTAGTCTGTATTGCAATAAGAATTGACTGGACTACAGATTTTGATAAATGAGCTCATAGACTTGTGCCTTTCCGCTATGACACTTTCATATTTTACTGCAAGGCATAACGTATTCCACCAATTAATATAATTCACCTTAGAAAGGTCTTTCCAACAATGTAAGATATTTTTAAGGGCCAAAATTAGCAAGCCGTTAAGCAGCCTCGCATTATGATCAGGCAGCGTGTGCAGTAGTCCATGATGACCCAGTATGATAATGCACAAACTTATTTTATTTTATTTTGCTTGGCTATTTTGAATTGAGTTTTACTATCCTAAAACCCGACTGCTGCAGACCTGTTGGTCTGTTGCCTTTTTTGTTCTCATTTTGGTAACACCTTATGCAAGAAACCTATTTTTTTATCAACATTTAAAGGTCCAGTTTAAGGGTCCTCACTAGCAATATTTATAGGTATTAATGTTTAGATAGCACATAAATTTAATTTAAAAGGTAGGGAGGGAGGGAAGATTGAGCATACATGATTAAAAGAGCACAGGATGCAGACCTGAAATGGTATCCAGATCATAGGAGGTCCTATGATCTGAATTCTTGTATTTTATGATATGCTCATCTCCCATAGTATATTTAAATGTTTAATGCAATTTTTTTCAAAGGATCAAAATACAGTATAGCGAGTTAAAGTTTTTTGATGATGAAATAAGTTAAAAACTCTAAAAGAAATATACTCTTTTCATCATTCTTTGAAATAATCGATATATGATAATTTTCATGATCATCCTATTACCCTCTTTTCCCTTTTTAGGTAACTGTGCTACTGACAGGTCTGCCGTTTTTTCGACAGGCCATGGCACAGATA